>NC_084942.1:23180714-23498035 GCF_958298935.1 Phragmites australis | reverse complement strand
ATTACATAAACAAAAAAGTAAGGAAAAAATGAATCACTCCGTGTTGCCGTTTGGGCAACTCACTAATTTTTTTTTTTTGCATGCATAAACTTGAATTTCGCACTTTGGAAAAGCGAAATTTCAATTTTTCACTCTTTGGATGAGCGATAATAGGTTATTTTTGTAATTTTTTGAATTTATGTAATATTTCTGAAATTTTCCAACAGAACAATATTATTAAAAAAATTCAGGCTAAGGACTAGGAGATCATGGACACGGTTGAAGCTGCGGCCGTTGATGACGTTGAGACGTTGCAGCCGTTGGAACCGGTCACACCTGAGGAATAGGTCTTGTTTGGCAATAATGAGCTGGTCACCGCACATGCATGCATCACAACCATTTTTCCTCGTATCATATCGGCCCAAAACATTTTCCATCAGTGTGTATGTATGTGCCTATCACATGGATTCTAGACAATATATGTGCTCCCTGCACTCTGGTATATGCTCCACGCATGTAGTGATGTAGCCAATCCAGCTGGAATAATTTCTTCAAAGAAAAAACCTAGCTAGAATATGCTTTGCAAAATTAAAATTATATGGCCATTGTCGGCGATATGGGATCGGGGGGTCCCTGAGTCCCGAGGCCAGGACAGCGTAGTGCCACGTGGCGCCTTCCCTCGGAAGCCAGGTCCGGGAGGGGGTGCTCGGGGCCAAGAACAGTTGGTCCCTGAGTACCTAGAGTGCCCCGAGGACCCGAAGGAAGACAGACCCGGGAGGGGGTGCTTGGGGCCGAGAACAGTTGGTCCCCGAGTACCCCGAGTGCCCCAAGGACCCGAGAAGGGTCATGTCCGGGAGTGGGCGCTCGGGGCCAAAAACAGGTGGTCCTCGAGTACCCAGAGTTCCCCGAGGACCCGAAGGAAGACAGATCGGGGAGGGGGTGCTCCGGGCCGAGAACAGTTGGTCCCCGAGTACCCGAGAAGGTCCATGTCCGGGAGTGGGCGCTCGGGGCCAAGTACAGTTAGTCCCCGAGTACCCATAGTTCCCCGATGACTCGACGGAAGACAGACCCAGGAGGAGGTGCTCGGGGCCAAGAACAGGTGGTCCCCGAGTACCCAGAGTTCCCCGAGGACCCGAAGGAAGCAAGACCCGGGAGGGGGTGCTCGGGGCCGGGAACAGCTGGCCCCCGAGCACCCAGAGTTCCCTGAGGACCCGAAGAAGAGCCAGATCCGGAAGGGGGTGCTCGGGGCCAAGAACAGTTGGTCTCCGGGTACCCAGAGTTCCCCGAGGACCCGAAGGAAGCAAGATCCGGGAGGGGGTGCTCGGGGCTGGGAACAGCTGGCCCCCGAGCACCTAGAGTTCCCCGAGGACCCGAAGAAGAGCCAGGTCCGGGAGTGGGCGCTCGGGGCCAAGTGCAGTTGGTCCCCGAGTGCCCAGAGTTCCCCGAGGACCCGAGAAGCCCCATGCTGGTGGACCCTGCAGGGACTTCACGATGAGGTGTCGATCCGTGGGAGCCCCGATGCTGCATTTAAGGGGGAGCACGGACGGTCACATCCAACCACTCTCCCCCACGTCTGTCGTACTAAATACGTCAGTCCCTGTCACCGCCTGACAGGAAGGCGTTGGCACAATTAATGCGGCGGGTCCCATCGCATGTCCCCTTGCGGGGCCTATAAAGAAAGAAGGCTTGAAGATATTTTTGATGGGCTTGAAGCTTATCGTATATCGCCCTGTTGCATCAAACCGTGTCAGACCTACTCTGACCAGACGGGCATGAGAAAGCACTCAGAGGCTGGCTGGTGGGCGCCCCTACGCCTGCTAGAGTTGGGACGTGAAGATCGACGGGACCGTCCGATGGACGCATTTTTAACCCTCTGTAACTTTAACTGTAGACCCATGATGGTTATTTTCTATTTATTATTTACGGAAACTTGTGCTCTCGTTCTGGGCACTCCCTGGAGGGCCTCCCCCGTAGATAAAAGGGGGGAGCACTTCGAAGAAAAAGGGGGGAGGACTTAGAACAGCAGCTCCTGGTAACACAGAGCTTGTAACGCTAGAGATCCAGAGAAAAGCATTTCAAGAGCATTAATAACACATTAGACACATAAGAGTAGGGTATTACGCCTCCGTGCGGCCTGAATCTGTCTAAATCCTTGGTGCATTTACTCCTACTAGCCGACGATCATTCGTCCCGCCTAAGTCCCATACACACGCATTAACCCCACGTACGAGGTAGATCCAGGACCAGCCCCTGGCCGAATCTCAAAGGGGTCCCTCAGGATCCCCGCTTGCGGTGTTCATCCACCGACAGCCATCGATCGATCAATTTCTACTATCGGGCGACCTGCTGGCTAGGTTTCTCTGTTTCGTACTATCTCCGTTCATAAATGTATGATGTTCTAGAAAACATGCAGTCAAAGCTTTTAACTTTTACACAACAGTTTAATCTCTGTCGACCCAGGAGAACGCGCTGGCTAGGAAGCCCGGCACAACCCAGGTTCGGGGCCGAGGTCCGTTGGACCGTTGGATCTGAATAGTGCGGTCAGGATTCGACCTGACGCCCTCAGGTACGAGCCTTTTCTGGCTAGAGTGAACAAAAATCCTGTTCCGTGGGTGCGCATTAGCAGTCCAAATCGCGCGTCCGAGCGAGACATCCACATAACCCACTAGTATCCTGATACGAAACTTTTCTCGTTAGTTTTTTCTCAAAAAAATTTCTCGTTAACTTTTTTTCTTAAAAGTTTTTGACCTAAATTTTTTCTCAAAAGTTTGAGGTAAATTTTTTCTCAAAAAGTTACAGAAAAGTTTTCAAAAATAAAAAGATGTTAAGGAAAAAAAAGTTTCAAAAAAGAAAAAAGGAGCTGTCAAAAGGGACACGAGTTTACCGGCTCGCGTACGCGAATTAGCAGCGCCCCCCTCCCCAGTGAAGTCCCGAACACATGAGCCCACACTTTCTGCGGCCCGTAGCCAGGAGCAGCAGGTCCCCGTCCTCAGGGCTGCCTCGTCGCCGGCCTCCTTCGGCACTCGTCACCGGCGACACGGGCAGCGACCGCAACAAATAGAAAGCATGCATACCTCAGTCCATCACCTCACCTGCTCGCATTGCATGCAGACTGAAAGGCTTTTCCGCTGAGTGTGGACTTGAGATACGCAAAATTTCATCATAAAACTAACTCATGGCAGCTCGAAATTCGCAAGATTGTCCATCCACCGACCGCAACAAATAGAAAGCATATGCAGAACACAAAGGCCTTCCGCTGAGCGCTCACCTTGCGGTGCCGAACAGGGACATGGTTGCGGAGGAGGCCACACCACGCGCGCGGTCACCACCGGCGAGGCCGTCCCCAGGTAGCGGCGCAGCAGGCCGTGGAGGAGAAGGTGAGTGACGCTTAGGGACGTGCTGGGCATCGCAGCTGCGGTGCTGCCAACCAACGGGGAGGGCGCGGAGAAGGCGGCGCCCGCTGCAGTGCGCAACGCGGGGAGCAGAGGCGCCGGCAAGGGCGCCCAGTGAAAGCGTGAAGCTTTCACACACTAGGTGTGGTCTCGGGCGACGCCAATCTCGACGGCGGCGGCGAACTGGGAGGCTGCGCGCCGGCAGAGGGGTGGACGGTGTTTCATTTACCGTCCGGGTCGAGGTAATCTTGTTCCTTGGATCAAAATGGTACGGCTTAGATTAGATTTGGGGACGTCAAGTATGAGCGTTTTCTGGAGCCCATAGCCAGGAGCAGCAGTGCCCCCCTGAACGGGATCGTGCTTTCAGGGCTGCCTCGTCGGCCGGCCTCCTCCGGCGCTCGTCGCCGACGACCTGCCAGCGATCGCCTGAAATAAAAAAAAAATAGAG
This sequence comes from Phragmites australis, assembly GCF_958298935.1. Taxonomy (NCBI): domain Eukaryota; kingdom Viridiplantae; phylum Streptophyta; class Magnoliopsida; order Poales; family Poaceae; genus Phragmites; species Phragmites australis. The sequence goes on along the minus strand of NC_084942.1, from coordinate 23,494,216 downwards.
CTTTGTTGTTCTAAGCTGCACTCTATGTATCGGATCGAGCTGCAAATCGTTTTGTCCGGAGTTCTTTAACCTCTTCCTTAAAAGAAATCGGGACTTGAACAAAAACGAGGGAAATATGTATATGCATACCGGTAGTTCCAAGAAGGTAAACATGATCGTCGGTTTATAACCAGTCAAAACACCGGTAGCAGACGGGCATATCTTCATCTGCACATGCATCATGTCTACAAATTAAGACATATATTTCGCGACGTGCTTCTACCTAGCTAGCTAGCTCACCAGTTAGCTTTAGAGTTGTCAAACGAGGAGCATATATATACAGCTTTGATTTTTTATTTTTTATTTATTATTATTATTATTATTTTGCATTTGAGCAGACCGCATGCTGCCAGCTGATCATATTCCTTGTGCAACTAAATCATTGGAACCGTATAATCCTTCCAATTAATCTAGGGTCTAGTTGGTTGTCCGTACGAGAGTAATCTGATTTGGCGGATAGGTATAATCTCAGGGAGAAACGTGTTTAGTTGTTTCCATATATTGTTTTAATCTGGTCCGATAGAATGTACATCCGTAGCCTGGCTCGACGAATGCAGGCTCATACATCCGCTCATGCAAGCGAGCTCACGTGTCAGTGTCACAAAATCATTTTTATACGAACAATCAATCACAATCTCAGTACTTACATCCACTCATACGGCCTCAACTCTTACATCCGCTCATGCGTACTCAGATTCGGTCAACCAAACAGAAACTCAGCTCAGCCTATCTAAACAGATACAACCAACTAAATACTCTTCTTTTTAACAAATATGACTCTACTCAGTTTGCTTCCTTTTAGGCTGCATATACGATCCATAAGAAAAAGATTGATACGAGTAATCAATCACACCCCTAATATTCATGCGCTCCGGTCCATGTATGACACTAGCTGCTGCAATGGCTCTTTTTTTTTCCCTTAAGAGGGAAAATATGGCTCCTCAGTTGCTTCCAGAGGGCACATCTTGCTAGCTTATCCAACAACCGATTGAATCATCGACAACAACACATGTACATCAATAATTTGTTATAACTCTTCATATATAATGTTAGAAAATTAACCATTAGTGGAAGCAACAGATTGATTTACCAAGATAATATACACGATCACAGACGACACTAGAGGCACGATATTTGTTAACGAGATTCAGCCGAAGCCTACATCCCTGGGGCATGACTACAGATGTTTCTCCCCAACTAGCAACAACGGCCGCTTCCCAGGGTTCCGGCAGACTCGCTGCACCCCCCCCCCCCCCCCCGCGAACCTGTCGCTATGTCATCATGGTTACAAACAGCGGCCCTCATCTCATATTTATGAGGAGACCTAGTTACAACAATCCTACTAGAATTCCACCTAAAGTCCTACTAGAATTCCGTCATATACCGCTAATACAACACCAAGTCCTATACGTAACTAATTTCGTACAATTATTCGACACATATCCAACAAACTCCACCTTGACGAATAATTTTCCACCTTGAAGCCGTCATGCACAAACCTCCATGTATACCGGACTTGAGTTGTCGCCTTTGCCGCTCAACGAGAGCTGCCCGATGAGTTTTACTCAGACTCACCACCTTACAGAGACTCTGCTATCCCTGCAACTTCAAAATCCATGACTACACCTGCAACTGAGTACATTTCTCTTCTATCAACACAATCTTCTTGAGCAAAATCAGATTCCTCTTTAGCTTTGACACATGCTTGGCTCCCTGAAGCACGCAACTCCATTATATACCTTGATTTTGATAGTATCTTACTCCAACAACACGGTAGCCCACGTCATAACATAAGTAGATAAAACCAGAATCACCAGATTTCATGAAAAGAACTGCTCCCTGTTGGGCATCACATGATAAGAGCCAACTGAATCCAACATCCACGTTCCTAATTGACTGCATTCATGATACTGCTAACTTCACTGTCGCTTTCCGAGTCACACATAGAAATTGCCACATTAGCATTGCTCTTTCACCTGACTGTTTAGGTTACGATTCTCCGACGTCTTACACCGTAGCCTCTTGCAGTCCCAGACCAACCAGATTACTCCAGTTGCAAGTAAAGATCTCCATAATCTCTACTTCCTTCCAATTCAGCCCTTGAAGCTTCTTCACGCCCCTCGATCCACACTTCAGAAACATGTACATACAATTCGAATCGATCCGCGCCTTTGCTGATTTGGAAGCACGCAAGCTCTCTCCAATGCCGTCCTGCATCCTGAGCTCGCGTGTAGCGAAAATGGCCCTATTAGGCCATGATTGTGATTTTGGTGATTAATGACAATATAGTCAATGGGACTAACATGTTTGTCAAGTATATACTTTAGTAGGTCTCATGGATGCAATACATAAAGAAATCACCATAGTCGGGACAAAGTGTGGTTGAATTGGAGAAGTCTTAGGAGATTTGTTCTCACCAGATGGTCCGATGTACTGAAGGCAGTACTCAACGGAGCTTTGTGTCCAGAAGCAGTTGACCTCACCGGATAGTCCAGTGTTAAGCAAGTTCAACACACCGGATAATGAACAGTGCAAAGAGAAAGCAGAAGACCCCACTGGATGATCCGGTGCTTAGGAAGTGTGCTCACCGGAGTATTTCTGACAGGGAGTAAGGATCACCTCATCAGATGGTCCGGTGTTCAATGAGCAAGAAGCACCGGAGCATTTCCAAAAGAATGCAGAGGAAGATGAGCTCACCGGATGGTCCAGTGTACGAGTTGTACTCACCGGAGTATTGCACTGGAACATTTCCTGCAGAGAAGGATTCTGGTGTTAAAGAACGAAGATCAAGTCACTAGATGGTCCGGTGATCACCGGAGGATCCACCGGAGTATTTTGTGTGGAGAGTTGAAGTGGCTCGGTCAGGCTCAAGTTAACTCATCGAATAGTCCGATGATGGAGATAGAGTATACACCAGAGTGTCCGGTGTTCACACTGACTTTGAGTGGGAGTCCAATGGCTAGCTTCTACTGGTGTACACACCGGATGGTCCGGTGCTTGTACCACTATTGTCACCGGATCATCCGGTGTTAACAGTTTCCGTGAGCCGTTGGGGCAACGGCTAGTTGGCGGATTTAAGGCTATTTATACCCCTCCACTCAGTCATTTGAATGTGCTGGAGTCCAGAGAAGACCATAGACACTTGAGAAGACATCCAAGCCACCAAAGAGCTAAAAGTGATCATCCAAGGCAATTAGCACATAGATTAGGGAGTAATTAGTGCTTATAGGCCTAGAGAGAGTGTTTCTAGGTGATTGCTACCTAGAGAGTGGATCAAGGAGTGATCCTAGCTTGTACCAAGTGGTACGCTGGCGCCTTGGAGTCTTGTTGACTCGCCGGTAACTTGAGCCGGAGTTGCTCAAGCTTGTTGACCCTCCAACTTGGTGTGGAGCAGTGGCAAGACACGTGTACGGGGACGTAAAAACCCTTGCCTTGGTGGCTCAAGCTCCGAAGTAATCACGGCGGCAAGTGACCAGAAGAGAGGCTTGTGGTGAGGCTTTACCTTGGTGGCTTGGTGGCTCATCCGACTTGAGACCTTGGTGGCTCAAGAGCCATGACCGAGTGCCGTCCGGAAGCATATCCATGGTGGAGCTCCAACGTGGACTAGGGGTGGCGTTTACGCCATCGATACCACGGGATAAAATCTCTTGTGCCGAGTTTGCTCTCTCTACATTATTTATATTTTCGCATTTACATACTTGCAATCTACCTTTGTTCATTTATCTTCCTAGAGTAGTTTGCTAGGATTGGCTATAGGTTGGAAAACTCTTTTGAGCGATAGAGTATACACACTAGATAAAGCTAGAGCACGTTTAGATAGAATTTGGTATAGGTTTATCTTGTGAAGCTTTTGGAGCCGGTTAGGTTTTTAAGTATCCTAATTCACCCCCCCCCCCTCTTAGGACGTCACCGATCCCTACATCGTGCCATGTGTTGCCACGCGACAGAGAATAACCACCACCGGCTCTCACGTTCCTATGTCATTGTTGTCAGTCTCTTCATCTCTGCTACCCGCGGTATGGCTGGCCTGTCGCCACCAGCCTATCCGTCCTGCACCACGGTATGTTCACCCTCCAAGTGAACTATCCGTCTGCCTTCCTTGGACTATCTGCCATGTGCCCACAAATTATTCGGCCACCACCGTTGAACTCTTATTAGTTGTCATGTGCATCACGACCAAACACCGTCAACAGCCCATGCTCATCACCGAGCACCACAACATCGGCCTGAGGTATGACCAACCGGTCAACTCCCTCTCCTCTTTCACCTGTTGCGATATTCATTAGCGTCCGTGACCTCCTGTCACGCTCCAACACTTGCGCACCTCATGTCTACGACCTCCTGTCGCACTCCAACACATGTGCACCTCATGCATGAGCCCACATGACACACCTTGTCACATGTATGCCAATCCATCCGACGCCTAACCAAAATCTCAGTCTCACCTCGCCGAACACCAAACTATTCACCCTCGCCACGAATTATCTACCCGGATTCATCATTGAGCCTGCCTGTCATGGAATCTCTCGTCCTCCAGCGCCCACTTGGCCTCAACCTGCACACAGCCGAGCCAATCCACACGCCAACCAGGCCACGGCCTACCTCTCTAGTCACTATCCTACTGGCCCCACACTGAACAGAACACCTCCACAAAATAGAAATAAAAACACTTCCTTTTCTATTCCTTTCCTTCAGTCTGCTCAGTGCCCATCGTGCCTTCGGTCAGCCGCTCCAGCTTGACACCGCCTGGAAGGACTTGCTCGTGGACTCCTGCTCCACCGACTGCCCACCTGGCCAAACTCTGCCGGCCCACTTGGCTCTATGTGTGCACCAGGCCGAAACCTCCTGGCAACACCAGCCAACGCCAGCATCTCATTGAGTTTTTTTTTAATATTTTTTTGATTAAAATTTTAAATAAATAGACTCATCGCAGCAACATTTGCAAAAATAGGCGTATGCCGCCCTCTGAAAGGGTTGTAGCCCTTTCAAAGGGCGGTAAGGATTGCCACGGTGGCAGGCCACCCCTTACCGCCCTCTGAAAGGGCGGGTGGGGCTAACCACCCTCTCAGAGGGCGGGTAGGGGCAATCTCCGCCACCCGCCATCCGTACCGCCCTCGGAGAGGTTAGAGCAAAAATTGAGGGAAAATCCTCATTTTATTCCGAAAAAAGAGAAAGGGAGAGGAGAGGAGAGGAGAGGAGAGGGAGGCAGCGCGGCGAAGCCTTGCTGTTTTCGATCGGCGGATTTTAAAGGGCGTTTTCTGATAATTTTTTTATACTCATATTTTTATTAGTAAGTAAAGTACCACTAGATCTAGGGTTTAGCAGTATAACAATAGCTATATTAGATATGACCTAGGGTTTAGAAAATACTGTATTTTGTAGTATATTGTCAATATTAATTATGATATGGTAGGATAGCCATTAGATGTATAGTAGTATTTATAGTATGGTACTTTCGAATATCTAGATTGTACAGAATAATGATGTAAGTAATAATTGTAGGTAATTAGAAATTTAATTAAGTAGACGGATGGTTAATTAGTTTAATTAGGTTCATTTGCTTAGGGGCAATATTGAAGAACCTACTGTTAGGCGATAATCGGTGTCGGTAATAATTTTGTTAGAGTTTCGATAATCACAAATATAGTTTTCCGGTCTTAACATTGGATATATTTTCGGATGTTTCCAGGGATGGCAGATAAATTATATTTTCAGATATATTATGGTGAAGGTCAAATTAGTTATGGTCCTAACGGTGTAGATCTCTCTGGATTTCGGCATGTCGTTAAGGGTCTTAGTGGAGCCAATGAGAGGACCATACTGGGCGTATGCAAGTGGCTGATGCGTCATTTTCAACTGGATCCCCAGCAACATGATCTTAAGCTGAGAGCTGTGCTAAGCCATGCTAATCAGGGTTACTTTGGCGAGCTCGTCCCGATCAATGCAATATCTACTTGGAGGCAGTATGTAGATATATCATGTGACCGTGGGCTCCATCTGGTTTTGTTAGTTGAGGCGTACCAGAAGGATCCAACAGAGATAAACTCTGCGGAAGCAGTAGTGGGAACAAGTCAGACAGTGGCAGATGAATCAGACCCAGTAAATGTTGGGGCCAGGCAAGATATTGGGGATATGCCTAAGATGCAACCGAGGGGTGTAGCCGATGAGGGGGAGCACATCCCTAGCATAATTGAAGAGATGGAGTTGGAGGATCAAGAGCTGGAGGAAGCCATTGCCGATGAGGATTCATCCGACGAGGAGGGAAATGCTCTTGTTCCTGCAGAGTGGAGGAATCAGGAATTTTCGAAGCTAGTGATTAGTGAGGCTGATCGGACATCGTGGGAGTATCATGAGAACGAGGTGTCTCTCAGGGTGCTATGTACCCTACTAAGGAGTCTGTTATTGATGCAGTTAAATTCCGGTCGCTATCTCTTCGGATGCAGTTCAAGGTTATGAAGTCGAGTAAAAAGGAGTACGACGTGAAGTGTTTGGTGCCTGATTGTCCTTGGCGGGTGCACGCATTCAGGGGGAAGTGGGTTGATACTGGCAGTGCTTAATAGTCAGGGAGCATAATTGTCACATTGAGGAAATAGAGTTCTCCCACCGAAACCTGTCATCTGCTTTTGTTGCCAATGTTATGTATGGGAAGATTGTGGACAACCTGAAGTATGAGCCACGATCAATAATCTGTGCTATTGAGCAAAGGTTGTGCTATTGAGCAAAGGTTCCAGTATACAATAAACTACACGAAGGCATGGAGGGTGAAACAGAAGGCTATTGAGCTGAGGTTTGGGACATATGAAGATTCATATCACAATCTACCGCGTCAATTAGCCATAATATGTGCAAGAAACCCTGGAAGTTACTATGACATCAAGCATTACCCCTCGACTGATGTGGAGTACAGCGGGAAACGAGTATTGCAGCGTGCTTTCTTTGCATTTGCGGCAACCATCAAAGTATTTAGGCACTGTCGACCCATCATTTGCATAGACGGGACATTCCTCACTGGGAAGTATAAATGACAGATATTGTCTGCAATTGGGGTCGACGGGAACAACCAAGTCCTGCCACTGGGATTTGCCTTCGTGGAGAGTGAGAACGGGGATAGCTGGTATTGGTTCCTTGAGCGGGTGAAGCATGCTATTGTTCTAGATCGGCCAGATGTTTGTTTGATTCATGATAGACATGCGGGGTTGTTGCAGACATTGCTGGATATGCAATATGGGAGTGTTCGACAGTGTGTTACAGCAAAGTGGCCCGACTTGAAGAGCAGGTGGTGCATACGGCATATGGGTGCGAACTTTTACAGACAGTTCAAAAACAAGGATTTGATGAAGCTTTTCAAGAAATTGTGCAGTCAGAACCAGCAGAGAAAGTTCAATGCCCTATGGGCAAGACTAGACGAACTAACTATGAAACAGACAGCTGAGATAGCAGCTACAGGTGATGAACCAATTATTCTTGGACCACTCCCAACAGATACTCCTGAGATAGTAAGGAGGTCAGGGTTAGCTATCAGGAACTTTTCGCAGTGGATACAAAATGAGCCAAAAGAAAAATGGGCTTTGACAGTGGTGGGGCAAGGTATGGGATAATGACAACTAATCTTGCTGAGGTCTACAACTGGGTCATGCGGGGTATGAGGTCCCTCCCACTTGTTGAAATTGTAGAAGGTATTATGCATGGAACTTGCAGATATTTTATTAATCGCTACGCAGCTGCTTCGAAGGCAATGGAAGATAATCGTATGCTTATGGATGGATGCTATGTCAGTACATGGAGAAGGCCACAAAGAAGGAACACATGCACCGCTCTAATCAAGAGGGGACTGCGGAGCACAGGTTCAATGTCCTATGCCGGGATAAGGGTCGTAGGGGTGGAAGACGTGAGCGGCATGTACAAGAGTGCGTGTTTAGTGTGAATGTATGTAGCGTATCTTGTTGTTATATTTGTACGGTCTTAGCCTTAGTTACCTACGTTGCATTTGGACCTTACATTTGTACCTACATGTTGCAATTTATTCATGTAACTTTTTGTACGTGTATGTAATATGATGTTCTGTTCACGTAACTATGTGGTTATTTTCATGTTACAGACTGTACATATTATTCATATATATGTAGTTGCAATGTATATTTCGATTCAATGTATATTCTTCGTGTCTACATTTTGTAATATATTCATGTAAATTTGGTTTTAATGCAGATATGACGCACCCCCCGACCCCCGAGCTTCTTGACCCTGCAGTGGACAAGAGGCACCACAGCTTCTTGTCCGCCGTTCACCAGACGGAGTTAGGGGCATTCCGACCACGTGGCCCTGGAGAGCTACTTACGATCGACGATTGTTGGAAGCACCGGTATGTCGCTAATTAGATACGCATGTGCCGATTTATTTATGTATTGCATGCCCTGATTTATTTCTATTCCCAATGGTGCAGGTTGGCAGCATTGGGACTCCTATCGCTTTGTCGTTTGGTGGAGGCCCGAGCGATGGAGAACCCTGAGACAGCAACGAGACGATTCTATTTTGACCGCTCGCTGATAGCTGCCCTGGTTGACCGATGGAGGCCTGAGACCCATACTTTCCACCTCCTCTACGGCAAGATGACTCCGACGTTGCAGGACGTAGCCTACCTGTTAGGCTTACCTTGCGCTGGAGCTGCCGTTGGAGTCGTCGACATGGACGCTGACTGGATGAACGTCATGTATCAGCGCTTCTCCCCTGTTCAGCGGACTGACGACGCACCCCCCTACGTGCCTGAGTTCCTGTCGGATCCACGAGGGCCCACGAAGAAGTGGATCCTACAGTTCCAGGTACCTTCCAATTTAACTTCCCATTTACTTTACGATTTTCCAGATATTTTACTCATCATCATTTGCATTACTTGTAGCCTGCATACATGCACCCGGAGGCCGGCTTGAACTCGGTCTCGAGGCACTTGGAGGCCTACCTGCTTTGGCTATTTGGCTGGCTTATATTCACTAGCGGCCAAGGCCACTTGGTGTCGAGGACCCTTGTTCCGTACGCGAGGTGGATAGTGGATGCGGAGCCCGATGAGGTCCCACAGTTGAGTTGGGCCTCTATTGTCCTTGCTGCGATGTATCGGGCGTTGTGCGACACGTGCACGAAGAAGGAGTCACTACCCACTTTTGCTGGGAGCCACTACGCGTGCACGAAGAGGGAATCCAATGCTCCTGCCCTCCGCCACCATAAATAACCCCACCTTCATGCATGGATGCACCACTCATTTCTCAGTTCTCTCAACTGCAATGTCTTCCTCAGCTCCACCAAGCCCACCCAAGAAATATTGGGGGATTTTCATCCTCCAGGGGGTCGAACCACCGATGTGCTTCTGTGGCGACCGTTGTAGGCTTCGTGAGTCCCAGGACATCTCCTACACCTATGGCCTACGCTTCTTCATGTGTGCCAACAACCAATACGACAAGCCTCAACATGGACCGTATGAGTACCCACCGGTATAGCGACAATAATCAGCCACATCTTTCCTGATTTCACGCACTGTTTTACTAATCTCTCATCTTGTTTTATTTGTCCAGTCTCCTCCACCTATCTATGACTTCATTGAATGGCTCGATATTGAGCAAAATGAATACCAAAAGCGGTGGGTCAACATGACCATACGGTGGGGGAGGGAAGCTTACGCACGCCGGGAGTACGAGCAACAGCAAGAGAAACTACCCCTGAAGCGGCAGGAAGAAGAGCGCATGAGGAAGGCAACGCAGGACCATACCGCAGCTCAGGCCCGCAAAGCTGAGAGGGCAAGGAAGCGGGAGAGGGCCCGTCGCGCTAAGGCGGCAAGTCCCGATGCCCTGCGAAAGGGCAAATATCCTAGGTGCACTCAGTAGAGAGCATCTAATGTAACCCGGCATGTTTTCACTCCTTAAGGCATGTTATGATTAGGAGCGGCGCACTATTATGTAGGTCTTTATGCGAACCATACATGTCACCTTTTTTTGTCGTCGTGTCTTCGTAGTTACAGTCCCATGTAATATTTTCCACCGTATGTCTCATGTAATGTTTATCGTTGTTTGTAACCTCATTGCTGCATAATATGCTGCGAGTGCTTCACATCTATAATTTGTTCACAAAAATTGATTTTGCATCCTCCCAACAATACATAAACTAGTCCAAAATATCGACAAATTTACAACGATCCGCCACTTTTTTACCATTTTGATCTAAAATTTGCAACATATCAATTTCAAATATTTTTCACCAAATGAATGTGCACTATTTTTAATATTGAGCAATACAAATGTACAATAAAAAAACCACACCTGGCCCAACCCACCTGCCCCTGGGAGGGCGGTTGGCACCTACCCGCCCTCTCAGCGGGTGTCCGCCCTCTCAGCGGGCGGTTACGCCCGACCCGCCCTCTAAGAGGGCGGTAAGGAGTGGCCTGCCACGGCAGGCCACTCCTTACCGCCCTCTGAAAGGGCTGCAGGCATCTATTTTTGCAAATATTACCACGAGAAGTCTATTTATTTAGATTTTTATCTGAAAAAATATAAAAATAAAAAACTCATCTCTCATTGGCCCGTCCGCCCGAGCCACAGCCCACACCAGGCCGCCATGCATGTGGCCTACTCTCGGCCTGCTCTATCGCTACTACGCCCCCATGGCCCGCTGCAGCCATCCGAGCCTTGGGCCACCTGGCCGAAACGACCTGCACGCCCCCGCGCCTCTGGGCCGCAGCCCACGTAGGCTCCCATGCAGCCCGCCTGACCACCACAGGTCGTGAGCCCCATGCCCTGGACTCCTCGGCTCTGCATGGACACCGCCAATGAGCTCCTCACGGACTGCCTCCCTCGGCACTTGGCCACGCCAAGCCTGCTGATCCGAGTCCGACTCCAGCGTACGCCCTCAGCACGTGTCCGAGAGACTCTCATACGTTCGACTCCATCTGTGCTCACACCAGAACGCACACCATCGAGCTGCGAGTCCACATCGAGCCCTCCCATGCAGGCCACACTGTTAGAATTTGATTACAGTTAGTGATCAATTAGCAATAGGTGTCTTTACCAAAGGGACATGTCCTTTGGTGAAGAGTCATGTCTCTACAATAACACCCCTTCATCATGTATATATATGTAAACATCTCATGAATCAAAATATACTGTCTCAATCTACTTCTACTGTCTCAATCTACTTCTACTGTTCATTACAATTTCTACCAAAACACGTTATCAGCACGCATGTTCTCCACTGAGACATCGCAACAACAGAAGAATAGAGGCACGAAGGCCTTCATCATCCAAGCAGCGACGCATCCAGCGGCAACAAGCACTCAGCGATGGTCGTACAGTCCTCGGCCGACAGCGCCCTCCAACAACAAGCACAGAGAGGCACGAAGGCCTCTCCAGAAGGCTTCTCTAGAAGAGTACATGGCCACGCACAGAGGAAACAACCGACGACGAAGAACACCGAAGAATTCCGCGATCACAGAGGAGAAAGACGGATCACAATGTACCTTCAATCCCCATGCCGACCGCACCCACGGTTCTTCAAGTACTCTCGCTTGATTGCATTTCTAGTACTGTCTTTGGTCCTCTCTCCATCATCAACGACGTCCTCTGTGTCGCGTTCCTCACCGTCGTCACGGTCGACGCCTCTGCGTGCCCCAGATGGCGATGGCGCTCTTCCGGGCCACCACCGTGGCCTGGCGATGGCGAGCCTGGCGCATCCAAAACGGTTGCTACCACCATGGTAGCACCGGCGGCTCCAGGAGCTCCCCATCCACCACTAAAGACCGACCTCTGTTCGGTCCCTAGGGTATTCTCCTTCGCCATCCGGCGTCGCATCCCTTGGGCTGTGCACCTCCGCTCTCTAGCGACGATCGGCCTCCACCCGTCTACGACATACTGCCCCTCAAGGCGGACGGAGGCTCATGCACCTGGCGGCTCCTCGCCCGCCTAGCGGCTCTTCGCCATCCGGCGGTGGCGCACCTCCACCTATCAACGGCGGCGGTGGCGCACCTCCACCTATCGATGGCGCCCGACGTGCCCCTCCGCACTCCGGCGGCCTGCTCGCCATTCGCACTTCGCCCCAACCGCCCTCAGGCGGACTCTTGCCGCACCTACTCGGGTGGCAACCTCACCGCCCATCCATCCGGCCGCACCACTCTTGGTGGCGACCACCTCTCCAGTGCGGCACCCTACGACGATCAGCGGTTCTCCGGTGGCGCACGGCGTGCCAGCGCCCAAACGGCGCTCAGGAAGGAGACCGTAGCGTGCCCACCTTCCCAGCTCGGCTCCCCCCCCCCTCTCCAGTGACTCGGCCTCCACCCAGGCGGTGGCCCATGCGGCGGCAGCCTTTGAGGCGGTAGCTGCAACAGAGAGGAGGCGGCGGGTGGATTAGGGCAACCCTAACCACCTCCTTCTCTCTTATATGAGGCGGGGTGAGGGAGTGCCCAACCGGGCCTTGGGCCAAAAGGCCAGATAGGCCGGGGCCCAAGTTATTTCAGTCCACAAGCCGAAAACTCCAGTGGACTGGCCATTTTTTAATAAACCCCTCGGGTTTCTTTAAAATTATAGCCACGTCCAACATACAAGTACTGTCAATTTATGTTTTTAGACCTTGTCTTTAACTATAATTATGTTTAGTACTATTTTATGTTGTAAATATATGTTCCAGACTCTGTTTTATTTCGAAATTTGTTATGTCCCATGTGTTTTCCCTTGTGCATTCCCTATGACATACAATTATGTTTACAACTTTGTTTTTGCAATTGAAATTCTATTTCTTGCAAAAAAAAATTATTAATGCAAATTAAGTGATTACCTCTTCCACTTGATATAACACAATGTTCCAAACCTTTGCATATTGGTCATACACTAGGTAGTACTTTAGTACTACTGCGGGATCTACACTATATCAACATATAGTGACTATCCTTAAAGTGCGTACCCAATATCAAATTTGGAACCAAGGTCTACACCTTTTCAAGTGATTACCTTAATTCATATCTCATATTAGCCATGCACAAGGTAGTACCTATCTACTACTGTGGGATCTACACTATGTTTAGCACATAGTGACTATCCTCAACGTGCGTACCCAATTTGAATATGATTTAAATAAAGATCTTCACCATTTTGGTGATTACCTTTAAAGTGTTAACACAAGATTTGCATAACACAAGGTAATAGGAACATAGGCATCTACTGATAAATGTCAGATTATGCCTCCTACTACTACGAGATCTACACCACATTTGGTGATTATCTTCAACGTGTTAGCTACATGATTTGAGGTCTACACTATGTAATTCAAGTCTCAACTTGAATTTACAAAATTTTGCATTATTATTACAACATTACCATGATGATTTTTAATTTACCTACAGTAAATTAATCAAATCTATGGTTCAAAATCCATATACGATACAATGACCGGCAAAGAGTTCGATAAACTCGAACTCAACGGTCACTATTATCCAACATGGGCAATGGACATCAAGGTCAGTCTTGAGTCCCGCGGAATAGTAGTGGCACTCCAACTTCCCCAAGAGGTAGGTCTACCGCTACCAGATCATGTTATATATGGTGCATTATACACAAGGCATCATATCCATCCAGATCTCAAATCCGAGTAGCTGATGGAAGAAAATCTGAGCATTCTATGGCTAGCTCTCAAAACTAGATATGAACAGCAGTAGGCAGTCATTTTGCCCGATGCAAGTCATGATTTGACACATCTCTGACTCCAAGACTTTAAGTCCGTCGGAGATTACAATCATGTTGTTTATAAAATCTGCTCAAAATTGCGTTTTTGCGAAAAAGAACCTACAAATGCGGAAAGCTAGATAAAACTTTATCTACTATGCTTCCCGCTGATAGGATCTTACAGCAACAATATCGTGCAAGAATACCAAGTTTATTCTAACTTAATCTATGAATTACTTCAGGCCGAAAAGCATGATGACCTCCTTCTAAGGAATCATCATTAGCATACATTTTGCGCTACTCCTTTACTTAAAGTACATGCTAATGTCCAGAATAACAACAAGTTTGATGGCTCTTTTAGACACCATCCAAAGAACTTCAATGGTAAACGCAAACGCAACAAGAAGCAGAAGCTCTGTGCACCGGATCAAGGTCAAAGCATTTCACAACTTGACAAATCTACTGTTTGTCGCAAATATGGATGCTACAAGCATTCCACTAAAAAATGCTGCACCCCAAGATATTTAGTTGATCTGTATTTACAATCTGTGGGATATAACCGACCTGCTCAAGGGAAAAGATTTGAAGCACACTTCAATCTTCAAACTGACTCCACCAAGGAGGCTAGTTGTTTATCATAAATTCTACGAGAACCAAGTAACAACTATATTCTTCTACAACCAGAAGATCTCATAAGCACGAAAAACATGTTTGTCGAATTTGCTTCACATGACATGTTTGGAGACCTTATCTAGTCTCCCAATTCATTAGATACAATGTTATCTACATCCCATTAAATGTTGTAATACAATATTGTATCAGTACTATGATACTACAATAAAGTATGTATGTATTCTATATATCTGATAAGAATTTCATATCAAATTCTTCAATTCTATATATAGAATTCTATGGGAGTCAATCCAATAAAGGAAATGTGCCTTGTGGATAGTTACACCACAAATTCTGTACTTAGGGAAACCAAAATATTTCCAAACTCTTACTAAGAGATAAGGAAATATTTTGACAATTGCTAGACGTGATGTAGTGATTGTTGGCTCTGGTTGTGCTATAATTACTCTTCCTATGGGTACACAAGTCATAATCGTTGATGCTCTATAGTATCTCGATTCAACCCGTACCTTATAAGTTATAGAGATATCCGTTAGAATGGTTTCCATATTGAAACCCATGATGACAACAAAAGAGGAATTTCTCCTCTTAGTCAACGAATATGGCAAGCTTCCCTATATACCATATGGATTGTACTATACATACATCAAACCCGTACCACATATTGCGTACAAAATAATTTTTCTATCTTGATCAAATCAAGACTTGGCATGATTGACTTGGTCACTCTACCTTAGAGATGATGAGAAAAATTATTAACAATTCTATTGGTCATATTATTTCCAAAATCTTCATATTAGTGTACACCGCATGTGTCACTGGGAATATTAATTTTAAGGTCCTCTTACCTTATTATTCATAATGTGTCACCCATTTTCTTGAACGTATTCAAGAACATACATGTGGCTCTATTCAGCAATTTTATGGACCATCTAGGTACTCTATAATGCTGATTGATGTATCTACAAAATAGTCTCGAATGTGTCCCTTATACATAAGGCACCACATTTATGCCAAACTCATTGCTCAGATACTCAAAATTAGAGCAAATTATCCTGGACGTAGGATGAAATCCATTCACATGGATAATACCGTTCCTTAACGTGCATGCAATTATTGTTTGATTTTGGGCACTACTGCATTAAGTACCATATGTGCACATTCACAATGGTCTAGCTGAATATCTCATCAAGAGAATCAAATCATTTGCATGACCAAACATAGAATTACAATTTACCAACATCTTGTTGGTGACATGCGGATTTACACACCGCATCATTAAACCAAATTCATTCAACTGCAATCATACGGCTCCCTCTGTTGCAGTTAATACGTGGATATTTGGCCTCAGCCAAGTATTTCCCATCTGCGAATCAGTTACGTTCTGCACGTACTGATATCACCACCATACAGCATACATCAAAGTGTATTGGGGATCCATATGAGGTATGATTATCCGTCAATCATAAAATACATCGAGTCCCTCACAAGAGGCATATTCATTGCTCGTATGCTCATAATATTTTGAGGAAAATTCTAGGCATTAGGGGGGATTAATACCACAAAGAATGCCAGGAATCATAAGAGAATGTCACACACATTCACATTCATTCCTCATATCCATGTACCTGAGATCTAAATCTTTATTCGGAATAACTTGTATTTGCAACATATTGCAAATAACCTGCCAGGTGCATTTACTAACAACAAATGTGTCACCAAATCCTATATTCCTACTAGGAATGTACCGAAAAGAGTGGAGGTACCAAACAAAATCACTCAACTCCCAAATCAAAATAAGAGGGGGAGAAGTACGGTCACAAAGGATAAAGCTTCTTGTAAGCTACCGTGAAAACAGAGGAATCCATCCTCCATGACAGTAGATGTAAATCAACATCAAGTTGATAGACATCTTATGGATATTCACTATCCAAACACCTATGGATGTTCAACATCCAAATGCCCAGCACAAATATGTACACAAATTCAGGCGCTGGGTTATGGGAACACCCTAACTCCATTATTTTGGGAAATACACGGAGTTAAATGGGATAATATTTTCACAAACTATATTGATTCCATAGAATCAATTAATATCAAAGACTACAAATTATCGACAAATATTTCTCCTCGAAAATTGCAGAAGATCTTCAATCGGATCCAGGCCAAAGTCCATGGCCATGGCAGGGTGCTCAAGCACTCGGACTGGACCAAATAGAAGGAAGCAATTGAGGTAGAATTGCACTCGCTCACAAAAGAGAGGTATTCACAAAAGTAATACCTACACCTCCAATATCTTCCCTATGGAAGCAAAATGGATTTTTATTCCATAAGGTGGTGAAATAGCGAGGCTAGTAGCACAAGGGTTCGCGCAGAGGCCTGGCATCAATTACAATGCTACATACCCCATGTTATGTGTGGAAATTATGTTCTCATATTCAATTTCATTGGCAGATCAAATGAATTGGATAGATTCGAACATATAAGTCTCTAATGGACTTCGTATTCTAAATCTACATACAAATCGCAATATATATTGTGTACAGCTTAAAGTCACTCCATGACTTCAAGCATTTAAGTTAATTGTGGTACAACTGACTAAATGAGTTCCTTCCACAGAAGGGTTACTCCAACGATTACATATGTGTGTTCATAATGAAATCTCAATTGGATTTTGTATCATCTCCAAACCACACACGACAAAGTATGTAATCATCTTATGATGGAAATTGAGATGAATGATTTGGTTAAAACCAAATTTTGCTTAAGTCTACAACTTGAGCATATTCCTTCAGGAATATTTATCCATCAGTCCACCAATATCCAAATGATATTGGACAATCATATCCATCAAAATACTTATGGTCATTCAATCCCTAGATATGAATCAAGATCCATTCATACATTGGTTTGATAATGAAAAGATATTGAACCTAAAGTTCTATATCTTAGTGTTATCAAAGCGCTCATGTATCTTACAGATCGTAACAGGCCTGATATTGCATTTGCAGATAACTTGCTAGCTTAAATAGCGCAACTCCAACAACACCATTAGGTAGGAGTCAAAGATGATATCCAAAGATATCTTTATGACATCAAACATCTAGATTTCTCTATCAGAAAATCAAGATGTGACTATAGTGGATATCCAGATACTGGCTATATAACAGATCCCCATAACGCCAGATCATAGACTGATTTCATGGTGATATAGCCTTCTCATTGGAGTCATCAAAACATATTCCAGAGGCTACTTCCACCTATCATTCTGAAACATTACATACATATGTATGACCTTGCAAAATTATAAACCACATACAACTATCATGTGGTATTGATTCCATTGAATCATCAATAATTATCTATGAAGATAATTCTGCATGCATTTGCTCAAATGCAAACAGGTTACATAAAGAGTAGTATAACCAAACATATTACTCCTAAAATGTTCTATCCGCGTAATAGGGAGATAGAAATCTTGAAAACTAAATCATGTGATAATCTCGTATATCTATTCGCTAAGTCCTTACCAACTTCCGCATTCCAAAATGCATTCACGGAATTGGTATGCGACGACTACGAGATTTGCAAGATTTTGTGTAGATATTGCACTCTTTTCCTTTATGAGTTTTTTCTATACAATTTCTCATATAAGGTTTTTAATGAGGTAATATCTACACAAAATCATATGTCATATCTCCCATTTTCCCATTCAAGGTTTTTAAAGGAGATATCAAAGACATATATATTGTTGTTCTCTAAACTCGCTTATGGGTTTTTCCTTTTAAAGGTTTTCTCATATGAGTTTACAAAGAGACAATAATCAATATATATTGTACCATTTTCTTCTTATTTTCCCACTGAGTTTTAAAGGAGTTTTAACAGCATATCACTATTATTCCTCCTATTTTCTTAAGTGATTTTCGGAGGTTTTAATATGATCCATAGATCATAATTATTGTTCTCTAAGCTCACCAAAATGAGTTTTTCCTATCAAGGTTTCTCATATGAGTTTACAATGAGATAATAACCAATATGTGCCATATCATTTTCTCCTTACATTTTTTCATTGAGTTTTAAAGGAGTTTTAATAGCATATCAACATACTATTTTCTCCTTATATTTTTCCACAGGATTTTAGAGGAGTTTTCAACAAGAAGTTTATATTACAGATAATTGATCAAGGGGGAGTGTTAAAATTTGATTACAGTTAGTGATCAATTAGCAATAGGCGTCTTTACCAAAGGGACATGTACTTTGGTGAAGAGTCATGTCTCTCCAATAGCACTCCTTCATCATGTATATATATGTAAACATCTCATGAATCAATATATGATTTTCATTCTCTACTCGATCTACTGTCTCAATCTACTTCTACTGTTCATTACAATTTCTACCGAAACACACACAAGCCGCCGTGTGCCTACCGAGGCCTTTTCGCGTCGCCCACTGCACCGAGCGCTCCCGCCACGCGCATGCACGCTCGTGCACATCACGCAGCTACATCGCGCTCGCGTCGCACTCCCGCGATGACTCCTCTGTGACGACATCCATGGCGCCCCCGATGATGACATCTGGCTATAAAACCTAGCAGCCGCCGACGCTCTCCTGCGTCAACCTGCCACGACCTTTGCTCATCGCCTGTGCGCACCGGCCGTTGTCATGCTCCACCTTAGGCCATATCCGTCCCGCACTGTCTGTGCGTTGCATGACGCCTTGTAGAGCATATTCCTCACGCCTCTACGTGATCTTCCACGCAACATCTCTAGATCCAATCTAACCTGGCTCTGATACCGCTTGTTAGGAATTTAACCATTAGCGGAAGCAACAGATTGATCTACTGAGATAATGCACACGATCACAGACGACACCAGAGACAAGATATTTGTTAACGAGGTTCAACCGAAGCCTACATCTCCGGAGCATGACTACGGGCGCTCCTCCTCAACTAGCAGCACCAGCCGCTTCCTAAGGTTCCGACAGACTCGCTGCCCCCCTACAAACCTGTCACTATACCGTCATAGTTACAAACAGCGGCTCTCCTCTCATATTTACGAGAAGATCTAGTTACAGCAATCCTACTAGGATTCTATCTAAAGTCTTACTAAGATTCCGCCATATACCGCTAATACAACACTAAATTCTATATGTAACCAATTATATACAATTATTCGATACATATCTAACATATAATTTACCTGGCACTGAACAATGAACAGCAAGTGTTTGTCTGAATTTTACGAGGATGCATATATATGGGCATGATATATCAATCCTGATCGATGTCTCAGTCAGTGATCTGCCGTACCAGGACCGGGATAAACAACCCGACGGATCCGGATGCGCCCTGCCAGGCTCCGGTGGTTCACTCATTTGTTCGACTTCGACCATGCAAATTGTCATGCTTGTGTCACTACCCGGGAGGGAAGATCTTTCCATTATCGATCGCTTCCGAGTTTGATTTCTCATGCAGTGATCTACACGAATGCACGAGACACGGGAATCGTGCGCGCGAGTTTGTTATTTTATCCCATTATCTTTTCTCTATTATATAAAACACGAATTGGTTCTCACGTTATCTCTTACTCTATTTTCCTCTTTTAATAAAAACCCTTAATAATTTATTCACTTTTATTATCTATTCTCGCCATCTAGCCTTCCTATCTCGTTACCGGTTACGGATATGAGACTCATTTTATTAATAAAAATAAATAAAGAAACTAAGAGAAAAAAATAGTGGATAATATTCTACTCTTTTTTCAGATTTCATCTGAAATTAAACTATAATATCACTCATGACGTATTTGTTCGGCGACACTTCCACTTGCACGGCGAGCTTTTGACATACACGCACAAAAACTTCTATCCCTCACACACACCAATGCGCCCACTTGCACGGCGGCCTGATATCGTAGAAGCCGGGAGGCAAATCTGCGATCTGTGGCATGGGGTAGACAAAACTTTAGCAGGTAGGGGTGGATTCAACGGTGCAGCAGGGGGCTCGAGCCCCCCCCCCCCCCTACTGCTCGCTGCGTCATGGAGCCCCCCTTCAACCCCCTCTATTTTTTGCAAGAGAAGATGGAGAAGGTGAGGGAGATAATGTGGAGAAGGAAGAAGAAGAGGGGGACTAGAGGAGGAAAAATGAGATGAGTCCCTTTAGGTTGCTTGCTGGCAAAATGAACTTGTTAACATACGCTAAAGATGCCATAGGAAGAAAAAAAGGAACTTACGCATGGATAGGATAAGGTGGTAAGCTGAGTTGGCGGCGTACGTGGTGGCGGGTGTGGCGGGCCAGATCCCTCGTGGAAGATCTGATCTGGCCCGTTGCCTTCGCCGCCCGCGTGCACCGGATGGCGACGTCAATAACAACAATCATCTGCTAAGAAACTAGGAGCCAAATACTAGGGTCGTCACTCTATATATATATCTCTTTTTTCTTTGCGGTAACTATAAATCTTATCTTACCTTATGTATCTAAAGTGCGTCATTTTCTCGAGCTGTGGTTACGCTAGTCATCTGAATTCATATGGACCATATGATCGTGAAAGAACAATGCAGATTGACCTCAGACAAAGTGTAAATGGTACATACGTATATACATATGTATGCATACACATACGTATATACATACATACACACATACACATCCGTATGTGTGTATATATGCACATACATACGCAAATATATATACATATATGCACATGTATGTATACGTACATATGTGCACACATGCACATCATACATACATATGTGTGTGTATATATACATATATTTGTACACACATACACACATATATATGCATACATAAACGCATGTAAATGTATATATGCTGAGGAGGGCATGTGGCACATGGCGGGCAACGAAATAAACGAGCCTTAACGAATGGCTCAAACTCGGCTCGTTAGTGCTCGCGAGCTTCACAGCAGACTAAGCTCGGCTCCATCTCCAGTCAAGACGATCTTGAATCGAGCTCTTGACAAGCAAAGACCTCGAGTTTTTTTTGACAGCCTTATTTGACACCAATGAGGCTAGGTAGCCGATCCCAATATCCTCACCTCTTGCTGCTATCCACCGCCATCACCCATCCATCCCCTCCCTGCCACCTTGCGCCTCAACTTTATAGTTGGCCTCCTTCCTCCTCGTCTCTTGCGGCTTATAGCCACGTCCTGTATTTGGATGTGTTATCTCCAACTCATATTGCCCTCTCTTTCCCTTGTTAGCTCGGCCACACGCCTCACCTCTTGTTGCCGCCCTATAATCTAACAGTCCATGGCACCATTGTCGCATAGCCAATTTGCCACATCCCCTTTTTCCCTCTAATGTTGGGACCTCGGGTAAACCTCGAACCCTAACTTTGCCACCCTCACCGTGATCGAAGAAGATGCACTATGTGAATCTCGATATCTTCCGATAATGAGCAAAGGTGATTGATGTTTTGCTTTCTTCTAAGCAACTAAAAATTAAAAAACCATTTGCAAAAATATTCAATGTACCGTGATATCGATTTGAACCACTAATATTCAAAAGATCTCCACTAAACACATTATCAATTGTAGAATCAAATGATCACCCACCGTTTTCTATTGCATCATCTATAAACGAGTTGTTTCAAAACACTACCCTTATTTCTTTGCGGTACCGTCCAGATTCAACGAACACCATCCAGATTCAACGAACACCGTCCAGATTCAACGAACGCCGTTCGCCTCCTCACCAAGTCGTGCCAAGACCCGATAAAAAAACAAAGTCGTGCCAAGACCACGCGCACCAGCCATCGAGGATATCTTGACGGACCCACTTACAGTGGCACGGCTCACCGTGGACCGGGCTTTCCTACCCGCCTAAGCCCACTCTAGAGAGATCCTCTAACATAAGGTACGTCGCCGCTGATGCATGCGACCAACTGAATTACGTGAGAGTAACCGCGTCGGCTCCACCAGCCTCATCTGTATAAAGGGCAGGCGCCTCCTATCCAGTGGCTTCCAACCGCAAGAGCCGCCATTTCGCGAAAGGATTTCTGCGCCAAATCGTTAGGTTTTCTCTCGCTGTTCTCGCCAATAGGCTCGAGAAATCAGTTGTGTTTTCTAGTTGGGGTAAATTTTTACCTTTTTCCTTGCATTTTTCAGCTGCTTGACCCAATGGCAGAGGCGTCGCCGGCGATCGCTAAGGATGTCACGGAGGTGAGCACCCATTTCCTCTCGATTTGCGCCACTCTTTTGGGAGATGTTTTGCATCTGGCCGATAAAAAATAATTTTTTTGTGATGCGCAGTTGATCGGGAACACGCCGCTGGTGTACCTCAACAAGGTGACCGATGGGTGCGTGGGGCGCGTCGCGGCCAAGCTCGAGTCCATGGAGCCCTGCTCCAGCGTCAAGGATAGGTGAGCGATGCTAAGAAGTTGCTCTCTGTTCTCGTCTTTTATTGTAACTTGAGGGTGGATTATGTGCGAAAGATTGGTTCTTTCTGATTGCTCTGGGAGTCTGGACTGAAGGTTCTTGGTTGTTAGTTTGGATCAGTGGTTTATTTGAGTAAAATCTATAGTTTTCCTTCTTATTTCAGTATATGTTTGGTCAAATTAGGTGCCTTTTCTGGTGGTTCTAAGGCTTTGTTCTTCCTAGTAAACTTTGGGATCTTGAGCTGAAAACTTGTGCTTTGTGTTGTTGTATTTGTGCAGGATTGGCTACAGCATGATCACTGACGCAGAGGAGAATGGGCTGATCACGCCAGGCAAGGTCGGGTGACCGAACCTTCTTGAGCATTCCATTTGCTGTTCCGGCCTTTTTGTCTCATGGTTCCAATTTGCTTAAGAGAGTGTACTACTGTGTTGGTCTGCATGATCTGTATCAGGTGGTTATTATTTTTGTGAAGTTGACTATGGGATTAATGTATTCTTCATTTGTGCGCAGTACTGCCTTGGAGCAGATGCTTAAGTTAAGATTTTGCTCCGATTCGTGCATGTGGTGAAAGCTCAATAAACACGGGAGTGACTAATCTTCGATCGTTTGATAGAGTAGTGCGGACATCAGTAACATGGTGCTTTGATAAGTATATATTTGAGTATAAGAAACAAGCCTTACAGATTTTCTTAGAGGAAGGCAAAGAAATGTGACTCTCTTCTGCATTCAGCTGCATGATTATAGTTACGTGATAGTTCTTGTCCCGTCCTACAATAGCATACCTCTCCTAGTCTTAAATGAAGAACTATATAGGCATAGTTTGGAGTGGAAATGATCCAATGGTTGATGCTTGGGCCTAACCTGGTATTGTTGAGTTCATCTTAGAAGAAGCACTTTGAGTTGAGGTGGCAGTAAACCGAAACCAATTGTTTGGCTTGATTAGTTCTACTAGTATGACCTACCAAAGTTTCTGGCTAGTTTTAGAAGTGGTTTAACTTTTTTCAAAAAAAGAAGAAGTGGTTTAACTGAGCCCCCCTAATGGCAAGGGAATCCCATTATTATGGTGAATGTTTTCTTCAAACTGCTACGGAAGCTAGATTCATCATATATTTCTGAATGTTTAGATTGAATTCTACTAATATTTTGCTTTCCATGTCAACTGTTGGCAGAGTGTACTGATTGAACCAACTAGTGGCAACACAGGCATTGGATTGGCCTTCATGGCTGCTGCAAAGGGTTACAGGCTTGTTCTCACGATGCCTGCCTCCATGAGCATGGAGAGAAGAATCATATTGAAGGCTTTTGGTGCTGAGCTAGTCCTTACTGACCCACTCTTGGGAATGAAAGGAGCTGTATCAAAGGCGGAAGAGCTAGCAGCAAAGACACCCAACTCATTCATCCTTCAACAATTTGAAAATCCTGCTAACCCAAAGGTGCAGCATAACTTAGCATTTATATTTAGACTTTTGGAGAACATGTTGTTGCCCATTTTGATAATTTGATTTCTGAGTTCTCATACTGAAATATGTTATGCAGATTCATTATGAGACAACTGGGCCTGAAATCTG
The DNA here is from genome assembly GCF_958298935.1 of Phragmites australis. NCBI lineage: Eukaryota > Viridiplantae > Streptophyta > Magnoliopsida > Poales > Poaceae > Phragmites > Phragmites australis. The sequence goes on along the minus strand of NC_084942.1, from coordinate 23,469,889 downwards.
GAAAGCTACAGCAGGAAACGTTGATGGCCTTGTGTCTGGTATCGGTACAGGAGGTACCATAACTGGAGCTGGGCGATACCTCAAAGAGCAAAATCCCAATGTCAAGGTAAGCACTATAAAGCCCTGTTTGCACTGCAGTTTTAGCTGCCACTTCGATTATTAACCTTTATTCATTTTTTCCTTTATGAAATGAAGTATCTGATTTTATTTGTTTATCTTATGTTAGCTCTATGGTGTGGAGCCAGTTGAGAGTGCTGTTTTAAATGGTGGAAAGCCTGGTAAAGTTTGCATCTGGCATATATTCCTTTTGTTTTTAAGTACAGAGTTTATGGTCATTTTGAGTGATTAGTGTACAGCAATATAATTTTCTTACTGCACTTTGATGTTCCACAGTAACCAACATCTAAAAAAATCCATAAGAGTTACCCTTTTATGATTTGATCACTTAGAACTTGTTCATGTGAAATATAGTGTCGATGAGAGAGATTTAACAGATGTTATCTGGATGTGTTTTGAAATAAGAATTATCATATGGTTGATAATTGTTAATGTGACCTCGTAATGAGGCTTTTTTGTGGTCAACAATACAAAGAAAGATACCTCTTAACCTTGTGAACATTTTGCACCGACAAATTCCTGATGCTGCTTGTTTCCGACTCATGAGATTCAGTGCCCATAATGCAGGGCCACACAAGATTCAAGGAATTGGAGCTGGTTTTATCCCTGGGGTCTTGAATGTTGACCTAATTGATGAAACTTTACAGGTATATTTTCCTCCTGTATTAAGTTGGCTGTAGAAAGGACATATATGAACAAGCACGCTATTTTTTGCTCACTTCGATTGCAGTTTCACTTTTCCGGTTTTCCCTCGTTAACAGAAGTTTGTTGTTGATCCACATTTCTCATGTAATCACGCTTGTCTTTGCATTCGTCTTCGTTTACCCTGGTGTAACCTTTTGGTGCTTTCAATTGTTTCCCAGGTTTCAAGCGATGAAGCTATTGAGACGGCAAAGACTCTTGCTTTGAAAGAAGGGTTGTTGGTAAGTCTTTTGTCTGACATTTACCTATAACTTTTCTATTATTAAGAACTAGCAATCCAATTGTTTTTTTTGTGAGCCTCGGCCATTGATGATGTAACTTTTGTAGGTTGGAATATCTTCTGGTGCAGCTGCGGCTGCAGCAGTTAGGCTTGCTCAGAGGCCTGAAAATGCCGGAAAGCTATTTGTTGTAAGAGTTTCACTTCCTTCCCGTGAATTTCTAGCTCTTTTAGATTTATATCAGTTGCATGGGTCGTTTGTGGAAATTCATCTGATATTTAGTCAATCACAAATGAATATGTCTACCCTACATTGGAACCTCAGTGCCCTATAGGGAGACCAAACTCACTGGTTTTGTTAATGCAATATCTGTACTTCTCAGTTCTTGTATGGCAGAAATGAAATGGAAATTTAACATACTCCTGTAAGGTAGTAAATGAATATAGCTTTTTATTGGCAGCGGTTTACATGTTATCTAATTGATTAATGGTTCGCTATGTGCATCCTATTAATGGCATCCTAGTCCTGTAAAAGATAAAATCTTCACATCCTTTCCTCTACGCAGGTTATATTCCCAAGCTTTGGTGAGCGCTACCTTTCGTCGGTGCTCTTCCAATCCATCAAGAAAGGAGCTGAGATCATGGTGGTTGAGTCCTAGAGCGCGCATCCGGCAGCTATTCTCGAAGACAATCTCCATTTCTCGGGGTTCAAAGAAGTAAAGCTTGGGTGTTTCCTCTTCTCTTAATTTCAACATGTGCCTATCTGCCAATGTCGAGTTCATTGTGGTCGTGTGCATCGGAGAATACATCGTTTTAGCCCTTGCGCAGTTGTGCTGTTTACAGTTTGACAATCTCTGTGTTATGAATACATCGCATCAGCCAGTGTGAAATAAAGTATTACAGTGCATTTCATGTCTGGATCTTTGCTTGAACTTTCCTGTTCGCTGTTGTGGAAATTGAACTATTTCTTATGAAAATCCTGAAGGAAATAAACATGTGTTCCAAACATGCCCAATTGTTCAACTAGTTAAAAATTGCCAGTGACACACACAGAGGCAAGCACACGGTACTGATGAACATTGATGTGCTTAGTCCTTGCTGGAATGCTGCTGCTGCCGCAGGTAACTGGGTTTGGCAGGACAAGAGAACCCAGCAGAGTCAAAAAGGTGTAATGCAGGCAGGCTATGTCCATGTGTTGCAGTCACTGTACTGGCAGCACAGTAGGCTAGGCAATGCCAGAACAGAGTACACCATATCAGCATAAGCACTGCAGGCTGCCCTCCAGCCCTTTCTGTACAACCATGTTCTTGTATGTAGCCACACAGATTTGACCAAAGTCAGATGACACCATTACCGCCCTGTAGGACTAGCATTCATGTCCCAGTGTCAACATGGATGGGTTTCTGAAAGAAACCCTGCATCAGAAAAGGGAGAGCTTCTTCAGCACAAGCACTAGTACTGCCTTCAATCAGTAGTGCATGAGAACAGAGAAGAAGCAGCACAACAAAGAGCCATTGTTGGTTCAATGACCGAGTGAGTGCCTTCAATTTGTGTCTGATTTCTGATGGACATTGTTGCCAATGACCGAAAAAGCAAAGGGAAAAAAGGGGCACTTTTTATCATGATGAGAGAAGTAGAGAACATGATAAAGGCAGTCTAAGGTCTTTCTTTCCATTAGTGAAGAGGACAGAACCTCCAAGACTACATCATGATATTGTTAGAGATATATATTGAGTCTGTGTAATATCTGTGTTATAAGAGGTTTCATGTATATTGTTCACATGTACATAGCATCTATGGAGTACTAGTTAATATTTCTCCCTGCTTCTCCCGGCTGGATCTGCTCACTCCCCGCCGGATCCGCCCTCCCCCGGCCAGATCTCACCAACAACACAAAATTGTTCTGAACCTGAACCTTGCGGGGCATTGGTTCAAGCAAAAGGACTGCATCTGATCAGGGTTCAAAAATGCGATGGTAACCGCCCAAAAATCGCGGTTACCGACCTTCCCGCTGCGGCTCGGTTTCAAAAATCGTTCGGTTACCGAATTTGAATTCAAAAAATTCAAACCGAATTTTAAAAAAATAAAAAAAAATCCAAAAAAAATCTGGTAAAAAACTAGAGGTAATTTCAAGAGTATCTGTGAAAACGAAACTTGAAACAAATATCGTTTGGATATCCAAATTGATGGGCAAACTTTGGATATATTTGTAATGGGCTCGTTTCCGTTCTGGACCGATGAACAGTAGACTTTGGCCCATTTGCAGCCCACGGCGAAGGGATAAGCTGGCGTCGGATTGGAGCGTCCTGGGCCTCTGGCAGCATTTCACTTTCCCCACCGCGAATGCAGGAGCTCCTAGAGTGACGCCGGCGACATCCCGACCGAATCCGTGGAAGGACGGCACGATTCCGGTGGTCGAGCTTCGGTAACCGACGGTTTGAACTCGGTTACCGACCGAATTAATTCGGTAACCGACAGTTTCAACAGGTCGGTTTTCGACCTCTCGGTAACCGTCCAAACCGCTCGATTTATCGAGCAAACCGCTCGGTAACCGGTCCAAACCGACCGGTTACCGAGAGGGAAAAATCACGATTTTTTCACAAAAATTCAAAATTTGCCGAATGAATTTTCTCCGAATTTTTTTGAATTTTTGACCGGTAACCACGGTTTTTTGGTTACCGCCTCCGGTCGGTAACGTGAACCCTGCATCTGATCGGCTATTGACATTTGGAACAAGATCACAAGGCACCAAAAATTGGCTATGCATCTCCCTGCATGGTTCAGGTGATTGACCTGAATCTAGCACAGGAACAGGAAATAGTATACATTCCCTGAGAAAAGGGAATGCCAAATATCAGGATGGAACACTTTTGTCACAACCCCAACCGATCCAGTCTACTGCAAAGATCATGTATCTGGAATGAATCTGATGCAAAAAGGAAAAGAAAAGAAAAAGGCAGTTTAAGAGGCAGTCCAGCCTCGATCTTGCAAACACATTCAGGCCATGAAACATAGCATAGTTCAGGATAGTATTGGAGCAACCACCAAACGGTATTGAATTTAACATCTCAAACACCTAGCAATTCGGTCTCTGAAATAAAACACTGCTAGAGCTAACTAAGAGTTCCACCGAGACCTAAACAGCTTCTGCTCTCATTTTCTCGGCATCAACTAGACTACGATCTCAGAGCCTCTAAGCTCCAATGCGGCAGCAGATTCAGGAGATGATTGTTCTTGACCATCATCTCAGTTCCCCTTGTCTGCAACGGACTGCCTCAGCTGCAAGACCTTCTTGTGAGAATTGGAGTGCATGTCACTCACAAAAGTTGGACTGTTGACGGGTCTATATTCCGGCAGCAGCCTGCCAGACTTGAACCTCACACCGCACGCATTGCATAGAGTCTTAGGCCCCAAAGGACCGGCCCTCCACTGCGGGGTCTTGGAGGACATGCAATGGGTGCACCTCTTCGCTGGCTGCTCCAGTGGCAGCTCCTCGATGGGGTTTGCAGTCTTCTTGATCTTCTTATCTCGCTGTTTCCCTAGCCTTTGTTCCTTGTTGGTTCCTTGGCCACATTGCTTCTTGGAAATGGTGGTGAACCCATTCTCTGGCTTTAGCCTCAGGCCACACACATTGCACAGCATCATAAGTCCTGATGGACCATGCCTCCATCGTGGTGTTTCGTAAGACAAACAATTGCTACATCTCTTCACCAGCCGCTCTCGCTGGAACTGTATCACTGCACCCTTCTCGCACTTCTCTTCCTCCTGTTTTAACTCCTGTTGTTGGCAAAGTTCTTGGTCTTTGTCTTTCTTGGGGAGGATCAGCTCACTCTCTGCCATCCAATGTTTCTGATCAATTAGGAGTAGAGGTGGCTCAACAAACAATGGGATGATATACTGTTGCTCATCGTCATCGCTCATAACAGAGGCCAGGCTCCTTTTCTTTCTTTTGGCATTGGAAGATGAAGGTGGCAGTAACTTCGTTTTCCCAGCCATTGTAGGCGCTGTTTTTGCGAAGACAGGATGTGGGTAGGATGTAGAGCTAGAAAAACAGTCCTCTACATAGACAGAGAGCCACTCTAGGCTGCTGTCATCACTTTCCTGCAAAGTAACGAGGACCATGGCATGGAAATTGTTAGTAAGAATGCAACAGCCAAAATAACTATCTATACATAATGGTCATTCCATAACTTAAAAGTAACTTCAATTTACAAAGTTCTAGTTCCACATTATTGCAAGTAAAAAACTGATAGGACCAATAATAAAATGGGCAGAATTTCTAGGGCTTATGAACAAGTGTAAATTACTCAACTAGTGATTATTGTTATCATAAGACTTCCAGACAAACAAGAGCTAAAGGACTGAGTAATCAATTTCTCCAATGGATTTTCTGATGAAAAGACTAACATGGACCAAATACTAGAGCCGATATCATTCATGAGTGAGGTTTTTGCATGAGAATTTCCCTGGTATAAACTTGAGGATTCAGAAATGGAGAAAATTCAGAGACTAAGCACATAAATTTGCCAAAACGAACCTTTTAAACAGAAAAGTTCTGCATTTACAATTGTGGTTGTGCCAAGGAACAGAAATCACTATGGCAGTTTCTCTCAGTTACTACAATCTAATTAAGCACCACAGTTGGCACAACACAAAGTATGGTGAATTGCAGTAAATGCTCGAAATGCAATGAACTAAATGAAAATCTCAAACCGTTTATTTAATTAAAAAAAGTTTCTTTCTTGAATTCTACTAGTAGAACCTTAGAATTCCAACTGAAAACTGAATAATTCTCAAAGAAAGGGTGAGAAGCCGAGTGCCTCTTGTCAATGTCTCTAGTGCTAAAGTTTCCACTCAAATTGACACATAACCAAAATATCACCGTCACAATCTCGCAGACGCATCATATCACAGCGGCTAAAGGGTATTAAACAATGGATGCACTTACGCAATGACCATGACAGGAGGGAAGGAACATATGCACATCAACATTAAGGGTCACAAGGGCACACATTGTTCTCTTTTGCATGACCTCACAACTTAGAATGGATACATTTTTCCATCAGTTAATTGCGAGAATTCGAACGAACGTCACATCAACCATAGGCTCTTGTGGAATATTTCCCCCTTTGAAATAATCTTTTTTTTTTAAAGGCGGGGGGGGGGGGGGGGGCTAAAAGCTCTTCTGAACAAGGGCAATTGAATTGCTCAGTAATTTCCTTCTCTCGGAACCAAAGTAATTTTGTAACAGAAACGAAAAGGGGCAGGGAAATTACTCCAAAATAGAAGAACAAACAGTAAAAAGCCTGAAGAACGAAGCGACAGTTCCTTTCCCAAACAAGCAAAACAAAGTTCCTCTCACGGGGAGAAGAACACGCACAAATTCCGCGAACAACAATCTCGAGAAATTACACAATAGACCACCTAAAACCCATAATTCCTGAACAGGTTACGCCTAAACCCACGGTTCTTGAACAGCTGCACCCGGTACTCTCACAGACTCCAAGAGCGCAAGAACGAAGAAAGAAGAACACCCCCTGTTCAATTCTTTCTTGGCACAAAAATTTAAAAAAAAAAGCACCCAAGGCCCCGGTTCTTGGCCAAGCAAAACCTAGAAAAGTCCTAGAAAAAAATCAACAAAAAAAAAGAGAGTACGGGAAGCGGAATGGGAGCCAGCCCAGGAAGAAACTGACCAAGGCGGTCTCGTGCGGGAACAAGTCTCCCAGGGAGTTGGCGGTCGCATTCGCCGGGTGCACGTCCATGCCCGGAACGCGGCGGAGGCGGGAGCAAGAGGAATGGGGCTAGCGCCGGCAGGGCGGCGCTGCCCGTGGTAGGCGGAGGAGGAGTTGGTGAGGGGATTTCGCGAGCTTTTTGTTTGGGAGCGGAGGTTTTTATGGGGCCGAAGGAAAAGGGAGAGTTTTTTTCTTGTAGGCTACAAATGGAAATGAAATTGTTTTTGTTTTCTTTTTCTCACTCTTGCTTCACCCTGAGGTTTCGTGTTTCATGCTTTTTTGGGTCAGTTACATGGAAGTTTGGTTTTTGTTTTGTTTCTTTTTTTTTGTTAAGTTTATCTTGGAAGAAACAGATTTTTGTTATGTGTGGTATTTATCCTTTTTTTAAAACGATTATATGCTAGAAAATATTTCATTAGTGTTCAAGTACCCTATTGGACCACTACTTATCTACGAAATTAAATATAAAATTGTGAACCCGTTCCATTCAAATAAAAAGTTTAGGCAATTCTTGATATAACTATCAATATCAAGCGCTGAGGACATCTGCAAGATCAATTCTGAGGATATCTGCAATATTAATTTTGAGGACATCTGCAATATTGTAATGCGGATATTGATGTGAAAAAGAATCTACAGCAAATCTGCCCTCTTTTTCCCCTTCATTCCTGCACTTCATTTATTTTTGTGCCCGACGTATGGATTTGAACCGAATACTCAATAGTGTGTGACCTGCTTTCAATTTTCAAACTGCCCTCCCACCCTTTTTTTCCTGCTTTGCTTGGATGCATTTCATTTCATCTCATCTGGTCCAAGGCTGACGCAAACGAAAGCGAAGCAAAGCAGAGGCCACATGTGTCATGTGTGAGCTACCCCTCCGTGTAAATCCTTTCCAAGAGGTTCTGACAACGCAGCAACGCGTGTTGTAAATTCTACTGCAACTGCAATCTCTGTTCAAAAAAAATCAAACTGCAACCTTCCTCCTACTGGCTCCCATTTATTTCATATTTGCAACATGGCCTTGCCCTAAAATTTTGATTCGAAACTGTATAGATTACTAGCAAAAATATGTACTTATACTTTTGTAAAAAATAATGGTGACAGGGTAAACTAGCAAACACATATTTTGATAAAAAGAGATATTTTGGTACTGCAGGGAAGGATTGCATGAGGGAAATATTTTGTCATGCTGTCATCGTGACTTTTTGAGAGCAAAGTCTCGTTCTTTCTTGTTTCCTGGTACCAGTGCATTTTATCCAGGCTTTCTACAAGAATGGTGTTCTATTGTTTTCACAAATTACTTCCAGTCGAAAAAAAGTGCACGACACGACATATTTCAGAAAAAAAAAAGATATTACGAGCAGATTGATTATCTGAGAGAGCTTCAGCAGCTAAAATATGTATGTTACTGGATTATTGTTTGAGAACACCAGTAGAAAATTGCTGCATGAAAAAGGGATAACTTCTCAGTCACACCATGGACTAGGGTTGCACAGCCAGAGCACTGACAATGTCCTTCCTTGCCTATAAAGGCCAAGAATACCAACAAAAGGGGGCAAATATAAGGGGAAAACAACTATCCTGTTTTTTTGAACATTAGTTGTTGTGTACGCAACAATTAGCAATAGCCAATAGTCCATCAGAATGTCTCTTTCTTTTGGTACTGTAAAATGTCAAGGAGCACATACACTACATTGCCTTTTCATCATCAGAAACACTCAGAAAAGACTAACGAAAAGCCGGGAGCAAAATCTGCTTTCAGTCTTATTGGCGTTCCACAGCATCACAAGCCTCAACTGTCCATCAAAGTTACTCGGATATATCCATGAGTTAAACATGAGTCATGATCAAGACTTGGAAGTTAGACAGCATAAGCTTCTCCAGAGTCCAGATTATATGTACACTTGGAGCTGGCAGAGAGCAATAAGATCCCCCATATTTTCTTACTTCCAATAAGCTATCTGCATACAGCAAGTGACAGCCATAAGTTCTCTGAAACTGTGATCTCCCATCCAATCCAAAACAAAAACCACCACAAACCAAAAGACAAAGAGAATCACAAGCATTAGGCAGAACAGACAAGGACAATTCCTATTTACTCAATATGCCCGTTAAACATGTACTGAGATGCCACATACCACTGTTGGACTTTTCTGAACTCTGTGAGCACAGGATATATGTTTTCAAAGGCAGTGTATGTCTCATCCCTCACCTGGAAATAGAACAGCTTTAGTACACTCTAGCACAATACATACAGATAAACCCACGGGAAACGGCTGCTAACCTTTGCTCCAGTCAGGACAATCTTGCCTGAAACAAAAATCAGAAGGACAATCTTCGGTTGCTTCATTCGATAGATTAGGCCGGGGAAGAGCTCTGGCTCATACTGAGGGACAGCCGAGCAAAACATCAGTTTGAAAACACAGGCAGGAAAATTCATGAAAGAAGGAAATGTAGGTGACAGAATTGTACCAAAGAAACCACAGAATACAACTTACACTTGAGAAAGCACCATGAGAATATGCAAGACCCTCAAGCCTGATTGGGAATTTGACATCACAAGACCCAACAATATTCTGAATCTTGAAGTCCTGACAGCATGGAGACAACAAGTTCAGTGACAATTATCAAAGCATGGAACCACGCACAAGACACAAGAACATAATAGGTACCTTGAATTTTGCAGGAAAACCAAGCTTCTGGATGATGCGAGCATACTGAAAACAGCGAAACAATTACCATTCAGAAACCCCGCAAGGAATTGTTCTTATTTACATGAACAGAAAAGAACTCGAAAATACCTTCCTAGCAGCAAGTTTAGATTGTTGTTCACTTTTCGCTCCAGTGCAGACCTGATTATTCACAGCCAAGTGTATTCTTTGCATTAGTGCACAATTAGGAGAATGCGTGCACAGTAGCTCATTAATTAAACAGTCAAAGGGATCACTATTAAATAATCCTTCGGTATCTGTCAGGTGTTCCAACTGAATTTCAACAGCAAAAAAAAAAAAAAAACATCAATAACTACCAACAATCTCATAGTCATACTTTACAGTACAGACTCAAAGACATAACTAATATAGCTAAAAAAACAAGCACAACATCAGCTGTACAAAAAAAAGTTAATCTTACCATTTTTCCTGATGCAAATATCAATGCTGTAGTTTTTGGTTCTCTTATCCGCATGATAACTGCAGCAAAACGCTGTTCAAAAAAGAGTTAGCAAAGCAAACATAAAGTACATCGCTGAACAAAATCACATGTAGCGTATCAACAGAAAGCATGACAAGGAAGTTGCTGTATAGCAGAACTGAATGTTACATATGAGCTAATATCAAGTACTCCATTTTCACTAGATGTGGTTGACACAGTAGAAGGGATCATGTTGTGTATTAGCTACGTAAAGTGCAATCTTAAACAGATTCATCTAAATTGTTTGAACAGCTTGAACTTTTGAAGTATCGATAGGTACCATGATAACCCAATACTTGTTGAAAACTGAGGGATAAAAATTATTTTATTAGAGGGGTGTACTGTATTTTCTTAAAAGTGGATAAGGATGAATTTTAAGGAGATAGTAGTTAAACATGTGGATACACAACCATCACATTTGAAACAACCTAATCTTCATTCCAGGTTATTCATCATCCGCAAAGCAGGAACCACAAACATGGGCTAACTAGTAAACACTAAACACACAGAAAAAGAAAAACTTTAAAAAAATGCTACTGTCCAGACTACATGTTAATCACACCACACCGGAGATATAGAACTATGATCCATTGATCCATTGATTAATCACAAACCTTGGCACAGATCAACAAACATGAATCAGTTTTGGAAATATAGCACAAGAGATTGCTTGGTACTTACAGAACCTTGGCAATATAGCACTACATGCAAAATAGAAAGAAAAAATGTGGAATGTATTTAGACAAAGATCCCACCTTGGGGTTATATTCCGCATTGCGTGCTTGAAGAGCTATTGCTTTCAGGTCCAATTTACAATCCAAGTTGACCGTAGACACAATATTCCTGTCGTCAAACCAAATAACAGAGCAGAATACACCAAGGAACATCAACATTTATGTCCCAAGTATTCGAACCAACAACAGAAAAAAGACTCGCGCCAAAACAGCAAAAGCAATATTACAACACAGTAGGCTTTTTCCCCCCTTTGAGAAACCCCCAGCTAGTTGACACTGATACAACCAACGCATGTTCAACTCTGTTCAGTTCGCAAAAGCCTATCAAAGCATTGCAAATAAAGTGCACCAAGTTAGTGCATAATTCATTTCGTGACGCAGCCTAACAAAACCATGCAAATATAGAGCACTAAGCGAGCTCACCGCTAGCTACTTAGCATTCGAGTCGAACTGAGCGGTAAGTTGATGTAAGTACCGTTTTGAAGCTCAACAACAACAGCACCAATTTACACATAGTTTTACATTCATCCATATTTTAAGATCCATCTGTATCCTTAATGCCCCAATAGCATCAATTTCATGCTTTCAACATTAAATCCAGCTCAATGTTAGTTAATTCATGTAGTTGTGGTTAGCATAGTTGAAGCAATCTTTTTCTTTTTGGAGGGAACTAGGACAGGTTGAAGTATTATCATGAGCCTTCACTACAGAAGAGGATCTGTACTTCGTCCTTTCAATATCACCTTAGATCTAGTCCTAATCCGCCTCCTACACGGACTCAAACCTTCATCAGATTCACTCCATCCACCACACATAGGATCTCAAAAGACACCGACAGGAGCCAACGAATCAGCTAGATCTTAGACACCAACCCAAACCAAACACCCTTGGAAACCTCGGACCCCTCCATCCCCAACCCAAAATGGAACCTTTCGGGGCACCCAGCACTTACTGGAGCGTGGGGACGATGCCGGAGGGGTGCTTGGACAGATCCACCGGCTGGCTCCCCTCCAACGCCGCCTCCGCCATCCACCCCCTAAATCCCCAACAGAACTTCCAATCCAACCAAACGGACAACAAAGGAGTCGAATCCGCTCAAATCCGGGGCCGATTTGCGCGGGAACGGGAGCCGGTGGCGATCCCGCGGGGAAAAAGATTCGAAATTTGCGGTCTTTTATAGAGATCGAGAGGAGAGGAGGATTTGGAAGTGGAGGCTGGCTAGGGTTCGCGTCTTCGTCGCGGGGTTGGCCGGGCCGGCAGAGCAGGGTAGGTGTAGGCGTGCGCCGCCGTATATATGAGGACGGGGAGCAGGCGGTGGCGGCGGAGGAGGGCATTTATAGACGGCCGGCGGTGACCTGCTGTGGCCGGTCGGGGCGCATGGGATATTGACGTGGCAGGGGCTTGGTGACGTGGCTGAGTTCCTGTTAGCTCACTGGCGTGTGGGGTCAACTGTTCTGTGGGGTCCGGTATACAGAGGAAGGGCCGCTTTTTTTAGCCGTCATGGACTCGTGGGCGAGGGTGGCTTGGAGTTGAGGGACTTGGGAGCGAATGGTCGGTTCTGGAAGGTCCACTTCGGGAATTGCGTGTTTCTAGAATTATTGCGTGCGAGTCCTTGACAAAGGTTTTATTTGCATATATGACCTTCTAAGTCGTTGTGATTTAGAACTCTGGGGTGGAAAGGAAATCGTGTGGGTCTGGGGGGTTTTCAAATATTACTACAGTGCCATTTTTGAAGGGACAAAGTTTTGAAATCCTGATGAGCATAATGTTTTTTATGAAATACCAGTATAATTTATAGATATACATATATACTCTCACCCCTACACATAGCCACTCACACGATATCCACTGACAACCTCCACTAATCATCCACTAATCTGAAATTTGATCCCTAATGAGTAAAGGTTCAACTATCTACTAACCATCTCAACCGAGACTTATTTCTCTAATGAACGTAACGTTGAATTTCATGTCTTCTTATTTTCAGAGGATAAAATTATCTAGAATTCATTTAAGGGACTAGAATATCTAGAAATCACTTATTCCCCTTTTACCTTTTCCTTCATTATATATTTTTTTTTTGTTTTGGTGTGTTTCTTTCTTCCTTCTTCCATCATTAAAATTTATTGAAAACGGCGCGCGGCACCACCATTTTAGAACTGACCTACGATTTAAAAAATTCCACACACAAGGAGAGAAATTAAGCTTCTTTTGGGTTTGTTGCCCTGACAAGATTTGATTGAAGAACACTTGAGGATAGCAATTCCACTCCGGTTTGCCTCTTAGTTTTTCTTGCCAGTTTCTTCAGAAGTAAAATTTGGCCGTTCACAATTAAAAAATATATATCCTTTGTATTTTTTGCATGGAGGGGGAAATTTTTCATTGTGGAAGAACTCTTTTGCTTATTTGCTCCACGTCGAATGGATCAGCACAAGCAAAAAATGGTAACTTAACTAGTTTTTTTGGACTATCCTCGGAGAAACCTAACCACTAAGAGTAATATATTTTGTTCAAAAATAGAAAAATGAAATGCTGAAAAAAATTTATTATCTCGGATCTTGGGATTTTTTTTATATTTCTTAAATCCGAAAATTGCAAATATATGCATCTATTTTTAAATTTTGCAAATCTATACTCATGTCGCCCATTGGATAGACTAGATTGTTTGAGTTAAAAAAAATCTAGAGCTAGATTATATCATCCTCTACACCATAATTTTTTAGAATTTTTCATAACTATTTCAATTGTGTTTTAAATTTTGAGAGCATAGGAACATAATATTTTTATTTTTAAATTTATTGTCCGTTGGATGGGCCACATGTCGTATAGATTTGTAAATTTTTAAAACGGACGTATATATTTGTAATTTTCGGATTTTTTAAAAGGAATTTTCGGATTTAAAAAATCGGATCTCGGGCCTCACCATATCGGGCCGTGCTCGGGCCGGAAGAGGCCCTCAAACTCAAAGCGTCGCCTTCTTCCTCGCCCGCGCTGCGCCGTCAAACCCGCCTCCAGCCACCGAAGCGCCCCACCGCAGCAACTCGTCGGTCGTCGTCGTCTCCGGCGTCCTCCTCCTTTTCCTCCCACCCTTTGCCAGTGTTGGATTGGCGTGGAGTGGGGATCCATCCGGACTTGGGATCGGTTCCTCTTGTTGGTAAGGAACCCTAACTTCCTCGGGTGGATTTTTTTTCATTCTTCTTTGGACTGATATAGAAACTAAATCCTAGCCCCCCCCCCCCCTCTCTCTCCTTCCACCGGTTAGTAGCGTGATTCCTTTGCTACACGGTGGAGTACGAATCCAATCCATCCACCCGTCCATGGTTCTCGTTCGGTTCGATTAGGCGCTTCTTTTTCTTGTTCTTCTTTCCTAGCAAGAATCTTCTTGTTTTTCTTTCGCTCAGCGCGCGCGCGCTCAAGGTCGATTGATCTCTTTTTAAAAAAGGGGGGGGGGGGGGGTCTAACTGAGGGTTTAGGGTTCAGCCATGCCCCGCTCTTAGTTCGCCCGCTGAGGATTGGCAAGTTATTAAGCGAAGATTTTGGCTTCCATTTTGTGCAGGATGATTCCCATACCATTTCTTTGAACACTACACTAAAAAATTTCTTTTGAAAAGTTTAGCGTCTTATTGCTCTGTACTTATGCTTGATTTCAGGGGCTAGTAAGACAAACATCTGGGACCATGAATGAGTTAATGTCTAAATTCACTGTGTTTGTCTTATGAATAGTGCTAGGTATTCTGTGGCATTCTGTGCTCTATTCTTGTTATATAAGTATGCTTTGGGTAAAATGTGACTGGGCGGCAAATCAACTGGAAAACTTTGAATAAATTATGTTTTCCTTTTGGTATGTTTTAACTGAAGAAACCATCATATGAGATTTTAATTGCTCCAAAACTGGATAGCGAATTTATTTTCACTAACGGGTCTTCTTTTGTTTCTTGAATATATCCAGTGTATGCAATGGCTACAAGTCTTGGTGTGGGAGAATATGCAGAACTGAAAGATTTTGTGATGGATCCCATTAACAACAAGGCTACCTTCAGAGGTTTGAAACTATATGTGAAAGATCTTGACTCAAACACACTTCCTCCATTTCTTTCCCGTGTCTGCGCCCCTGGCAAGCCAAGCTCGTATTCTGTGGAGGAGATCTTATGCATATTTGAGACTGCAGCAGAAGTCCATGGCCACAATATTGTACCGCACATCGGACAGATTGTTTCAATGGTAATTAGTATTATGGCATCAGTTCCAAGGTCCTTGCACTGTGTTTGTTGCTCCAAGGTGGTTTGCACATTATCCCGCTATGCCATTGATCCTTTGGGTAGAGAAGAAGAGAAAAGTGGGATCATTGACTCCCTTTGTCGTCCCTTATCAGATTGCTTGATGAGCACTAACGAGAATATCTCTTCTTGTTCTGCTCTTTGTATCACTGCTCTTGTCCAGTCCAACAATTGGGAATTCGCATCTAATGAGTTGGTTAATGATGTCTGCTTGAAGGTCTCAGGGGCTCTAGAGGAGGCTCACTGTCAGACTGTTGTGCACTTAAGCTTGGTGGTTGCTCTGTCAAAACATAATCCTTTGACACTTGAGCCATATGGGCGATCATTGATAAGATCAGGATTACACATATTGGACGATAGTACTAAAGCAAGCAATTCTCAGATGATTATGTCATCCATTCAAATGATACATTCCATCATGAAAAGTTTGAATGTGAGGAGTATATCTTCTGAGATCAGTAGCATTATCCATGCTTTGGAGCAATGCCAAGATGACTTCATTCCAGATATCTGCACTGCAGCTTTTCAGGCAACTGAGACTGCTAAGCTACTTGGGATGCAGGAAGAATGTGGAAACCACAAAAAATTTAGTCCGTTGGCAAACAGTAGTGGGAGGCATAGCAGGAAGGGATCAAATTCTCCAGTTGATGATGTGGATTTCAGAGACAGTGGTTCTAGTGGATCTCCTTGTGATTTGCAGTATGTCCGATCGTTTACTGGCTTTGATTCTCAGCCATCAGTGGGACAATGCGTGGGTATTCTAGGAAGTGCACGTGCAAGGCGGCGACTTTGGAGTAATGGATCTGACTCTTCACATGGAATGTCCAACGATGAGTTTTCTCACACAGCTGCACCTGATAGTCATGATGCTTTGGGATTCAGAGGACAGTCTAATTCTGTTGATCTGGTTAAGTCAGGTAGGAGGTGCTCAGGTGTGTTGACAAGAATTGGTGACCCATGTCCTACGTGTTTAGCAACTAATCAATTCTCTCAGGTATGTGACAGATTGTCATTTAAACTTGAGCAATTTTACTATCTTCGACATATACTTAGCACATCATGGTGTGGTAGAGTTACTACTTATTGTCCTTTGGAACATTATTTATACTTACGCTATTCCCTGAATGATACCAAAAAGCATTCACTTCGAATTTTGGTGCAGAAGCAACTGATATTTCTCATCTTTTTTTTGGTGAGAACTGATATTTTTCATCTATGCAACAAATATCCTCTATGTACCTTCCCGTGGGTTGGTTATGGTAATTGAAGATTTGTCTCCAGTGATGTTCATTGTTCAGTTTAGACTTTACTTTGTGCTGCAGAATGAAGTTCCACAAAATTACACGTTTTGTAGATAAAAGTGAATTTACATTTCCTTTTTTTTTTCTCTGTGAACTCCAGATATCCAGGCGACAATCTTTATCAGGTGATATTAGGATGCAGTCAACTCCAAGGAAGCAGCTCCACTCTTTCACCTCCTGCAGAGATTCAGAAAGAGATGGCCGCCAATTACCTGAAAGCCCAGCTTTTAGGCAGACACAGTGTTGTTTGGGACACTGTACGAATCATCTTTTGTTTCAGAAGAATGGTGAATTTGAGGAAAGAAAAGGGTACTGTAACTCAATTCAGCAGGGCAACCAATGGCTTGTGCAGAATACAGACTTGTTGACTGAAGACCTGAAGTTCCCAACCAATAGTGGCCATTCTGATAGTGCACGAACTCCATGTGAAGAACATCAAGCTGAGCATGAGAAGATGACTGGAAGGAACAAAAGAAAAGCAAACTGTTCTGGCAGTCCATTCTTTGCTTTTGTCTGTGTTGTGGTGATGATTGCGTTCCTGTTAGCTTGGTGGAAGCAGGCTCCCAATGAGCGCTATATTGTACCTACATAACATCTGTGAATGGTGTATGATGTCAAACCTTTTATAGAAATGTAGCAGTATACATGAGAATGGTGTAAATCCTTTGTTACAACTTACAAGTGAAACAGCTGTTGAAAAGCAGTGGTAATCAGTTGGAATGCTGTCGATATACTTATCTGTGTTTCTGAATGTGGTTTTAAAAAGATATGCATCTTCGGTGTGAAAGCTCTAATCTAGCAAATATGCATGCTGATTGCTGAATCTTGTTCAACTATGTTCATTTGGCAGAAGGAATATTCTGGTATACATGCTGCGTCATTCTAAATGGTGTATAAATTAAGTATTCGGTTGCCACGAATATGCAACTATTTATCACCCATTATTATTTGTTTGTATGTACGATAGTAACATTTTCTTCCCATTGCTGTTGTCTTCTGAAATTAAAAGTCCTATGCAAAAGTTAGGCAGTTGTCAATCTAACACATCAATAAGTTGTAACTTGTTCATGCTAATCTTTTCCATTTGGCACTTTTAGGCTCTCACTCTTCCTTCTATTCCCAGCATGGCAAGTAATTAGCGTTTTCTTGGGGTTGTTGCTCTAGATCTAACCTTGGCGTTGGCGGCACCAATCGAATAGATGCAGTTCACACAAAAGCTATTCTGTGTGCATCGCTTTAGGTCAACCAGATTCAGTATAAACAAAGATACCATGCCCCGGATGATGGGACATTGTTAGCTCCGTTATGATTCAAGCTCGTTGAGCTATTATGATTCAAGATCAACTCTGAATATATGCAAAAGAATCAAGTTTCAAGAAAAATATATTCATACTATCATTGCAGGCTTTGTTGCATCTTTTCCATGAAATCTTACAAAAACACGACTGCAAGTGTATGTTTTCCATTCTTCTTCTGTCAGTTTCCTATTTTCTTTTCTTTCCTTTTTTTTTTTTTGAGAGAGAAACTGTCAGTTTCCTTTCTAATGCATTATGATCCAGCACAGCTGTGAATATATGCCAAAGAATCAAGTTTCAAGAAAAGATTGTAGATTAGTTCAGGGTTTTTGTTGCGTCATTTCCATGAAATCTTACAAAAACACATCTGCAAGTGTATGGTTTGCAGTCTTCTTCTGTCAGTTTCGGGATTTGTTTTTGAGAGAGGGAGAACTGTCAATTTCTAGGTTACTTCCCTTCCTAATGCTGCTCCTAGTTTTTATTTTTTTTAGCGGAAAATCTGCTCTTAGTTACCTTTTTTTTAGGGGGTACTTTTGGGCCAGCAATATAACTCGCTGGGGATGAATGGGCCAGCAATAGAACTTTTGGGATCTTTGCAACCTTCAACTCTCTCTCTCTCTCTCTCTCTCTCTCTCTCTCTCTCTCTCTCGTGGTTTTGGACAGGTGAGGGAGATTAATTAATAGCTGAAAACTCGGAGCGAATTGAAGTCGCTGTTGCTAATAAAAAGGAAATAAAATCACCTGCAATCCGCTTGATCTCGACGACATGAAGATCGGCTGATGAGCTGCTGCTCCAGAGGCAATAATAGATATAGAAGGAAGCAAATTTTATACAATCTTTTTACGAAAAATCTTCATAAAATCTTAATCTAATCATATATCCTCTAATTTAACAGCTGGGTTGAAAAAGAGAGCGAAAAGAGAGACATTTCATAAAAAAAAAATACCTTTTATAGAACTTTATCCTATAAAATTTATTTCCGATGCAGAAGGTGAAGATCGCCCTCGCGTGTTCCCACAACATCCGCACCCGAACGCCATGATTAACCTGTACGTGCTAGCAGTAGTGCTACAGTAGTTGTCGATTAATTGTTTACCATGATCCTGTCGATCGTACGACGAACGATAATGACCGATCGAAGCTTGCCTGGTCGCTGCAAGACGACGGTTGAGTTGTCATTATGCTGGTGTACATGCTTGCAGCTTTGCCAAACTGATACGCATGACCTCGTCAAAGATCCTTCAATCACAATACGATACATGTAGCTGCATGCATCGTCAGATCTGTTTGATTAAACATCTAATCGTTGCGGCTTCGCAAATCTCTCCTGAAATGGAACTTGTGAAATTTCTGATTCCATTGGCAGTGAAATGTGAAAGATTTTCATACTAGATA
The DNA here is from genome assembly GCF_958298935.1 of Phragmites australis. NCBI lineage: Eukaryota > Viridiplantae > Streptophyta > Magnoliopsida > Poales > Poaceae > Phragmites > Phragmites australis. The sequence continues at coordinate 23,450,926 of NC_084942.1, read as the reverse complement.
TCGTAATTCTTTGAGGAGTAAACTTTTTTGTAATGGAGCAGAGTAGCTAGTTGATAAGATGACGACGCCTGCCCATGCCGATCGATATATCTCATCGATCTGGGCTACAGCATCAGCATGGGACACGCCACGCCTGCAAGACAAAGGAAACAAACAGAGGCTACGCAAGATGTAGAGCACAGATCGAGGAAGAAATTAACAGCTGCTCGTACGGCACCCAAGATGGTGAGCTGCTTTATTTATTTCTATATTTGTATTTACGACAGCGGTTGATGAAATGGTGCAAGAGATAAAAAGAGCACAAATGCATCTATATTAACATATATTATCGAGCCAAGAATCGACGACTTTCCAGCCCCTAAACACTATAGCTACTGTTCACACGCTACCAGCCGTTAGATCCGAACGTCAGCGTCGATTCCCTCCACGTGTCCCCTAACCTTCACCAGCGACGAAATCCACGAAAACCCACTGGCCACATACACTCCCCCCGGCTTCCACACCTTCTCCCCGTTCGCCCCTACACCCCATCCTCCCTCCTCTTTGCCGCCACCGGTGAACCACCGCACCCCCCCCCCACTCTTCCCGTGCCGCTGCCCTCTCCAAACTCCACCTCTCCCAGCGAGCCCCACCCATCCACCCCGCCAAGCCACCTCGCGAAGCAGCTGCCCTCCATCGACCCAATTAGGGTAGGACTCCCCCTCTGTGCTCCCATCCGCGTCCTTCCCCCCTCCTCTATCTCCCAGTGCTCTCTTCCTCGAAATCTCAGGTGCGAACTCTACGCGAGAGCTACAACACCCCACCTCTCTTTGATTCTTCCTCGTGAGAACAACCCCGCAAGGCCACCTCCCATCCCTAAGAACTCCTCCATCATGCGCCATCCGCACGGGAACTCACCGGTCTGAGGAGCACGGCAGAGATGCCTGCGCAGGTCCAACTGCTCTGCTAAAGACCTGCGCTGCAGTGCTCGCGCTGCTGCCTTTAGCCTTGGATTTGGTCACTCTTTCTCTCATTTTTTCCCCTTTTAATTTTGCCAGCTTTTTCTTATCCAGAAATCAAAGAGCGGATGCCTGTATTCCCTACCGTGAATCTGGCCAAACTTCTCCAACCGGATTAACCAAAAAGGGATTTTTTTTTTTTTTTTTTTTTTTTTGCTGTGTTGCTTGATCCCTTAGATATCAGGTGTTCCATCTGACCTACTTGAATCATTAATAGCTGCTCCCAGATTTTTAATATTGTGTTTTATCATTCACATATTACCTCCTAGAGTGCCACTGTCAACCCTGATAAAATTATGTTGAATCATTTTTCAAAAAGGAACGTTCTTGAGTTAATGTTTACCAACACTGATGAAAGCTTAGGCTTTCTTATTTTTAATAGTTTATACATGATCCTCATTACGTGTACAAGGCACACTTCAGAACATTCCAATCTAAAAATTATTGCTGTTTTCTTGTATGTTCATATTATTTAGATATGGCAATATTTTCCCATGTATATGTACATGTATTTACAGCACACCATCTGTAAAGAACCTGCTTGGTTTTTACTGAAGTGATTTTCTATGAAACTGCAAAAATTTGTAGTGGATAATTTTTCCTTAACTTATATCATAGCATCATATCGAGGAAGATGGCTTCAATTAAAATATTCACTCCACATTCGACGGTGCTGATCTAAAACTCGGTAAGATTAAGCCACCGCCCCCCTTGATTCTCTATACTCCGTTCGCGGCCTTGGGCTAACTCTCTTTGATCACTGATACAGCTACCACCTAAGGTTCTCTCCGTCATTTTTTGCATTCGGCCCTGCATCATCGTTGCCTTCGCCAACACCATCATAACCACTGGCATCCTAGGTCATCAACAGCGTAACCCCGTTGGTGGACTTCTTCAAGTAAATCCCCAAATGGTACACCCACTCGATCCACATGAGGGCTCATGAATTCAGATACGGTGAAGATTAGTGCACCAGTGCATTTGCTGTGTTGGCCTAGACGTGCGCTATATCTTCATCTCAAAAGATACCAAACTTCAAGCATGATAAAAGCCAAAATTAGTAATACAATCATTGTACTACAGAAGACTATAGAGCAAGAAAACAATGCCAAAACACCTTTTCCTTCACTGGACGTTTCGCAACAATGGCATCAGTAAGTTCCTTCCCTAACAGCACATATATTTACATAGATTCTTGATAATATAATAAACACCAATATCCCTCTCTATGTTTTTCTCAATTACAAGTCTCCAATAAACACAAGTGCACCAATCAAGCGAGCAGGTCATCCAGAAGATCCAGTTTCATCAGATTCTGAAACCACACCAAAGTAACCATAAACTCTAAACAAATTTTACACGCAATACCTCCATACATACTTAATAATATTCTCATCATTTGTTCTTTTTTTTCTTATACAGTGCATCTGTTACTCACAAAGAAAAACGTACCGTGAAAAAAGTGTGTAATCAAACTTATATTCTACCTATGTGTAATCTCAAACTTAGTGCTACCTGAATTTTATCTAAATCAGATATAACCTAAGTAGCACAATTTCAGAATATTACCTTCCAATATGCATTTGTACCTTAGCTTCAACAATTATTTTTCATGCAAAACATGAGTTGGCGCAGCGTAGTGCGCCGATCGGTCTAGTATTAAAGGATCCCATGAATCAAAAAGTGTTTCAGAGTTTCAGCTGTTCTCTTTCAGAAAGAAGAAGAAGAAGTGGACGGGCAATAATGCAGGTTGTTGGATTCGGGACCAGAACTAGTATGAAACCGGATGCATTGCATGGTACCCCTAGAGCAGGGCACGGCTAGACCGGACTAAGCTAGTTTGGGCCCGGCCTACGGCGAGGGATCTGATTGAAGGAGCAAGACGACGGACAGCCGCCTGCAACTTGCGGTTGCGGGTGCTTCAGAGACACAGCACGGCGGGAGTTTCAGTTGCAGAGGTGAACTGAATGAATAAAATGGTAAAAAAGAAGGACAAAAATCTGCACCAGCCGGGAATCGAACCGGGGCTGTACCGTGGCAGGGTACTATTCTACCACTAGACCACTGGTGCTTGCGTTGAAACAAGAATGCATTAAATCAATTATCCAATTAAAACACTAGGTTCATTTTTTGCCAAAACAGCAGAAGAGCTGCTTTTCATTTATTAGTAGAAACAAAAGGTGAGAGGGTTTAAGGCATTGATGGAGAGGTAAGTATTCTCGTTATTTTCATAGATACTAAAAGGTAAGGAGCATGAGGCTCTAGAGTCTCTATCGAAGGGCTGGTGGTGTAGAGGAAATGCAATGTCCCCACCATTAAGAGAAGGCCTGCGGGGTAACCTGTGGTGAGATGGCCAGCTGGTTGGATCAAGAAGCTATTGGACGCCAAAGTTGAGCAACGAGGCACTCTATGAAAAAGTGATCCATGGTCTCTAAATTTTGGATGCATATGGGGCAAAAATACGAGTTGGGTCATCCACATTGCAGAAGACGATCTGTCGTGTAGATCCGACAGTTGATCAAGAGCTAAGCAAATAATTTTATTCTCGGTGGTGCCCACAATCCCAAACCATCATAGAGTAGTCCACTTTAGCGCTTCCTTCAAATTGGCCGAGGTATGCCGATCTGGTTGAGTAAAGACCAAACGCTATCAGCCATTAAGTGATGGTGTCAGGGGACAAATTCAACACAACCTCCCTTAGGACGTGCCAGAGTCGGATGTAATCAAGCAGGGAGTTGGGTGTGATGCGATTTCTGATATCGTCAATCTAATACCCATTCGTCAGCGATACCCGTACCATACGATGTCGAGGGCGTATTTCTACAAAGAGAGTTGATACAATGTTTCACGGTGCTACTTAGAAATCAAACCAGCTGCTATTTAGAAATCAGCTGTGCATCCGTTCACTGCTGAGATGATAGTAAAAGTATAGAAGAGCGCGTGATCCGTCTCGTCACAGGAAAGTTCAAACCACTGGGTTCATATCTGCAAAACCAACCTCCTGACGCTGAAGTGACCCACACGCATCGCATGTATATAATATGCATGTAGCAGCTAGAAAACAAACGTCTCGCAATCACGCGTGTCGCGATTGGCAAACGCAATTTGGTTCCTTGAGATGATATAAGTTGTTCTGAATTGGCTAATTGTCTAGCTCAAGATATATAAGTTGACTCATCTGCTAAAAGTGAGACTACTAGAGAGAGAAATCTGGATTAGAGTTAACCAACGAGTCGTTTTCCTCGAGGAAGGGAAATTCCTACATGGTTTCAGGGCGCACCCAACGAGGCAGAAAGTTTTAGCTGAGCATACTGCACAGTTTTTACCGGTTTCGTGAACCCTGCTCCGCAGTCCTACACTCCTATCCTAGAGTAAGCATGCAATAATGCATCAATCTGGAGTGCAATAATGCAGGTGTAGCTGGTACAATAATGCTCGATGGAATGTCACACCTACCCTATTCGATATTTCGATCTCCAAGCTGGTATGGCTTGCATTTTTAGAGAATTTAATGATTCAGTGGAATTTATATTTGGTTCATGCATGGTTTCACTGAACTTTCAAGTGTTTTAGTGTGTGACCATATTACATATGCTATGTCTCAGTGGAGGAATGTGAGGTTAAATAAGAGTATGTTTGGTTCGAGCATAAGTTGTCATACTTAATATTAGTCAAGTATGAGTTGCCACAAAATGTGTGGCTAGCAAATTTTTAGCTGTAAGTGTGGTAAAGTTAGTTAAAAAACTGAGTGTATGATATGTGAGACAAGGACTAATAAAGTGTGACATACTGCTGTAGCAGTCAACTAAGCAGTTATCTAAAAATCTATAACGTGACAAACCCTAAGTGTGACAAACTTAGACGCGAACTGAATATGCCCTAAGTCTGGCGTGCACTGGTTGCTACTATAGAGGAAAGACTTCAGTCTTGTCAAGACACTGTACACTGTACACTAAAACTATTAATCTAGAAATTGATTGTAAAAGACAACAATCTTGCTTGATGTTCTTTATCATCGCCAATCAGAATAATGTAACATCTGCAGCTCAGTGCACGATTGTGAGAAACCAAGTAGATAAGTGTATTGGTTTACAGGTGTTAAATCATTGACAAAGTTGGATTTAAGTTGAACTTTGGCTTAAGCTTGTATTTGCATGTATTTGTATATAGCTAACTAAAGTTGGAGTGTAGAATGGATTTGGCGTGAGTCCAGAGAATATGTTCTTACCGGATTATCTGATGTGAGATATTTTGATCTCATCGGATGTTTCGGCGATGAGCTGGAAGTGAACGTCGGACCATTTTATTTTGAAGGTTGAAGTTCATATGTACACCAGATTCCAGTGTGAGGGCAACATAAGTGTCAGACCATTTCTTACAGAGAAGAAGTTTTTGGCGCAAATCGCTAGATGTTTTGGTGTTGTAGGTTGAAGTTCATATGTACACCAGATTCCAGTGTGAGGGCAACATAAGTGTCAGACCATTTCTTACAGAGAAGAAGTTTTTGGCGCAAATCGCTAGATGTTTTGGTGTTGTAGGCTTGTGCTCATCGGACTTTTTTTTCAGAGATGTTGTAGAGGGCTAGTCTGGTGGAGATGCATACACCAGACATTCCGGTGTCCAGAGAGTTCTCACCAAAGGTTTTACCGAGCCATTTAAGAGAGATGTTATAAAATAAGGTTGATCTCTTGTTAAAATGAAATGCAAGTTTTATCCCGTGTTCGAGTTCATCTACTTCTAGTCTCATTCTATTGGCTCTGTGTTTTGTTGAATTTTTTTTCCTTTTGTATGCGATTTTTCATTTTGGTTTTTGGGCTGAAATTTCAGCACCTTATGAAGTCATTCTCTTTGTTGTTAGAGGAATAAAATTCACACGCATGTATACAAGTAGGTATTGAATTCTCTTACCACTATTCCATCATCAACTTTGGGTTTTCTTCTCTAGATAGCTTGTGTTAATTTAAAGTTGTAAGTTTTTGTGCACAAAGACATATGGAATGGTCTTGAATAAAACTTATAGATCATATATCATAAGTGTCATCATGTTGTCTCGAAACTTTCCTTTTTAAATAGTTCTTCTAATGTTTTTGCTTTCGCTAAGATTTTAAGGTGAGTTCTGTGATTAAATAAGAGAATATCATCAGTTTCAAAAAAAATTTATTAAGACGTCTATTTACTCCTCTTTAATTACCTATCTTTATCCTACAAATTACCTTTGTTCAGGTAGTTTTGCGAGGACCAAGCTTGCAAGCTCAAGGTTTTGCTGAGTAAAACTGGTCTATTTCTTGAAGGGTTAAGAAACAAGATATGATGTCATCTACGGTTACGAATGAAGGGTTACGCATGAAGATGTCATGTAGGTTCCATAGATGTGTGGATGTAAGAATGATTGAACGTCAAGATTAATTGTACCGTAATAAAATTTCTGAATACTAGTTCAAAGTTCAATATACGTGCGTTGCAACAGGAGCACAACATTTACAGCAAATAGTATAGGTTATTGGGCGTTCTCGTCCTTGCCGCCCCCCGTGGTGCCCGCCGATGTAGATCTCCTTGCACGGCAGCCCAAAAGAGAGCGTGGTGATGGCCCAGACGATGAGAGGGGACACAGCGTTGGTGGGTCAGGGAGACGGGGTGCGGGCCGAACGGGTGAAGGAAATCGAGTATTTATCAAGTGGTATAAGGTGGGTAATTTCTGTAAAATTTAAGGCTAGTCTGCAGGACGTGGAGGCAGATCGTGTGAAGGTAGCACTAGGTGCTTTTTAAGTAGTAGAGATTTGTTAAAATTTATGAAACAATTTATCAGTATGATTTTTTTAGCATGTTTGATGCATAAGGACAAACGACCTGTTGGCATATATATCGGTCGGCAAAACTATTATCGGTCGGGAAAAAACCGGTCGGTCGGCAATTCTACGCAACGGCATCAGATCATCGGTTGGCAAGACTTTTACTGACGGGGCTTACAACGGCTCATTTTTTTCTGTCAACTTTTTACCGGCCAATAGAGTGTTGTTGCTGGCCCCTTTGCCGACCGATGCTCTATCGATGATACTGTGTCGTGGTGTAGTGGATACAGCGAGCAACCCTAGAAGATGGCCAGCCTGAACTACTTCCAAACGACCAAATTAATTACCACAACAAACAGTCTGCTCTGCTGCTCATTTCCAAGCAAAAATGCTTTTGGTTTTGGAGCCTCACAAGTTCAGTAGTACCCTCACCTCGTGTATACTGGCATGGCCTTTCTAAGAAAACTGAAAGGGTTTCAGTTTGCATCTATGTATGCCGCCCCGTATGAAGTATGACTCATGGTGCATGCCACGGCCGTGTCCATGGCCCATGGGGGTCTCTCTGTCTCCATTGATCTGCAGAACGTTTATCATATGCACAATGCACGCGTTCCTTAATTTCACACTGCACATCGATCAGAGACAAGGGACCAGCCAGCTCGGCATGAAGCAGGAACCAAACTGCATGCGCATTGCAGACAAAACATGCATACATACGCACGTAGCAACAAGAAAACACGACGATCGTAATCATGCATGTGTGTTTCAGATGCGGACGCAGTCATGCATGTGTTCTTCAGTTCTTCTCTCGAATGATCGATATGCTCACAGAAGAGAGTTCCAAGGGCAATAGTCTCAATCTCTAACAGCTTCCAATGGACTACAAGCTAGGTAGATGCATGCAAGTCAACACAATGGCCTCTTTCCAAACAATCTGCATGCTTGTCCAGCAGCTGAAGTTGAGTACTCTCAACTCGTATATGTTCTCTTGGTCTTTTTCAGGAAACTGAAAGCTCCGATGTTGTTTGATCCGGGCTAGTTCAATTTTCCTTTATCAAAAAATGACATTCGATCGCCGGCCTCTTGCTTTGCTTCCTTTCCTTCTTTTCGTTTTGGCACTTTGTACTTACTTATTTTACTTCTTCGATTCTTTTGCAATGAAATAGGCAGATCTCGTGTCTTTATTTTTTTAAAAGAAAAATCCAATATGCATCTGTGCAGTGTGAACCATGATTTGAATATATTAGTGATCGAACAAACTACAGCGATGTCAATAACACAAGCTGCCCACGCCAACAATGCTAGTAATTTGTTATGTGTATGTCCATTTAAATTTGAAAGACAAATTAAAGAGAGATGACATGGCCCTATGATCTATATATATGTTTGTATATATATAACTAAGTATTAATGATCCAATTGCAATTACCACCATCAAATGCCTCTTAATATAATAGAGTCCTACCTAATGAAGATTGCAGAGGAAGAAACAAGTGTGACCTGAAACTCAGAGTCCCTAACCTAATGCAGAGGAAGCCGAGGTAGATGAGCAGCAAGCCCACCCCCAGCACCCTGTCCAGTCTCATCCCCCTCATGGGCAGCACCACCATTGCCCACACCAGCCCCGCCGCAAGGAATCCCACCACCTCATACACGGACGCGTCCACCGGGATCGCGTACGGCTCCGGGTAGCGGGCCCCAGCCGCCAGCGTCAGCGACAGGCCGAGGCCCACCACCGTGTTGAAGGCCGGGCCCGCGTAGCACCCCGACACCGCCGTCTGGGCCCCACCGGGCCCGCCGTGCATGGCCATTGCCACGTCGGCCACCAGGTCCCCCAGCGAGTTGCCCCACGCGAGCACCGTCGCGCCCAGCACGCTGCCCCCCACGCCGGCCACGTAGCCGATGGTCACGAGCAGCGCGACGAGCTCGCGCGCCAGCATGTACGACCACAGCACGGACATCAGGAACCCGCCGGCGAGCCACGGGAGTCGGGCGCACCGGCTGTTGGGCGGCGCGGAGGTGGCTGTGGCGTGGGCCGCGGCGGCCGCGAGGAGCGTGCCGGCCAGAGCGCCGAGGAGGAGGACGGCGGGGCTGGATGGGGAGGAGATGGCGGCGAGGAGGAGAGGGGAGAGGAGCGCGGACGCGACGGCGTAGGGCTTGGACCACCGGCGCGCGGCGATGTCCGGGATCGTGAGGCGGCGCGGGAGGTAGAGCGGCGACTGGAGCGCGTCCAGGACGCAGCGGGAGAAGGTTCTTGGCGGTGGCGCTGCAGTGGGCTTGGAGGACACGGGGAGAGGAGGCGGCACCGGCTCGTCGCCGTCGAGGAGGAGAGGGGCGGCGAGGTCGGAGGGCTCGGGCTTGCTGCCCTCCAGCTTGTCGTCGTCGTCGCTGGCGGCGGCGCAGCAGTGAGAAGTCCAGACGAGGAGGACGTACGCGGCGTACAGGGAGAGAAAGGACGCGGCGGCCCAGACGGTGACGGTGCCGGTGAGCAGCACGGCGAGGAGGTAACCCAGCGCCACCAGTAGGAAGCACACGTCTCGCACGAACCCGCGCCGCTCGATCGCCACGGCTCCTCGGTTTCCAGCGGCTATGGAAACCACGCCGGCGACGACCGTGGACACGAACAGCGCGCCGCCGAGCACGCTGCTTAGCCCCACGTCCCCGGCGTCCTCGCCACCTCCACCGGAAGCAGCGAACGCCACGACGCTGGAGAGCACGTCCGGCGCCCCGTTCCCGAGGGACAGGAGCGTGACCCCCGCGATTGCAGGCGGCAATCGCAGCGCGGTGGAGAGCCCCTCGAGCGACGCGCAGAAGTACTCGGACGCCGTGTCGCCGAGGAGGTAGAAGAGAACGAGCAGCCACAGCGCGAGTGCGGCCCCGCCCAACCACGGCGCCCGCCCGAAGCCGCAGTAGAAGAGCCGCAGGTAGTCGACGTAGCCCTGCGGCGCGCACGGCGTGTGCGACACCAGGTACCGGCACCTCGCGCCGTCGTCCGGCAGCGACTGCAGCTCCTGGCAGCTCCCCTGCTCTTCTTTTTGGCGCAGGGAGGAAGCCTCAATCCCAGAAGCGCCAAAGATTCCCGCAACGTCGTGGACGTGCCGCGCGGCAAGGAAGACGGAGAAGACGAGGACGAGCACCAGGAAGCAGACGCTCGCGACGGCGGCAACGGCATTGCGCCTGCACTTGTGGAGCTTGTGCAAGAACGCCATGGGAGGACACAGAGAGCTAGCAAGTCTCTGGTGATGATGAGCTATGGTGGCATGGATGATGGATGATGGATGCAACTATCTGCGGCAACAACTTGTCCTGTCCTAGTGCTCCTGTGTGTGTGCTCTTGGTCTTGGTTGAGAGAAAGAGAGGGAGGGAGAGAGAGAGAGGGAGTTTTGATTTGCTTGCAGAGTTCGTGTGGAATTTGGCAGGAAAATGTGTGGGGGACAGGAGGAGGACGAGTGGCAGCTCATGAGGTCCCCTTCCTCGAGTTGAGGTGCTGAATCAGCTTGAGCTTGATGCTTCTGCTCCTCTCCTGATTTCCTTTCGATTTCTTTTCTCCCTGCCGGTGCTAATCTGGGCTGCATTATTGCTTTCTTATTATCGTGTTGCTGTGTCAACTCACCATGTGTACAATATGCATAGCTACTGCTCTTGGATTCATCAGTTTGGGCAGAAACGAAGAAAGGTTGCTTTCATCAGCAACACTGCAGTCTGCAGGAGATGGTATAATACGACTTGAACACTGCTAAGAACCAGGGTCATCTTAAAGAGTAAAGAAAAGTTGCGATAGATGGATGGACATGGATGCTTGCTACTCCTCTCATCTCTCATCTCTCTTACATGATGAACCAATTCCTGGCCAATGCATGGACGACACGCCCCCGCAGCTGCAAGCTTGTCAGTAACCAGACTGCATGCAGCTCAGATGTCGCGCCATAGCTACCAACTCAGAGTCAGCATCATCGGGTCGTACCATTGATCGTCAGGTAAGGCAAGGACACAGCAGTAGCAGTCCTGGCTCTCGCCTCACTGATCGACTCTCCGTCACACCTGAGTCATGTCAAGGCAACGGGAGATGGCTACTATAGTTCAGAAGACCCAGGACGAGGATGCAATCATGCAGAGCGCAAGAACACAATCACAGTCGGGATATGAATGGGTGTGCAGCATCAGGACAGGACACGATCGACCATGACCAATCTATCCACTGCGATTGCACTGTGACATGTCTGTGACCCAGGGTAAAGTAAATTGGCACCATCGATTAGGACATCCTCTCTGAAGGTACTTCACCCTGCAGCTACGGCATCATATGGTGTCATCACCTTCCCCCTGTTCTCTATTCATTCCGAAGTTCTTGTGGAACATGATGATTTGAGCTCAAACCAGAAGAAGAAGGAGCTAGAACCTTTCCAAGAGGAATCAATGGTGGGCCGTGCCTTTCAAAAGGGCATCAATGGTCGGCACTCGTGATCTGATCACGAGTCCTACTTTTAGGTAAACTGCAGGTGTGCAGGTCATCTGAATATATGAAGACATTCACGTTCCTAAGGTCATATGCAAGTGTGCAATCATCCAAGGAACGATATCTCTGGGGGAGGTGATTTAGGTGTGTGTGTGAACATATCAACAAATTGTACTAGCACAATCATTTTAAGAATATAAATAATACTAGAGCATAGCTAGTCTCACCATACTATTTTGTCATGATAACATTTGATTAAAAAATAGTATCTATAGTTTTTTATGAGTTAAGTGTCATTTAGTTACAAAACACATAAAATTAGAATAAGTATAAAAATTACATTAGAGGAAGAAATTTTTTTATGCTTTAAACTTGTACCTGAATCGTATATATATATATATATATATATATATATATATATATATATATATATATATATATATATATATATATATATATTGGTTCAATTTGTATACGTTTTCATCATTTGTCAAAATCGTACATAGCCAGTCCAATCAAATCAGAATAGATTTAACTTGCCTGCTGCCTATTTGATACGACAATCTTGATCTACATAGTACTTCTTAATCTATTACTTTAGTAAGAATTTTGAAAAAATCATCATTTTTATGAAATTTACCTATTAATTAATTGTATTTTACATGGACTCTTTATTTAGGTATTTTATTTATATAATAATTTGAATTTTTTCTAAGACTATATTTGATATGGATCCTTCTTTTTCCTATTACAACCCCAATTTCAATTATTATTATTTTATTTTATTCGAACTCTTTATTTAGATATTTTACTTTCCAAATTGTATGAAACTCGAATTGCTAAATTTTCATAATTTTTAATTCCTAATGTAGCTATTGACTAATCATATTTGATATTGACTCTTTGATCTAATATAGACCGTTAGATGTTCATAACAATAAGTGGTGTATATTATTTTCTTTTTTCTGATTAACGTGGTAATTTTGTAATCTTAAGAGTGAATGTGGTGTCTCCTTTTAACACTCAAATAATAATATAATAGATTAACAAAATCTGCAAAGATTCTTCACGATTGCTCTTGCCTTAGCCAGTTCAGGATCATCTGCAAGCGGTTGGCTCCAATGAGGCCAGAAAGGTGACGCAGGGAACATCCTCTTTGGTTCTGCACACCTCTTCTGCACTGCATACTTCAACAACGTTCTCAAGCATGTTGTCAGGCATTCTACTGACGCAGATCGCTGGGTCTTTCTCTTTCCGTTTGAGGTTGCGTCGGGAGAGACATGGATTTTTGCTAGCTCCATCTATATTTGTTCTTGCCTGGTTTGCAGGCAACGGCAACGTGTAACTTTTTTTCTTCAGAAATTGGGTTGGTAATTTCCCTTGCAAGCTACTCCTCTCTAATAATGATTTAGTGCTTTATTTACCACTAACATGCCGTGACTTTTACTGAAAGTCTCCCTAGTATAGTATGTCGTCCAACTGATAGACTTGTGTCCCTCTTGAGTTCAGGCCACACAGCCAATAATGAACTCTGAAAGTTTCGAGTGCATAGCTGGTGAAAAAAATCTTATCAATTGCAAAAGAATATAGTAAAAGAAAGGAATCATTTTATACAAGAGCTTTTTTATTTATATATTTTTTATTTCCGAAATTTGCAAAAATGTACACCTATTTTGAAAATGGACAGAAATGTACTCATGTCGTCCCGGGCGATAAAAACCCATCACGTAACCTATGGAGTACATTTCTATCAATTTTCAAAATAGATGTACATTTTTGCAAATTTCGAAAATAAAATATATATGAATAAAAAAATCTTTTAGACAAGGCCCAGTTAAGTGTCAATGCTTTACTTGTGCTCTCTTTACTCTTTGGGCCGCTATTGTTGTACGGGCCTAAGCCCGTTGGCTTGGATCGCATTACATCAGTTTTACTTGGGCTGCAAACTCAACTGGTGCACGCCCGTAAACTAGAAATATTACATTTCCCTTAAAAAAAAGCAATATTATATTTCCCTTAAAAAATAAATATTACATTTCCCTTAGAAAAAGTAATATTACATTTCCCTTAAAAAAGCAATATTACATTGCTCTGCTAATGTTTGAGTTAAGAAAAGAACGATCATCGGCAAAAAAAAAAAAACGTTGCAAAAAGAATTTATTTTGCTTCACTCAACATCGAGCACAAGCACTTGCGTAGCCAGGTACTAAAAGGAAGTACGGCGAATTTTGAATCTACCAAGGTCTTACACAACAACAAGGTATACCTACTCTTTAAGTCAATATTTAATTTTCAGCACTATATTTCGAATCAAATCTATCAGTGTTATTTTAAAATGTTCATACAAAATATATAGGAAATAATGATCCTTGGTCAAAGTTTAGATGATTTTGTTACACGCAAACCGAGATACTAATGTTTTGTGACCGGAGGGAGTACTCGCTTAGAGTCTTTTTGTCGGAGTTTCAGCTCTAAAAATTCTTGGATTCATATATCACTAGCTCCAAAATTCATAAAACTAGAGCTAAGAGTACACTAAGCATGTTTGGATGAGCTATCTTATTTTCATTTTAGTTTACAAATACTCAAATTGTGGCTTAAATCACTTTATTTAGCTGGAGCCATACCCAAAGTGACCTTAATTTTGGAGCTAGGACATGGACATAAGAAACCGGCAATGCAAGCCACACATGTTTTAATCGATCTTGCCTTCGTTTTTATTTAGCACTCCACTACAGTAGCTAGATGTGTGTGGCTACTTAGCAAAAGGAAACTGATCAGTGCAGGCAAGAAAGGAACCATGTCCTTGCCCAAGCAAGGAGGTGACCCAACGCACAAAATTCACTCCATGTCAGCTGCTGTGCTCTGCGTCTCCATCAAGCGATCCTTCCTCCTTCATCCATGGAGCATGCATGATGCGTCCAACACGGGGCCAATTCCTCTTTGAGAATACTGCATATAAACACGTTAAGGTCGCTCTCCATCTTCTATACATGCTCACGGCACCGCAAAAGTGAGTGCCTTGTTCCGGAGACCGGTGGCCATGGAGCCACGGCGGCGAACTGACAAGCGAGCCTTCGACGACTTCGACCCGGCCGTGGAGTGGAAGCAGGCCGCCGATGACCAGGACGTGGTGGAGATCTCGCTCCCGGGGTTCAGGAAGGACCAGGTGAGGGTGCAGGTGGACAAATACGGCGTGCTCCGCGCCATCGGCGAGCGCCTGGAGTGGGGAGGAAGGTGGGCGCGGTTCAAGAAGGACATCCGCCTCCCGGACAACTGCGATACCGACGCCGTCCGCGCCAGGTTCGAGGGTGAGAAGCTCATCATCACACTCCCCATCAAAGCTGCGAACACCGTGGTATCGCCGCTGCCGCCATCGCCTGACCTCAAGACGTCACCGTCACCGCCGCCGCCACCGCCGCCGCCGCCGCCTCCACCGCCGCCTCCACCACTGCCGCCGCCGCCTCCACCACCACCTCCACCGCCACCGTCACCACCTCCACCACCACCGCCGCCGCCTCCACCACCACCTCCACCTCCACCTCCACCTCCACCACCACCACCACCGCCACCACCTCCGCCGCCGCCTCCACCGCCACCGCCGCCGCCGCCTCCACCACCACCTCCACCGCCGCCTCCACGACCACCGCGGCCTCCACCACCACGGCCACCGCGACCTCCACCTCCACCGTCGCCACCACCGCCACCGCCTCCACCGCCGCCGCCGCCGCCGCCGCCGCCTCCACCACCGGAGGAAAAGAAGAAGCCGGAAAGGAAAGGGAGGGAAAAGATTTGTGGTGAAGTGGGCAGGAAGGTGACGGATGGTGAAGCTCCGATGACACCACCACCACCACCGCCACGACCTCCACCGCCACCGCCACCACCAGAGGAAAAGAAGAAGCCAGAAAGGAAAGGGAGGGAAAAGATTGATGAAGTGGGCGGGAAGGTGGTGGATGGTGAGGCTCCGACGACAAGGACAGTGCCGGCGCCAGCACCAGGGCCGGCGAGGCAGCTGCTGGTGAACATTGCTGCGGCGGCGGCCGTGCTCATGTGGATCATCGTGGCCGTGTGGCGCGCCCTGAGGAGCTAGCTAGCGTGCTGTTCAAATAGGTGGCCCAATGAAATGAACTTGTCAAGTGTTGCCTGTAATTATGTGTTGATGTGAACTTGCAATTGCACACACTCATGAGTTGTTAACATATTGACCAGAACAGAGGATCAGTGTATAAGAGTGTGGCACACAGAAATCACACTCCTAAAGTTTCAATGGCTAAAAGTAAAAGCATCTTGTGTGAAAAGAAGCAGAGCAGAGTTGCCCTGGTTACAATTTTCTTGCCAATGCAAGATCCACAAATTGAGCCGTAACACCTCAGCGATGCGGATAAAACACTGCAGATATCCACTCAATTTTACAATACAAGTACACCGACAACTGCCTCAGAACCACCAAATTCGTGGGAAGTAACAAAGGGAAGAGCGGGGGCGATCATCGCCCCAAGAAAGAAAACTAGCCTAACAACAGACACAACAGATAAATGAGATCCAGTTTATTCAGAAAAAATGGCTAGGACGACACCCTCCTTGCAATTATAGGAAAGCCACTGCGGAGATAGTTCACTTGGCACTGGCAAGCTGGGTGCGGATGAGCTTGGCAGCAGAAACCATGTTGGTTAGGTCAGGCTTGACCTCCGTGTACTTGCGGGTCTTGAGGCCGCAGTCAGGGTTCACCCAGAGGATGTTGGTGTTGAGCACCGCAAGCATCTTGTTGATGCGGTCAGCAATCTCCTCGGTGGATGGGATCCTGGGCGAGTGGATGTCATAGACACCAGGGCCAATGCCGGCGCTGTACTTCACACCCTCACGGAAGACGGAGAGAAGCTTCTCGTTGGATCGCGAGTTCTCAATGGTGATCACATCAGCATCCATGTTAATGATGGAGTGGATGATGTCGTTGAAGTTGGAGTAGCACATGTGGGTGTGGATCTGTCAAGAAAAGAATGTCAGTTGGAATGTCAAAAAAAATGTTGATATGATACTACTCAGGCTCCAAAACACAGTTCAAAAGGTTACCTGGGTGGTGTCCTGGATGCCACAGTTTGTGATTCTGAAGGAGTGAACAACCCAGTCCACGTAGAAAGCATGCTCTGCCTTGCGAAGTGGCAAGCCTTCTCTCAAAGCAGCCTCATCAATTTGGATGACCTGCAACAAACAATAACGAAGTAACATGAGCAATATGATCAACCATTACTGTATCTGAACCTCTTGACAAGTTGAGAAACCAATACACATAAAATTGCCAACCTGAATACCAGCAGCCTCAAGATCCTCAACCTCCTTCTTGATTGCAAGAGCAATCTGGTAGCAAGTCTCAAACCTGGAAGGTGGGAGAAATATGTCAGCTTCTAAATGGAAGAGCAAGATGATGTCTGAACACTGTAAACTACATTCTTCTGTGAAAGTTACTAACCTTGGCTGGTCATTCCTGACAAAGGACCAGTTAAGGATTGTGACTGGACTAGTCAACATTCCCTTCATTGGGCGAGATGTCATGCCCTGTGCCGTCTTCAACCAGAAAACTGTCATGGGGTTGGGGCGGCTCACATCATCGTAGATAATCGGTGGCTTGACGCACCATGATCCGTAAGATTGAACCCAACCATTGGCAGTGAATGCAAAACCAGAGAGTTGCTCACCAAAGTACTCAACCATATCATTTCTCTGTAAAACATACGCCAATTAAATTACTCAGATGTGAGTAAAGATTCTTACCGCAGAATAAAAAAATCACAAATCATAATAAATAATAATTTCTTTTCTTAAACATAGTAAAAACTAGTTGACATCAGACACCAATAATACTACTGACCTCCGGCTCGCCATGCACAAGCACATCAATGTCTAGCTCTTCTTGGATCTTAACAACCTTGCTGATTTCCTCCTTGATGGCACTGACGTACTCCTCCTCGGAGATCCTGTGATGTGAACTTTTGGTAAGTGATACAACCACAATACAGACTAGTGAAGCATTAATATGTCTGTTATTCACTTCTTTGCCTTGTACTCGCGGCGCACTCTCCTGAGCTCCACCGTCTGTGGGAATGAACCAATTGTGGTCGTGGGAAGGACTGGAAGGTTGAGCTTCTTCTGATGTGCATCCAATCTAGCACTAACATTGGTAGCACGGCGGTGGTCAGAGCCCTTCAGAGCAGCAGCCTGTAAGGATACATAGAAAGGGGTTGGTACATGTCAACATCGGATTAGCATGTGTAGACCTTAAGCCCCAGGTACTTACAACCTTCTGGACTTCTTCATTTGTCACCCTGGGTGATGATCTTCTCGAGGCCTGAGCAGCAGCATTTGCTGCAAAGTAAGCCTGTAGATGACATTATATAGTAATGCATAGGTCAGCATAAGTTTGTACAAATGGCAAAAAGAAATGACAAGCTCTAGTTAAGAGGACTGAGAATAAGAGCAAAAGAGCCGTACCTCATCCTTTTGTCCAGCCAATGCCTTGGCAAGAGCATTCACCTCAGCAACCTTCTGGGCAGCAAAAGCAAGCCAAGACTTAATTTTGTTGTCAAGCTTAGTCTCGTTCACAAGATCGACAGCGGTGTGCATGAGTGAGAAGGAAGTCGACACAACAAGCTTGTCTGAATAAATGGTAGACATTATCACATACTGCCAGTTATAACTACATGCAATCTTGTGAAATAGTGAAACCATACTTACCCTTTCCAACAACAGCCTCGAGAGACTAGAGAGCGTTGAGAGATGCAGCAAGATCATCAGCCCAAATGTTGCGTCCATCCACAACACCAGCAAAGAGGTACTTTCTGGAGGGGAAACCGGCAGTCTTTATAAGCTCAATAGTCTGTGTTCCACGAACAAGGTCAAAACCATAAGCAGTCACACTCCTCAAGGATGTTAGGGTCCTGTAGTTGCAAAAGAACAGTGAGCATTATGTCCATACAAAAGGTGACTATGAAGGGAACAATGGTTGTGAAAGGGTACACTAGCGAAGTGAATAACATACTTGTATGATTCTGCAGGAATATCAGCAAAGTAAGTCTTGATAAGCACGTTCAATCCAGAAAGTGCAGCCTCAAGTTCTGTGTATGCTGCAGAGAATGCAGCCAATTGGTAAGAATCAAGGTCGAGGACAAGGGTGGGCTCATCAAACTGAATCCATGAAGCCCCAGCTGCCTTCAGCTCAGCAATGACCTCCCTACAATAATCATATATCCATATATCAGACTATCAACTGAAGATTTAGAGCCAATAGTAGTTAGAAGCTTGTTTATAATCTTACTTGTAGACAGGGAGGATGCTGCTGAGAAGGGAAAGAAGAGGGAAACCCTTCTCCACACCCTTGGTAGGCTTCGAGAGCAACAAGTATGAGACTGGTCCAACAAGTACTCGCACGGTATCAATGCCAAGCTACATGAGAATCAACAACATATAAGCCATACAAGCAAGGAGACATCATCTTTGTAAGAAAAGTCACCTATTTTTTTATTTCAGAGTCAACAACACACTGAAACCCTAGTAATGTCACTACTCCCATATACCACTGATTATGGCATAAGACAACACATTATACTGGGAATCCTTTTCAAGCTAAAAATCTACAAATGAGCATGTCAAAAACAATAAAAGCGACACAGAGACAAACTTGGCACAGATAAATCATATTAACTTAGCATCATGTTAATATGCTTAAAAGCATTCTTCATTGGTAGTCTGACATTAAGATTCTCATCAAGATACCATTTTTTGTCAATTAGTGTTAGCACCCCACTTCAAACATGAAGCTCAAAGTTAATTAGTTCACACATTTATTACCAATTTGATTTGACAGTAACAACCTTCCAAAATATCATGCTAAGCATGTTTCTTGATGTACAACCCAACTTCTCTACTAATCCAAAATTATCAAGCAACTGTAGGATTAAAAAAAATGCTTGAACACTAATAAAAGGAAGCATGCTAAACTAATGAATGACTTTATTGGCTACCTAAAATGTCAGTATCAATAGGCATGTGTTAGCAACTCTTGCACAATCAAGTATACAAGTAGGGGATTAATATTAGGAGAATTATCAAGTATCATACCGCCTTCGCCTCCTTGTATTCATTAACAGCCTTGTGAGAAGAGTAGGAGAACTTGGTGTTAGGACCCAGTTCAGGGACAATAAAGTGGCTGTAAAGTAGAACAAATTCATTAGCAAAAATATTGAATACAAAAGCTGAACTGGAAATTACCATTAGTAGAAGCAATTGGACTTACTAGTTGGTGTCGAACCACTTGGTCATCTCCATAGCTGGGACAGTGGAATTGCTCCTAGCCATCGAGAAGTAGGTGCTGAACCCAATCTATCCTCCAGTCCATGAGTAGCGTTCTGGGACAGCGCCAAGCATGGCAGTCGTGTCAAGAACCTGATCGTAGTTCAAGAAAGTGTTGCTGGGAATGTACTTGATCCCAGCATCAGCCATCTGCTTCCAGATGCTGGCCCTGAGGTCGGTAGCAACCTTCTCCAAATCCTCAGCGTGCTCTTCCCATCCCAGAAAGACTCGAGGGCAAACTTTAGCTCCCTCTTGGGGCCCATGCGAGGGTATCCAACAATGTGGGACTCCATCTTTCTATACAATTAACAGAATTACAATTAGCTTGATGCGCAAAAATGTTGCATGAACAGGAAACCAATGGGATTGCAACAGAGATGATGATTGTGCATGATAACCATAATGTTAAGATCATGTTTATAAAAAAAAGGATTGAGAACCATTCAATTACATTTTGCTAATCGAACTGCTGCTGAGTCACTAAATGTTGGTTTACTAAAATCCAACAAACATTACAGTCTATCCATTTAGACCAATAAGATGAATCAAGAACTCCAGGTTCCTATGCATCGCATTCTACCATCAGATCCACTGGTTTCAAAAGAATACTAAAACTAAACTAATATTTTCAACTTTCAATAAACAAAAATGTTTAACCTTGCTGGTAGGTAGGTAGGTGGGTAGGTAGGTTAGGTATACCACCAACCTTCACCAATAAGCCTCACACCCAGTGGTGGGTGCTGACCAACCGGGTACACAAGACCTAACTAAAAGTGTGGGAGGGCACTGTCCCTATCATTGACTCATAGCACCTATAGGTGGATCTAGGACAGCAGTACAGCACATAACAATCCATACACATAGCATATGGTATATTACAAATTTCCAATAAGAGAGATCTAGACACAATTAGAGCTGGGACTTGGACCGTGCCATTTCCAGGCCACCCACGGCACGACATGAAGGACGATCATGCCTCGTGAGCATGGCACGACATAGCACGAGGCACGCCCGGCTGTGCCGGCACGGCTAAAGTCACAGATCTAGTCACAAGTACTGGCAGTCAAATGACACTTGATGCATGGGTACGAGCATAAATAAATTACGCCGACAGATCATATTTAATAATAAGATGCCTTAGATCTCAACGAGGCTACACGGAACAAGTAAAAAATGATACATAATAGTCACCGAAGTCAACATGGACTAAACCCCAGAGTCAGATCCGAAACCCCAGAAGGCCACCGAGACCGCGTGTTGAACCGATTCAAGTGTGCACCGAGAAACACCAGATCTAATCCAAACTCAACGAAGCAACAAGCTGAAAACTAAGAACCAATTCTTCGGAGCCACTCGATCGAGACGCTCTTAGATCCACACACCCAGCCCAACCTCCTCCTTGGATCGAACCTACCCACCCACTGAACTGACGCGACCTCAGATCGATCCTCCATTCGTGCGGCGCAACAATCCGACCGACCAAAAAACCGGATCGAGGCGCACGGGCGGATCAGCCCACGGGACGAGGCAATCAAGCAGACGGCCTCCGCTACTAGGCCCGCGGGACCAGATCGGAGCGGCGCAATTAGCACGGATCCCGCGGCACCCACCCGCCAAACATAGAGGGAGGCAAGAAGAGGCGTGGGAGTTGGCGCTTGCTTACCCAGGGAGAGGGAGTGGAGGAGGGGTGGCAACGAGAGAGACGATGAAGAGGGAGAAGCACGGGAAAGGGAAGGGGTTTGGAGGGGCTTATTTATAAGTCCTTTTCCTCCCCTTGGTGTGGTTTTGGGGGTGTGGGGTTGGTTGGTGGGAGAGATCTGAGAGGGAGGGAGGGGGCATCTG
Organism: Phragmites australis; assembly: GCF_958298935.1. Classification (NCBI taxonomy): domain Eukaryota; kingdom Viridiplantae; phylum Streptophyta; class Magnoliopsida; order Poales; family Poaceae; genus Phragmites; species Phragmites australis. Next base: position 23,429,498 of record NC_084942.1, on the reverse strand, counting down.
GTTCTGGTGTGGCGCACGGTTTTTTTTTTTACATTTTAGTGATGTGGCGTACGGGTTTTTTTTAATAATTGTTTGTATGCTATTGTAATTTTGTACTATCTCTTATTTACCACTATGTTATTAGCATATCTGAGTACAGATTTAAGTATGTAAACATATGCTAAACTCATGTCCACTTCACACACGCACACCCAAATCTACACCTACATACATAAATGAAGAATATGTCATTTGCCAGAGGACAATGTTGTGGCTTCACACAAGCTTTAAGGCTAGTGCAACACCCATCGACGCTCAACGTCAAACCCGGGTGGGTGAGCTGCACAATGGCAGCACACACCACCACACTACAAGCATGTTTTCTTCTTGCCCTGAGATTAGGATTGACATTTTCTTTCTTTTTCCTAGCTTTGTGTGCTCTGACTGGCTTGCTATTTGCTAAAATTATTACCATTCTGGACCTGCTATTCTTCGATCAACTAAAAACTAGGTAGATACACTTTTAACTAATTTTACTTATCTCGTGAGATCACTGAGCTACTTGTGTGCTCTATTAGGGGTGTTTTAGTCTTCCTCTAAGGCGATGGCACCGAGACACATTCGGCACGACCGATGTAGCACGAGGAACATTAGGCATGAAATGACATGTCTCCGCTATCCCTGAGGACATGACATGTGGTCATGTGTGTTGCACGTGTCTTTGGTGCGGTGGTAGAGGTTGAGGTGTTGCAAATGGCAAGGAGTTAGGCTTCCTAGAAATGATGAAAGGCGATGGCAGTGGTTGCAGCAGATGAAGGAGAGGGGATGACGACGATAGCTATGTCAAGTGGTTGAGCTTGCTTGTGAGGTGGCGAGTGATGGAACATGCAGGAGGGAAGGGGTGGCTGTGGGTGAGTATGTAGGGGTACATATGGGGTTTATAGTGTTTTATTTTGGCATGTAGTGAATAGATTAGATTTAGATGCGAAAAATGAGTAAAATAATTAATTGGCAACTTGACTCTATTTCGAAGCACATTTAGCATTTGTTTCAAATCAGTCAACATGTGCTAGATGAGTTGCCAATAGTGAAATCACATGGCTGTCGCAAACATTACTCTTTGGAACATTCCCTTATTTGCCATTGATACATCCCATACCTTAGATATGCCACTGAAAACACACATTTCCCTCAAGTGCCACCGAGCTTAAATTATATACCCCTAAATGCCACTGTCATCAGATCTGTTGGATTTATCCATGAGTCAAACTTCGAAATGCCCATCCTACCCCTCTTCTTCTCCTCCTCCCCTATTCTCCTCCTTCTCCTTCCCTATGACTCCACATGCACCACCGCCATTCGGAGCCACTAGAGGGTGCGGTCGGTGAGTCACCACTATCCTCGTCGGTCCAGTGAAGGGCGCCAAGCACCTTATCCCCTTAGTCCCCTCCATTTTCCTCTCTCGTCCAAGACTAGAGCGCAATGCAACTGAGCTCCACCTCCTCTACTCAGCGCCGCCGCCGGAAAATCTTGAGCCACTGAGCGCAGATCCGCCCTCACCGACCCCAAGGAGCAAGGAGGAGGGACTTCAAGGTCGTCCCAGAGCCTTCCCGCGTGGATCCCGTCATTTTCCCACCGAATCGAGCCTCCCGCGCATCTTCTTTCCCATGTTCGGCCACATCTCCACCCCTCATTGTCGCACCACCTCCTTGCTCCTCCGTTGCTCAATCCCACCCGTGGTGAGTTCCCCTGTGATCTGTGTTTACTTGAGCGTGTGTTGTTCTCCCTCGGGCCCATCGACGGTGTGGACTGCAGCGTCTGCTGAGGACCGCCACGCCTGGGCGCTCGACGCCAGCCACCTTTGGTCGGGCTCGTCGGACGTGACTCACACCAACATGCTCTTCATCGCGTGGTTGTCCTCCTACCACTTGTCCCAGCTGACACGCTGCGCTGCTCACCGCCACCAAGCTCGCGCTGTGCTGGCCATGCGGCTGCCCTATTCAGACTCGCCCACAGGCTTCGAACCTACGACACGATGAGGTCGGCTTCGAACCCGCACCATGTGCCCACTTCCAGTATGGGCGGCTCGATCACAATAGCCACGACAAGTCTGCAGCGTCTAGAACCGTCGTCATGCAGAGTCCCCATCTAAGCAGTGAAGGATGAGAGAATGAAAAAGAAGTTGCTGCAATGTGGGCCACCAGAGTAAAATGGTCTTTTCACAAGCCCGTAAGTTAAAATCTGGTCAAAAGTGGATTAGACAACTTTCCAATAGCATATAAAAAATTGACCCTTACTCTTTTGCGGATGGACCCGAACTCTTTACACTTGTGAACTCTCACAAGTTCATGCATCCGGTCCCCATTTTATGTGGTGTTTGTACTTGTCCATATTAAGTGGAAGATCACCATAAATTAGGCTCGTTCCAATAATCACATCATCATGGCCTGCTTTGAACCATTTTTTACAGTGTCCACCTATCAACAAATTACAAGTGGCTGCCCAATGCCTAAAACAATAATTGTGCAGCAGTAGTTTCTGAATTTATGGAAAAAGCCAGGTATATTTGTTGTATAAAAAATTAGCCCCTTGTGTATTAATTTGTCCAGTAACTTTTGCTTAGCTAACCTAGGACTACATACGAGCACCTGATTGATGCTCTATAAAATATCTGTACCACAAACTGTTTTCTTATTGTTAGCTAAGATCTGCATATCACACTCTTTTTTTTTTTTTTAAAGGAAATTATTTGCAGGACGTGATAATGATCCAGGCCAAGCCAATTGTGTCTCCACTAAGTAAAGATGCTTTTTAGAAAAGCTTTGTTTCAGTGGTTAGGCATGATCGATTATGCATGATGCATCAAAGTACATGTACTCTCGCCAATTATAAATACTTGACGTTTTAGTCAATATTTGATCAAACTTTTAAAATTTTGTCTACCAATAATTTATAAATATTTAGTTTGAAAATATAGAAATCATACGTGTAGATTTATCTTAAAAAATACTTTCATAATCATATAAATTTTTTGGATTCTATACATATATTCTAAAAGAAAATAGTAGTTAAATGTATGGACTAGGGGGAGTAGTAGTAAAGTATATATTTTAGTATTACTAGTAATTCGTATTTTGTAGTAGTAGTATATAGGATCATGCATTAGAGAAATAGGATGAGAAGGTGGCGGAGCTAGAATTTTTGTGTTAAATAGGAACTCAATTTTTTATACGACTGTGAAATCAATATCTAAGTAAAAAATTACTAAAAGCACAATACAAATATATTAAAAATATCATAATATCATAAATTCAACAAATATGTTCAAATTTTTGCAAAAAATACAATATAAATTATTCAAATATGAAATAAGATTTTACATAAATAGGATATTGTAATACTATTCTAGATTCTTCACTTTGCGTTTTTCTTATAGCTATGAAAGTCTCAATTATATCATTCTCGTTTACTTTGGAGAAAATATCCAACTCAATAAATGTGATTAAGCCGTATAATGATTCAAAGTTTGACACAAACCACACAATCTAATTATTTTTTGCTAATTAAGTATCATATGAGTAATCTGAATAATAAAGAAAAACAATAATATCGATATTTTTCAAACAAATATTGAAACAACTAATAAGATCATCAATCACAACAATGACAATTAGTACTCTATCGTGCAATACATCTGCTCCAACTGCTAGCTAGTGCTGCAACCACTTCGCTTTTATCCCTATTTTCTCTTTTTCTAGACAAGGATCAAAGCTAGTACTTGATTTTTTAGACAAGGATAAAGCAATTAGTACCTTGTTGCTAAGCTCTGCTTGAATTTTATCAATGACATTAAGACATATTTTCTTTTATAATGATTATCAACTGTTCATATTGAATTAATTGAAACTCACGATATTATAAATTTGAAAATTACGATCAACATTGAACATACAAGATTATAAAATCAATTGAAGCACAACATTAAACCTTAAACATCTAGCTGAGTGACTATGCTCTGTACACACAGTCTTACGCTTTCTAACCCCTATATATATACTTACATAAAAATAATCAGATTCTAAAATAATTTTAGACCCACCTAAACATATATAAAAAAATGGAGTAGGTAACGTCGTGACGGGAAACACAAAAATTGGAGGTTGGGGTTGGTGAGATAGTGGCAGGCTACTTGCACTGCTCTTGACCATTATTTTAATTCAGTGCATCATTTTCTTTTGAAAAATGCCCCCTAATTATTTCGCATTATTCTGTCAGCCTACATGCACCATTTTGGACAATGCTTTCGTCTAGTAAACCTAGATATATTTTGTAGTTTTATTCATAGCACATAGATATAGGCGTCCTCTCGTTGAGAAATGGTAGCATATTTACGTACGGACGTAGTCTGTGAGAAGAAGTGTACTCCAGCAGAAACCAGGAAGGAAAAAATTTCCGTGTCCTAAATCGGGCTTAGATGAATAACGGGTTTGTATTTAGAGGTAGGAAAAACAAAATAGGTGAGCAACTAACAATTCTCCAACTTTTAGGCTCGCTTGAATTTTGAAACCCAAGGAATTTCTTATTTCGGCAGGAGGAATTGGATTTTTAAACTTTATATGGTTGTTCCTTGTAATCCGCTGCATCTTCCGTGGCATGTTTGGGGATGTCCACCAGCTATACGTCGTGGATGTTGGAGGTCAAGCTACCCGTGGTCGGTTGGGTAGTCCAAATGGCCAACAGGCGCCAGACGCGCTTAGGGCGTGTTTGGATGCCTGCACGTGCGGAGCAACGTGCCGATATGGCTCCGTGCGTGCAAGCGCACGCCGTTTGGTTGCCTGCATCTTCGCTGGAGACTGCACCTGCCTATGCAATTGCATGCCCCAGCCTGGCCGACGGGAAACGCCGGAATCGGCCATTTCTCTCAGGCTAGGCTGGGGAGATGCAGCGGATTAGTGCTAATGATAGGTAATTAGCGAATATTAACTCATATTAGTATATTTTAAATTAGATTAAGACTTAATATGATAAATTAAGTATTATAGAGTGTATTTATGTAAAATAAATAGTATGTTAACATTTATTTTTTATTTTAATCTTATATAATATATACTCATACGGATAATCACATAATATTTTTTCAGCCAGACTGAGCATATACATCTAATCAAACAGATCATACTATATCTTTCCAGCCTATCTCAACTTAGATTAGATGAGACATACAAGCTAGACTGAGAATATTCGGACAATCAAATAGATCCTTAGTGTATCTGCATTCCGTGAAAAGATGAAAACAGCTTTCGGCCACCCATTTGCGAAGGGCACGAGTACAGTGCAGAGCCAATCTCTACATGTTAGGCTATTAGCGGTTCACAGTCTATGTCTGGTTTGACAACCATAAGAAGAACTTCTATTTTGGTGGTGCCAAGGCCGAATGGCTGAATGAGACGGACTCCCCGTTTCCAATACAGATTTTTTGTGGACGCCACGAAAAGGAATTTATCCGAATTTTCACAAGGAGCTGTCCATTCCTGCTACAACCGTCGTTGTCTCAGCGCCCTCCCCAAAGCATCAAGTTGAAGGATTCCAAGCCCCATTTGATCCGGAGAAACTGAATTTTAAGAAGTTTTTAAATTCACGTGTTCCAAACATGTCGGTACAAGTACAGTCGAGTCTTGAATTCTACCAAATAACTAGTCCTTTCCGGTGAGAAGGAAAAGAAAAGAAAAGAAATGGCACCGCTTGTGTGCTGCATGGAAAAGGAGCAAGAGGGACTGAGTGCGATATGAATATATGATTGCCGTCCATGCGGTCCTGCAGTGCACCGACGGTGAGGTGCCCAGGCAGGCAGGGGCTTCACGTGCCCTTGTCCCATCCCGTTCGTAACAAGATCGCGCATTGCGTCGAGACCACAAGCTGCCAAAGGTTGCTCGTAAATTATTTGATCTTGAACTTGCTCCTCCTAGCTCAACAACAACAACCACAACCATTTATGTCGGATCAGGATTTAGGACTTAATAATTGACAATTAAGGATTTACTAAATGTGGTATCTTCTAAAGATAGATTACCATTATACATAATTTTTTACGTTCGAGGAAGAAGCGGTTTCTCATGCGCTAATTGGTAAAGTTCGTTGGGCTCGGAGTGGTCGGTATTTCAAAAACCGTCCACCTCGGATCTCCTATTTCATTTAGTTCACTAATCAAATCGTGATAGAAATTTTTGAAACAAATCAAAGAGATGGGTAATGAAGCGGAGGAACAACATACAAAATTTCAGGCTCATCCGTGTAGGGAGAACTGAAAAAGATAAATCTACACTTGGGGTGGACGCTGGACGGTATCTCAAATACTGACCACCCCTAACCTCGTATTTCAATCCGTTTCCTTGTCAGATCGTGACGAAAAATTCAGAAAAAGATCGCAAAGATGGGTAATTCGATTGAGAAATACCACGTAAAGTTTCAGACTCAAAGATGGGCAACAGCTCGGCGGTAGCATGCACCGGCGAGCGGCCAATTGCTCCGATCCAGTGGCACATGGACCAGCTTCATGGATTTGCCCCGGCATTCTAGAATTGGGCCACCGTTTCTCTTGCCGTGATGGGCGATGGACTAGACTGCAAGCGCTTTTGGCATGCTGGTGTCAACAGCGGCGGCGACGGTGAACCGTGAAGCGGAAGCACTGTTACATTTACTTTCTTAAACCTGTTTTATTCTAGAGTAGGTTGTTTTGTTCTGTTTTATTTCCTTTTTTACTATGTATATATTAGTTATGTAAAATTTGGGAGCATGCTTTTTAACAGTTATATCATCTTAATATGACGATAAAAATTAATAAAGCTTTATTATCGAGAAAAAAACACGAAACATTATAGAGTTAACTGAGATCCTGCCAATGAGCAACAGAGCATACCTTTGCAGGACGAGTGCCTCTCTTTTCACCCGGTGGCCCTGAGCCCCTGACACTCTACCACTGAAGTTGCTTGCCTCTGACCATTCCTACACAAATCAGTACAAATAAGTTGTAATAAGAAAAATCCCTTCGCAAACTTGTAGCAGAGAAATTACGACTCAGTAATCCAGTAAACGATAATCGATACACACCGCTCTACTCTTGGACCTATGGAATTCAACACACAATTCTGTGCTGCCTAAAGTTTTTCCATTCAAGGATCTTTGTGCAGAAATTGAATCTTCGAGCTTCTCGAAATCAATGTATGCAGAAGTTTGATCCTGGGAGAATGCAACACCTTCAATTTTTCCAAACATCCTGCAAACTATCAGGCTCAACCGAAACAGGCGGAGGAAGAACTTGAAAAAAAATCTAACTCGGGGTGGCTGTCAGGACAGAGGCGTAAATGAGAGAGAGAGATTAACTGTCTTGTAACGGGAGTTTGTGAGTTAAGTTTATTTTACAGTTTACTATCAGGACACTGTAACAGAACTCGGTGTGTTTATAAACCAAGCGCGAACGCGGTGAAACAGTATGGAATACGAAAGAACTGGCGGCGAGGGGTTCCTCTAGACCTCGTCGGATATCTCTTGCTCCACCTCTCTATTTGATCTCCTCTGATCCCTGAGTTCTTTCTCTGCATTTCTTTCTCCTCCCTCCAATTACCACTGAGTCTGTGACATTCTAGTATCAGAGCCTTGCACTCACCACCCATACAATGAATTGCCTCACAACTGGAGTTCTTGGATATGGCGACATCCAGATATCCCGACGAGAACCCCTACCTCAAGCCGCTGTTCACGACGCATTAGCAACAACAGACAAGGACGATGGAGAACCAGTTTGCGGAGTTCCTGAAGAAGTACAACAAAGACTAGGAGGAACAAAGGAAGCGGATGGAGACAATCCAGCAGACGGTGAACACGCTGAAGTACACTGAGGAATGAGTGGATACCCTGCACAAGACGGTGGAGGATCTACGACATCAAGTGGATTGGATTCAGCAACACATAGGATTGAGGGAACCTGTGCATGAACCAGAAGAGGAGCAAGCGCCCGATCTCACCAATTAGGCGCAATCCGCAACAATCTTGGGAGTTACTCCGGCGATCCACGAGCCTACTGGCCACCGCGTCGAACGTGAACACCGGGGGCCGACATATGGGTCGGTAATGACTCAATTGCCCACCCTGGTCAAAGGTACACAGGGCGTGATTCAATTCGATTCATCGTTTCTCAATGTGTATAGGGACAAGTACACATAGTACTCTCATCAAAGTGTGGGATCTGGCTTTGGAAATCACATACTGAAACTTGATTTTCCTTGTTTCGAGAGGGAGAATCCTCAATTCTGGAAGAAGAGGTGAGAGGATTACTTTGGAGTCCATGCGATCTCGCCGGAGCTCTGGGTTCGGGTGGCCACGTACCACTTCACTGGGAGCGCGGCCATTTGGTTGCAAGCTCAGAAGGGTTTCTCTTCGTGGACGGATTTGTGCTCCCATGTCATGGATCGTTTCAGCTGTGATCAATACCAAGAGACCATGAGGCAATTATTTGAAGTCAGGCAGCTTGGTTCTGTGTCAGAGTATATGGCCCAATTTGAACCTCTTATGAATCAGGTATTGGCTTACAACCCATCTTATGATCTGGTGTTCTTCACCATGCGGTTCGTAGATGGCCTCAAAGATGACATCCATGGCATGATATTGTTACATCGGCCGAGGACCTGGATGCGACATACTCTCTAGCATCTCCACAGAAGGCAATCATGGTGCTCAGTGTGCCCGTTCTGGCAAGTTTGATCATGAATCTGGACCTTGCATTCGAGCTCCTATGATGCCTACATTGCCAGCTTGTCTAGCGACAGAAGGGGGTGGTGATTGTCGCGGTGTCGAAGGCGCAAGAGTGTTAGAGAAACGGACACCAAAAGATCGACTGTCCACATTGCGCACTTATTGGCGGGCTAGGGGCCTTTGCTTCAAATGTGGGGAGTGACGGGGGCAAGGACATCGTTACGCACCCACATTCCAGTTACATGTAGTTGAGGAGCTTCTTCACATGCTTTAGGAAGACACAGTTCCGCTGAAAATTGAAGAATCTGATGAAGAGACTCTAATGTCCATATCTAATACTGCAATAAAGGGGCAAACGGGACCAAGAATTGTTAGATTGTGTGGGATGATTGATGATTTGGAGGTACTCATCCTGGTAGACTCAGGAAGTTCCCACAGCTTCCTCAATGATCTCATTGCAAACAGGTTGTCTAAATCAAGAACTACCATAACTCCAGTTTCTGTCCGAATAGCTGATGGTGGCACACTTCAGTGCAACAGTCAGTTGTCTACTTGTTTGTGGTGGGTTAAGGGTCACACCTTTTGCATAGATCTCAGAATTTTGGCTTTAAGATGCTTTGATATGGTTTTGGGAATGGACTGGTTGGAGAAACAGTGCCCAATTGTGTATGAATGGGACAAGAAGAGGATGTCATTCACACACCAAGGTCAACTCATTTCATTGCAAGGTGTACTGCCTAAGCTTGATACTTGTTCAGCTCTGTCAATGCCCCATCTTAAGAAGTTACTTCATAGCAATTCAGAGCAACACTTGATTCATTTGTGCATTTCTACTCAAGAAAATTCAGAAGACTTACCTGTGCAGATAAGAGCAGTGTTTGAAGAGTATCCTACAATCTTTGATACTCCATCTGCATTACCAGGCCATAGACCCTGGGATCACCCTATACCACTGATGCCGGCACCAAGCCTGTGACCATTAGATGATACAATACACCTGCCCAAAAGACATAAATTGAAAAACAAGTAAAGCCATGGATGTCATCTTTGAGGCCATCTACGAACCACATGGTGAAGAACACCAGATCACAGACCAGTGTCAGCCCTTTCTCATCACTAGTTCTATTAGTCAATAAAAAGGATGGTACAAGGAGATTCTATGTAGACTATAGGTATTTAAATTCTATCACTATTAAGAACAAATATTTTTTGACTATAATAGATGAGTTGCTTGATGAGTTGTCAGGTGTTTGTTAGTTCACTAACCTGGATTTGAGAGCAGGCTATCATCAGTTCAGGATGCAAGAAGGGGATGACATGAAAACAACCTTTCAAACCCACCATGGCCACTTTGAATTTAAAGTGATGCCCTATGGATTATGTAACCAGCAACTTTTCAATGCGCCATGAATGAGATTTTGGCTCCTTTTCTCAGAAAATTTGTTCTAGTGTTCATAGATGACATTCTCATTTATAGCACCTCCCTTGATAATCATGTTGTTCATGTCAAACAAGTATTTCAGCTCTTAGATCAGCATGGGTTAAAGGTCAAGAGATCTAAACGCACATTTGCAAAACCACAGATCTCATACTTAGGCCACATCATCTCATCAGCTGGGGTCTCATTTGGAGACAAGATCAATGCTGTGTAGAATTGGCCCACCCCACAATCAGCGAAAAAACTCAGAAGCTTCCTGGGGTTAGCAGGTTATTACAGAAAATTTGTGCATCATTATGGTCTCATTAGCAAACCTCTCACTGATTTGCTCAAGAAACAAGCTGTATTTGTCTGGACACCACTAGCAGACACTGCATTCCAGGAGTTAAAGCATAAGTTGGTTCATGCTCCTGTCCTGGCTTTGCCTGATTTTTCCAAAACTTTTGTAGTTGAGATAGATGCAAGTGACAAAGGAATTGGAGTTGTTCTTATGCAGGAAGGGCATCCTATTGCCTATTTGAGTAAGGCTCTCTATTAGCAAAATCAAGGCTTAGCAGCCTATGGAAAGGAATGCTTAGCTATTCTTTTGGCTATTGATCATTGGCGTCCATACCTCCAACAATATCCATTTGTGATCAGAACAGACCATAAAAGTCTAATTCACCTGACTGAACAGAGAGTGCATACTCCTATTCAACAATGAGCACTCACAAAACTAATGGGTCTCAACTACAACATTCGATACAAACAAGGTCAGTTTAATAAAGTAGTCAATGCCTTGTCTCAAAAACCTCTAACTGCTGCATCAGAGTTAGTTGATTTATCCATTTGCAAACCTACATGGCTACAGGGTATAGTTCAGAGTTACTTTACTAATCCTTTTTCCAAGCAATTGGTCCAAACTTTGTCTTTACCTGACTCTTCTCACCCTGATTATAGTCTATCTGAAGGTGTTCTTAGGTTTAAAGGTAGAATTTGGGTGGGTGCAGACACAGATATCCAGCAGCACATTATCAATACACTGCATGCTAGTGCAATTAGAGGTCACTCTGGATTTTTTACAACATATCATAGAGATAAGAGGCTTTTTGCTTGGGCTAACATGAAGAAACATATCAAGTCTTTTGTGCAGCAATGTGCCACATGTCAGCAAGCCAAGGTGGACAGAACTCCTCCAGCAAGATTACTACAACCTTTGCAAATACCTGATCGAGCATGGTCTATGGTCACACTGGACTTTATTGAAGGTTTGCCCAAATTAAACCACTATGACACCATTTTGGTGGTAGTTGACAAATTTTCTAAATTTGCTCACTTTATCCCTCTCAGTCATCCTTTTACTGCTCTCACTATTGCCAAAGCTTATATCAACAATGTTTTCAAACTTCATGGTTTGCCACAAGCAATAGTTACTCACAGGGACCGGATCTTGATAAGAACTTTGTGGCATGAACTATTCAGACTAACAGATACTCAGCTTCGAATGAGCTCCAGCTACCACTCTCAATCAGATGGTCAAACGAAGCGTGCCAACCAATGCTTAGAGGCTTATTTGCGCTGTTCAGTTCACTCTTGGCCTAAGAGTTGGTCTCATTGGCTCCCACTAGCTGATTTTGGTATAATATTTCCTACCACACCTCCCTTGGCACTACACCTTTTCAGGTGATCTTTGGCAGGACACATAGGGTCTTTGGGGTCATTCAGTTATCTGAAGTTTCTGTCCCGAATCTAGCCACCTGGTTAAAAGAGCGAGACATCATGAAGGAGTTATTGCAACACCAATTACGCAGAGCACAAACTCGAATGAAAAATCAGGCTGACAAGCATCACACCGAACGACACTTTGATGTTGGCGATCAAGTATATCTCAAACTCCAGCCGTATATCCAATCTTCAGTGGCATCCAGGACCAACTAGAAGCTAGCTTTTCGCTATTATGGACCTTATTCCATCCTGCAAAAGATTGGTTCAGTTGCATATAAGCTCCAATTACCACCTGACAATATGATTCATCTGGTGGTTCATGTATCCTAGCTCAAAAAGGCCATCAGCTCAGGTACTACTGTCTCTCCCAATTTACCTCCTATTGTCTCAGTGTTGCAGGCTCAACAGGTGCCAGAGTACTTCATCGACAGCAAAGTGATCAAGCGCGGCAAAACTTCAGTCGAACGTCTGCTAGTCAAGTGGGCAGGTCTGCCTGCAAACCTGGCCACCTGGGAAGATTTCAGTGACATTCAGCGCCGCTATCCATCTTCACCGGCTTAGGGGCAAGCCGGTGCTGAAGCGGAAGGGAATGTCAGGACAGAAGCGTAAGTGAGAGAGAGAGATTAACTCTGTCTTGTAACGAGAGTTTGTGAGTTAAGTTTGTTTTATAGTTTTACAATTTACTGTCAGAAAACGGTAACAAAACTTGGTGTTTATAAACCGAGCGCGAAGACGGTGAAACGGTATGGAATGAGAAAGAACCGGCGGCGAGGGGTTCATCTGGACCTCATCAGATATCTCTTGCTCCTCCTCTCTATCTGATCTCCTCCGATCCCTGAGTTCTTTCTCTGCATTTCTTCCTCCTCCCTCCGATTACCACTGAGTCTGTGACATGATCCTCGTATTTCACTTTGTTCGCTACCAAATCGCAACCAAAAATTCTGAAAAAATTCACGGGCATGGATAATACAGCCAACAAACATCCTGCAAAGTTTCAGACTCAACCAGGACCCGTGGAGGGAGAACAGAAAAAGAGAGTTTTGAGCTTGGGGTGGACGATATCTGAAATGCCGATCACTCGTAACCTGAATTTCAAATTTCAGTTCATTTCGCAATCAAATCGTGACCCAAAAAAATCTGAGAGAGTTCAAAGAGACGTAAAATACAGTGGAGAATCACCGAATGAAATTTCATATTCAAATAAAATCTGGGGAGGGAGGAAAAAAATGGGAAATCGTAGCTGGATGGTGTTTCGTTTGTTTCAGTCTTGTCTGTCCCCTCTTTCAGAAACATGCCGTTTTGGCGGTCTCCCGCGGTGGTCTTGAGCTCATCGGCTCCCGATTGCAAAAAAACATTGTCAGCTGTCAGCACACCATCGTGGTTAGATGGCCGGACGGGACGATTCCCCATTAGTTCCAGTTGCTCCACGCCGGCCGGCCGGCCGGCACAAGTCCCCCGTCGTTTTCGTTGTCTATAAGAGCGAAGAATACACAGGCGAGGCCGCCGGGGGGTCAGGAAGATGCGTGCCGACCGCTCCGGCTGGCACCGCCGGGGAGCTTGCCGATTGGTGTGCCGCAGTGCTCCAAGCTCAAAAATGCCCGGCTGTTCTCAGCTCGAACCAGCTCACACCTGCGTTCCAAACTGTCCGGCCTCCACCCCCACCAGTACGCGCTACGCCTCGCGGTCGGCGCCCGTGCCGTGCTGGCGTCGAACCGCGCGGCGGCGAGCGGCTGGGCGGAATTGGAAGAGGAGAGAGAGAGGAGGAAGGAGCGGCTGGGCCAAATTGCACAAATCATGCAGACCTGTCAATGGTCAACTAGGATGAAAAGGACCGGGAATAAAATGCTCTCTGCAGACCAAATTCAAATGCGTATGTGCAACAGGATGCAGACCAAATTCAAATGCGTATGTGCAACAGGATGCAGACCAAATTCAAATGCTCTCTGCAGAACTGTTGATGCTGGGAACATGCTTAACGCAATGGTAGTAGGGTAAAAGTATTTTGTATCATCTGTATCAATACAATCTAGCAAAGTATGATAGGACAGCATGAGCTTACCAAGAAAAGGGCAGTACACATAAGAACAAAAAATCTCCTATAGTTCCTTTTCCAATACAATTGTTGAGTCACTGTGGAGATTGAAGAAAACAGGAGAGTTATAATTATCATATACTCACAAAATGGAAATAGAAAAAAATTTGTTAAGAAGTACATTACCCTACAGTGATGATCAAAACCAGTAACAGATTTTTCACAAACTACTATACTTCAATACCTAAAAAAAAATAGCATACTATTAAATAACCGTGCGCAGAATATAAGGAGAAATGCAGAGAAGGTTTCACTGCAGCAAGATGGATTATTATCCTTGTGTTGAGTCATTGACTTCTCACTAGAAGCTACGACCTCACGTTCTTGCTTCTCTCCGGTTCCCCGTTGTCTAACGCATGAACACTATATGCCCTAGGGAACAAGAGGATTGCAATACCGCAGTGGCGGTGGAGGAATGGAGTGCTGGCGCAGTAGAGGAACTGAGTGCTGCCACAACGAAGGAGGAGCGTGCGTGAGATCTGACTGAACGAATAAGCGAATTGGTGACTAGGTTAAAAAAAATATAACACAGATAATTTTTTTAATGTTCAATGTGTCTTATGACATATCATATATTTTTTTTTTTTAATATTCATTTGTGTTTGATATACAATTTCTATTAAAAACCGTTTGTGACTTCTGTTACAGCGAAACGGCCGGTTATGTTACAGATACATATGTTTTAACAAACATTTCTGGTTACTTTGTTAGTATTGGACCATAAAAAAATATATGTGATATTTTATCTGTTTTCACCGTTTGTGTAGTAGCGTGATACGTTTGAGTGGAAGCTTTAAACTTAGACTTTTTTTAATGGCAAATATGCTATTGGGGGTCAGAGTCGTCGCAAATATGCAATAATTGTTTCGAACTAGTATGTACACATGAATGTACGTCCGGTGAATTGAAAAACTTCAGCTGCGATGGAGCCTAGATTAAACGAAACTTCCACCTCGTCTTGGTATGCTAGAAAGGGAGACATTATGACCACCATGGACAAGGTCTCGTGTCCCTGTTGAAGAGCCAAAGGACAAGTGAATTGAGACCCCTGTTGAAGTTTGTCACAATCAGGTCAAGTGCAACTAGAACTAATTTTTAGCATTGTAACATAATATATGAACAATATAATACGTCCCCCTGTCATTTCTGTATTAAACTGTCGTGAACACATTGTCCGTTCAACTACGCATGGAAAAGTCAGGATTTTATCGGTCCCTGTCAGTTGACATCACCCGGTTACTTGCCGGACACCTCGGCTTGATGTCCCGTGCAACCCCAGCCACACAGGCAGGATTCAGGAAGCAAAACATTCATCAACTCACACACTACATTATACTGCTGCCGATGCCTACTCAGATTAGAAAGCCTCATGTATATCTTTGCTTCAAGTAGAGTAGTTTGACGCACGCAATGAGATTTCACCAGTCCAGCATCGCCAGGTAGCTTAGCTAGCTCATCGCAAGCTTGCCCCGTGCGAGCCTCACCCTCACGTACGACGCCGGCCAGCTTCTTCCTTCCCGGCCGGTATATATGGTGGATGTGGAGGTTGTCTTCGCCGTCGTCAGCCTCCTGGCCGTCGCTACAGTGGCCTACCTGCTTCGCAAGTGCGCCCGCAACGCCGCGCCTGCTGCGGCCACAGCGCCGCCGGTGCGCCCGCGGGAGGAGCGCGCCTGGGCAGCTGAGGGGGACGTGGACGTCGAGGCCGGGCTCGACGAGGCCGCGCTCAAGGCGCTGCCCAAGGTGGTGTACGGCGAGGAGGAGGCGGAGGCGGGCAAGACGGCCGCTGCGTGCTGCGCGGTGTGCCTGGGCGAGTACGCCGGCGGGGACGTGCTCCGTGTGCTGCCCGAGTGCGCGCACGCCTTCCACCAGCACTGCATCGACCGGTGGCTGCGGATCCAGTCGACGTGCCCCGTCTGCCGATCGTCGCCGGTGTCCAGCCCCGTCGCGACGCCGCTATCCGAGCCCGCGCAGTCCTGATTATTAATTCTCAGGG
Organism: Phragmites australis; assembly: GCF_958298935.1. NCBI lineage: Eukaryota > Viridiplantae > Streptophyta > Magnoliopsida > Poales > Poaceae > Phragmites > Phragmites australis. The sequence continues at coordinate 23,413,544 of NC_084942.1, read as the reverse complement.
AACTTCGGGGTGTAAACTGTAAAGTACAAGCATCGGAGTATATGTAATGGAAGAGCAAATGCAAAAAGATGAACCCATCCATCTCCAGCCGCGAGCTACCTCAAAAATTCGCCAGAAACATCACGTCACATATGGCATCAGATTCGGACGAGACTCATCCTGTTCGACTGGTGGATGATCAGGATGAGTCATAGCCAACCACCCTTATTTCTTCATAGATAACAATAACACATGCAGCTGGTTATGCAGGTTTCACAATACACAGCACAGGTACAGACAGACTCTGTATACATGACCTAAGATTAATGTGCTTACAAAGTTAGGAAGATGGAAGACGATGATGGATACATGTATGCTGTGCCAGCAATGGCGGAGGCGCAGTGACACCAACACCACAGATAACTAAATGCTTACCGATCCCCTACTTACCGATGTCACCCAGCAGTCAGACTGACTAATTAACATGCTTACCGATCGATTCGGCTGATTACAATGCGAACGCAAATGTTCCTAAGAGATACATGGCGCGGGAAGGTTTCGGGCTTTCTTCCCGGAAGGGTTCGGGCTTTCTTCCAGCTTCAGGTGCACTTCACCGCAGAGGCGCCAGGGGGCAGCTGCCCGTTGTTGACGGCGTTTGGCTGGCTGTCCTGGCTAGCACCTTTGTCTGATTTGGTTTCAGACGCTGGAGCAGCAGCAGCAGCTGGCTCGGTGGGAGCAGGGACCGAGTTTTCAGTTGGATTGCTTGCTGGAGGAGCAGCCTCAGACTCAGCTAGCTTACCATCGTCCTTCTTCTCCACCTCCTTCTTCTCATCTGCTGGCGCAGGAGGAGCTACATCAGATTCAGCTGGTTTCTCAGTTTCCTTCGTATCTTCCGCTGGTGCTGGAGCAGGAGCATCAGCCTCGTCTGCAGCCTTCTCTGCGTCTTCAGTAGGAGCCTCCTTCACCTCTTCAGCAGGCTTCATCTCCACATCAGCACCCTTTCCAGCTTCTTCACTAGGAGTCTCCTCCGCATCCTTACCAGTTTCAGCGTCTTTGCCTTCTTCAGTTTCAGAGGCCTCCTTTTTCTCCTGCTTGCCCTTTCTACCACTTGAGTTCCTGCTGCGTTTTGGGATCTTTTCACCTTCTGGGCTATCAAATACCTTGACTTTCTCACTAATGCGAGCAGACCGCCTTGGAGTATCACCTGTTCATAAAGCATTTTAAAAGGAGCAGACGAGACTTCTAAAGCGATCCACATTTCTACTACAAGCAGGGAGATTTAAAGAAATAAGGAGTGGTAGTCAAAGATATCTACCAGTTCCCCAATCAAACTCAGAAGCTGCAGGGCCTCCAGGGTGCGCCTTTAGATACTGGCTTAGTTGCCTCTTGTTTTTAATTTCCTCTCCAGTCGGTGAAACAAAAACAATCTCAAATCTTCCCCCTCTCTGGGGAGTAAACTGTAACATTAAGAAAGGATGGATGTTAGTTCATACAATGAACATGCACGTAATAATGAAAGAAACGCATGCCTATTAACAGCTCTTTGTAACTCCTTGCAAAAGGGGAAAAGAGAGAAATGTTTCTTTGTAACAACAGAAAGAAAAGAGAAAGGCCAATATCACATGTGGTCTGGGAAATATGTGTGGAACGGTACAAGCCTTGGTACCATCCAATGTTGAGTTGTTCATCTATCACCCACATGAGATGTAAATATTGAGAATCAGAGGCACCACAAACTGAGAAAACTGCTAGCTTCACCAACCAGGGCAATCACTAGAAAAGAACCTGATGCATAGCCATTAACGTAACTGGGAAAATGCAGTAATGTAAATATTGTGAAGCAGAATAACGACTAGGACACAGGGGTGTCCGCAAAAGAAAGAATGCTTAGGAGACGGAGGACAGCAAACTGCCAAATTACTGCTAAAATTAAATGGTTAACAAAAATCCTACCAAAGAAATTCAGCGATGCCATCAAATCACTATCAACCAAAAATAATTACACTGGTACATAAATGAGGTAGTATCAGAATGTTTGCTTCACACTTCACTCTTTCTATTACTAGCTTGGCTTAGCCACATGAACTAGAATGGAAGCATGATTACTGCAGGCAAGTCCTGATTACTGCCTCACAGGAATAACAGGACTTAAAAGCAGGTAGAACATAAAGATCACAAAAAGAGCCGTATTGAGAGATAGTGATCCAAATAGGCAAAAAGAGAATTCCATTATTGTGGCATTATTGTCAAAGGTAACTAAACCTGACCAACAATTTAGCTATGTGATCAGATTCATAATCAGCCAAACACCCATTTTAAGGAACATTGCTCAAGTTCGGCAAGGAAAAAAACTTTCAAGCAATATTTTTTGTATATGTCTGCGACTTAACATTAAGAACTATGCTTGCTCCATGCACCCAGAACTCATCATATGTTAACTAACAAAAATAACCAACCAGATAGATTTACATAGGGCAAAATTTTGTGCATAGGCTGGCAGAGATATAGTGCCACCGGATTAACTTCCACACACTAACAGCTTTTGCACAGTATCAACAATGAAATGAACAGCCAATAACAGTTATTTCACAAAGTAAATAAACGTGGTTCAGAATCATTGAATATCTAGTTAGCAAAATAAGTTTCCTAAAAGGTTATCAACAAAAGAAAACGAATGACCATTTTAGATGAGAAAATGAATGCCTTAGAAAACTTCGAATGAGGGTAATAGATTGATTTGTGAGATATTTGATAACCCTTTCGAAGGAGGGTAATAGACTTGTACCCACTTCAGATACAATGTTATCAAATAGTGCATTGCTAATTTTGAAGTAAGATCACGTTATATAGAAAGAATATTTTCTTTTATAAACAGAACAGAAAGCTGCAAAACCACACAAAAATGGAAACATACACAAAATAATGCTTGACACTTGAGCACAACATATTTTGGTGCTAAAAGACATTTCCCCCCTTTTGAACACAAAGAACAATTTGACGCAACAACCAACAAGAGCCAACCTAGCCGCTAGTTTAGCAACCATGCCACAAGTCCGGTTGCTATGTGGCCAATAGACTGTGTCCTAACCGCCCTAGAGCAAGATAAATGTATATATAGTTAATAGCCCAACCAAATCACAAAAATAGGCAACATACAAACAAGTAGCATGTCACCCTAACCAACCAAATACATGTAGATAAAATAAGGAATTATAGGTTAAATCCTCAATTCACAATCAACTATTTTCCATCTCCAAAACTATTTTTAGATGATTCAAACACTGAACTTAATGAAACATTCAAATGTTGCTTTTACCCAGCTAAAAGTAGAAATAAATCGCAAGATCACAAGCTATATCCACAGCCTGAGCTATTTAATGCTTCGTTTCGATAGAAAAGTAAGATACTCAAGCCATCAATAACATGAAAAGGTAGGCGCTCCAACCACCAATTACGCAAACACCCAACAGTAAATCTTATCAAGCATCATTATTGTGCAGCTAAAATAGAAAGTAATTATGTTAGACTACACGGTACAAACAATTCCCAAACTATTAATTTCATTTTAGGCACGTTTCTGTTATCCAATTGCAAACCTATATACTCAAACCAACATAAATACATCTGATAAAGAACTAATAGCTGCATAAACTCCAAGCTTAGATCTTCTTGAGACTTCGTGAGATACTACGAATGGCAAAGGCAAAAAAACAAAAATGTCTGAGCAGATTAGTTACTTTTAAGCACTCCAAACAGTTAATAGCTCATACCAGTACCCTGTTCTGTTAAATCATGCTTTCATTTCTTGCAAGACTCAGCTCAACAGGCATCTCATTTTAAAATTGTGGCACTAATCATGGCAAAATCAAATCTATGAACCAAGATATGACCAGATTCACTAAAGAGCAAATCATTAAACAATCAATATCGAATTAGAAATGGGTAGGCTAAAACCCTACCAGTAATTACCACAGCGCCAAGATGCAGAACATTCCCCATTGCAGCTTCACTACAAATACAATACTACCAGTAAAGTCAACCGCCGGAATCTGAACCAAAGGTCGATGCATTTCAAGCCAAACAATGCACCGGAATCTCTAACCATCATCAAATAATCAACATTGAATTAGCAATGGGTAGGCTAAGACCCTATTACCCCTAATTGCAACAGCTCCGAGCTGCAGGACATTTCCCATTCCGGCCTCCCAACAGATACACTAGTACGAGCAAGCAAAGTAAAGCCAACAGCCTGAATCCAAGCTACAAACTCAAGCATTTCCCAGACAAAGCTACACCCAAACAAAGCCCTGGAATCTCTAAGCTATCATCAAATAATCAACATCAAATTAGGAATGGGTAAGATAAAACCCTATTACCCACAACTACAACAGCTCCGAGCTGCAGAACATTCCCCGTTCCGGCTTCACAACAAATACAGCGAGCAAACAAAGCAAAGTTAACCGCCTGAATCTGAAGCTGAAAACTCAAGCATTTCCTATCCAAGGCAGGCCCAAACAAGGCACTGGAATCTTAGGACTAACCCAATCAACATATCCTATAGAGCAGCACGTCCCGGTCAAATTTGGGAATCTTCCCCGGCCTGACCCGACAAGCCCTAGCAGAGCCCAATCGAGCTCTGAGACACAGAATTCTAATCACCCGACACATGGCGTCATTTACCAACCATGACGACCCACCGAGGTAGTTTCGGCGTGTTCCATCATACCAGACAGCCCGAACACTCCTCACCGAGCTCGCGACACACCTACTCCCAGATCCAATCGAGCTCCTTTCCCCCCAGGAGCCCACGGCAAGCACCAATCCCAGCTGAATCGCGCGTCCGCTTACCTCAACCTAACAAACCCTAGAACCCCAAAATGGAAGCTCTTAACCACCAAACCCCTCAACCTAGAATCCGCCACGAATTCGCGCCCCCAACACCCAAATTCCGCACCCCCAGCCTACCAATCCCCCCGAATTCCACCCGCGCGCCCCCAATTCGACGCAACCGAAGCAGAACCAAACCAACCGAACCGAACCGAACCAAAGCAAGGCAAGCGAGGTTCCACGTCCCCACCTTCTTCGTCCACCCCTCGGGCGCGGGCATCTCCACAGACACCACCTCCTCGGCCGCCGCCGCCGCCGTCTGCTGCTCGCCTGCCGTTGCCATGGGGGTTGGCTTCGAGTTTCCGGTTCCCGCTCTCGCTCTCGCTCTCGCTGTTTGGAGGTGGGGGGAGGGGAGGGAGGAAACGACGACGGCCGCGTGGGGATTTTCTGCGGATTTTTATATCTCGACGCGATCTTTTAACGGATCCTTTTGGGAGGCCGTGAGGGGACACCCCACCACGAGCTCCACGCACCCGCTGAGTTCGACCTTGATGCTCACCGACGTGTAGGCCCGAGAAAAGCGGGGCCCGGGTGGCGGGGAGCGAATGGGGAGAGGCGGTAGGCGGTTTGGTTTTGGGGGGTGGACGCGGTGGTCCGGACAGAGACGTTGGGGCGGGAGCGGTGGCCGACGGCGTGGGCGGCAGCGGATAGTGCGTGGACGTGGTCCATCCACCGGTAGGCAGCTGCGGGATCTGCCGGCTGAGAGAGGGTGCGTGGACTTGGTGTAGGATTATGGCGGGAGGAGCGAACGGCGGGACTGAGGCCGGCTGCAAACCGGATTGCACTTGGGCACGTTGGAGTCCGCGGCTACGGGAGGCGGGGGCACGTCGTGACGAAGCTGTGACATGAAACGTGGGGTCCGCATGTTTCCGGCCCCACCTGTCACATTCTGCGCGGTGCGTGACGGTTTTTCGCAGCGCTCGAGGGGCGCGCGGACGCCACGTGACGACCTCGGCACGGATAACGCTCGGGGAGGCGGGGATGGGAGCGAGGGACACGTGGACGCGCCGCAGCGCCCCGCACGCGATCCTCGTAAGTCGTGTACCCCGCTCCATGTTTATCTCATTTTTTTATTTTATTCAGAGGAAAAAGACAAGGAAACGAGCTGTTGACCGGCTTTGACTTTGAGCTTTTCAGATGGGCTGGAAAGCTTGATCTGGGCCGAGAACTGGAAAAGATCGACCCAGATGGGGAAAAAAAATATGATCTCTCTCTCTCATCATGCAGTGTCACACCTCCCTTCGTCAACTCCAGAATGCTAGTTGCGTCACCTAGTTATAATTTTAAAAATAATAAAGTTATAATCATAAAATAGTGAGTTACAACCAGATATAAATAATAAAATTAAGTTGTAATTGTGTTATGGCAACTAGATATAAATAATAAAATTAAGTTGTAATTGTGTTATGAACATAATCCTAACGAATTCTTATCTAATGATATACAATATAAGAAACACGATTGTAAGTACAATCTAAAACATAACTAGTTAATTTCTTATGTTATAATTATATATTTTTAGATGCATAGTTATAACTAGTCTACTTAGCAGATTGTAACTGATAGTTGTTTGAGTTGTAACTGTAGAGTGGTGTAATAGTAAACTACAAATATTTAGAATAGATTTGTCCTGTACTGCCTTTTTCTCTGTAACCAACCATCTCTGATTACTTGTTGCTACTGAATCAGTGAACTGCTTCTTCAGTGGACTGCTACATTGTGCTCTTGTTTCGTTTGGAGCACAGCGACACTGTTGAACCTGCAGATTTGGAATGCGTCCAGATTCAAACTTACCTGAAAATTTGGACCAAAATATCACTGCTAACCCTCAGTGATGAGCATGCAGTGCTAGTTGTCTATATCAATAGGCTGCAATGCCATGGGTACGAGAAAGAGCCAGTGGCTCTGAATATTGCTAGAAAGAAAGCAAAGCTGAAATGAACGAATGAACGGCTAGTGGTTCAGTGGTTGTTTTCCTTTGTGTCCTTGATAAAGGGGCTTCAGTTTTCTGTTGTCTCAGGAGAAGGTACACAAAGTTTCAGAGTGTTCCTGAGGCTGGTAGCTCTTGTGTCTGTTGTACCATCTCTCTCTCTCTCTCTCTCTCTCTCTCTCTCTCTCTCTCTCTCAGTACAGAACCAGGTGCTGCGTCGCATTCAGTATTTGTACGTGCATGTACGTGCAGACCAAAAGTGGCCTACATGTTTTCTGAAAAATCTTCGTTTTTTTCTGAAAAATCTTGTCTCAAATGCTGTCCTAGTCCTGATGATCCTGCTCAATGGATTACTTTTTCATTGTTGTTCTTACCTGTTGTACCATCTCTCTCTCTCTCTCACAGTATTTTTTCAGTGTTCTTCCACTGAACTGAACTCATTCTTGCAGAGAAAAATTTAAGACGACCAGACCAATGGCTTTGTGGACAGAATCAGAAGCCCACTTGTTCTTTTCTGTAATGATAAATATCTGAGCTCCCACAGATTTTCAAAATAATGATAAAGTGCAGTAGGTACTGAAACCAAATAAAAACCAGCATAATTTCGAGCTAAGCTGTTGGTCAACAAAAAGGGCTCTCGTAGCTTCGCAGTTCTGCAAGGGCAGTACGACCCCAATGCTTTTATATTTCAATGCCGTGCATTGGTACTACGCGTGTTGGTTGGTAAAGCTCCGAATCTTTCTGCAAGCTCCTGCACCGCTGCACGTTTGCTGAAAAAGAAAAGGAAAAAAATGCAAGCAACGAGGGTCAGAAGACCACAAGAATCTGGTGTGGTTCTACTGACATGGTTAGAAATCATGTGAAAGTCAAAGACCATGAAAGGTGAGCTCTGCTATCATATTTTGAAAAAAAAAAGAATAACCTTTTTAATTGGTCATCCTCCAAGGTTCAAATTGAGAATCTAATTGGTACGTCTCGGTTGGTAAAGCTCTGAACCTTTCTTCTGCTGAGAATGAGAGCCAAAAGACCACAAAAACCTCTCAAGGTTAGAAATCAAGTGATTCAAGACCATAATCTTCACCTTTTCATCGGTCATCCTTTACAAATTTAAATTTATAATCCAAGCAATTAACCAATACTGTCACTTGCTTTTCTTATTACATTATTATCTCTTCATGTTTGATCAGCTCAGCTCTGTCCCATCTGATGAACATATACAAGTCATGTTGACCAGAAAAGAGATGTGGTGCCAACTCACACTTGCAATAAAATACACCAGGAAAACCAAAGATTATTTTTAAAGGTGAAAATATGAAAGATTATATTCCATGTCAAACCCTTGCATCCATACGCCTCTGATTGGCGATTAGGCCAGATCAGAAACATCTTTGGACTCTTGACCTGCCATCACACGCATTAACACGGCGCATGAATCTTTCGATCGATAGTTTATTTTTTTCTGCAGTGTTGCAGGTCACCTGTCACATTCACCAAAAATATTTGCTCACCAATAATTTCATTCGTTTGATATTTTTTTCGCGTTCTTAATTGTGTGCATGCTTGTGGTGGATCGGCGCCGGAAATGTAGGGGTTGACAATGAGAGGTGAGCTTTTGATACAAATCTTTTCACTGATGGAGACAGAGAACTAATTGTTATCCAAGGATTTTGTTTGGTTCACAGATCATTTGTCCATTTATATGGATGTAATCAGTGATCTTGTCTAGGTCAACTACAGTCTATTTCTCATCTCGTTTGGTTCATACACACATGGACATCTTCGATACAAAGACTCGAAAAACTGTCAAATTGCAAATGTCTCTTGAGAATATGGAAGCTTGAACCAGAAGACAAGTGTATTTGAGGAGAACAGGAGATAATTAACATAGTGATAATGTTGCAAGGATTACAAGTCCAGCAAACTCACTTCACAGGTGAAGATATGCAGGAGCAAACACCATTTCTTTCTTTACAAAATGAAAGCTCCCAAAAGCCTGGAAGAAGTGGGGAAACACACACACACCAAAAGACAGTTAAGCTATACTAGTCAGTTCGTCATAATTAGACAGCAAACGGAGCAAACTAGAAACGAAGCCAAATCTTCGATCTGGTCCATTTCACAATTCGCCTTGAAAAACGCAGCTCTCTATATGTTAAACTAAGCAGCCAGTGCACTAGGTTTCAGCAGCCAAGGCTAGCTAGATAACGGCGACCGCATGGGTTACGGCAACCTCCATGGCAGGTGGATGGGTTACGGCAACCTCCATGGCAGGTGGTGGTGGTGGCTCAGGCCAACAAAACTCGAAAGCGACTTCAGATGAGGGGAGTGGAGCAGGCATGGTGATTTCTTTAGGGCATGATTCCGTGTAATGGAACTCAATCTGGAGGCGGTGGTGCAGCGGAGTTGATGCCATGAGACCCTTCTTGATGTCAGCCTGCAGCTCCCGGATCGGGATGGCAGCCAAGAAGCTTTTGATGTACTCCTTGCACGTGTCCATACCCTTCAACACGAGCTCACACTCTTCGGAGTCAGTTCCACTGTCCTGCTCAGTTGAGGAGCTCTCCAAAGAATCCTTCAGCCGTTCACTGGAATCAGGATTTGCTTCCTTCTTTTCAGTAGGCACTCTATGAATCATGGTGTTGTCATCAAACTTCAAGATGTATGCCTGGTTGCAACCTTCAGACAGCCTCTCACCAAGTGTATCGATGATGTAATACGCACCAGTTTCAACCTTGAGGACGAAAAAGTGGTCGTTCCAACTGACAATGTATAGAGTAGGTTTCTCGGTGGAGCACTCCGCAGCTCGGCTTATCTCATCCCAGATGTTATCGAAAGACATAGCACCATCAAGGAAGTCAAATCCGCTTACATCCTCAGTACCTTCAGGATGGAAGAACCCAATGAATGACTTGCTGGGAGCAACAGTGAGTGGGCGGATCTTTGCATGAAGGACTGTTTCAAGATCGAAGTGCTTGTCCGGAAAGCGCTCTCTATAGGTCTCATTCTCACAGAGTTTCCTCCATTCTAGAGAGCCTTCTCGGATGAGGTTGTCGAACTGTGACCTGATTGGCATCACGTTCTGGTTTGCTTGGAACCAGTCTGCAATAACAGCCACAAGTGCTGTGCAGGCACTCTCCCCCGCAGCTCGTTCGCTTCTCTGGTCTATTGACGCAAAGAACACCTGTGTAGAAAGCTTCAAGTGGCCATCACGACTAAATACTTCCTTTGACTCCCAGTTCCCCACAACAAAATCATCATCACCGAATACCGACATCATACTATTAGTAGAGCCATTTGATCCCTGCAAATGCGAAGATGATATGCTGTCAATAAACCTCCAATAGCAAAGAGATTAGAACAAAAAAAAAAAGAAACAAAAATATAAAATCTTCTCTCAACATATCGAGAAGATGTACCTCTGAAACAGATCCATCAGAAGAGGTCAACAGCCGCCGATCATAGTCAATATCATCACCTCCCTCTTCTCCATATGGCTTCAACAAAGGCTCCCCTTTAGCCTTTGGCAATTTTGTCTTTCTCCATCGAACTGGAAGTATGCTCCTCTTTCGCTGGACAGGTATGGAAATACGCTCCTCATCAGTGGACAAGGGCACTTGCTCAACATGATAACTAGCATCGGAATTTCGGTGACTGTAATGTACCCAACCCTCATCATCTCCATCAAACCTAGGTGCATAAAGTAGGGCACCGACATTCATAGCATGCAGTGAGCCATAGCTGAAGGACTTCCTTACAGTTGAACCCCCTAAGTCATCATCCTGCTCTCTATCATCCAGATCATCATCAAGAGAGTCAGTATCACAAGAAAACTCTGCACCATCACTATGAACATAGTACTTCTCCTCACTGCCATCATAGTCTTGGTTAGTCTTTCTGAATCTCCGTGTTGATACTAGATTTCTTAGAATTTTCAGATTCCTCAGCCCTGCTTTAATGACAGAAACCTCATCTTTTCCAGAAGGAACAGAGTCACCAGAGGAAGGTGACAATGGCGTAATAACAACAGAACGCTGTGAAGCATCAGGTGATTGTCGAGGAATTCTTAGTTCTGCCAGGCTCAAAGTTAGCTGGAAAGAAAAAAATGACACTACAAAGTCAACACAATGTTTTACTATCTGATAAGAATCAGAAACCAAAATAAATATTGGTATTCCAATATATAACGCCAGATATTTGACAAGCAACATACATGGAGTGATGGGGCCAGCTCTGTTGCACCATTGGGCACCAACAATGGTAGGATTATCTCGATATCCTCTTCAGCAGCAGATGCGTAATCTGCTAGGTTTAGCGAAGCAGTTCCTAGAATAAGTTTGCTCTTTGACATTTTATTTGATTCCTGCAGCAATTAAAAAAAGTCAAGAAGGCCCAAATAAACTGCAGGAGTTAATCCGAATAAACCAACAGAAGAAAGATGCCATAGATATATGCATTCTTAGCGGTGCTTGTTTAAAGACAGTAAAACTGGTTAGCGGGTTAATAATAATTTAAATATCTGTCACGAAGTACACTAGATGCCATAACGACCCCAGTTATAGCTTCTCCGATTCTTTTGCATGACATTGGGTAACAAGCTCCACTAAGATTCACACACTGTACTCAAAGCAAATAACTGACACAACGGTGAATCCCAATGACAAAGTATCCAAGAGAAATAACACTGCAAAATGCCAAGTCCACCAAGCGCAAACAAGTCAAACAAATACGACAAAATTGTAACCATGTAACCATAAAAATATGTATTTGTGTATCTTAAGGCGCACAAACCAGCAATGCAAGACAAGGACAATAAACCGGAAGAATTCATGACAGCCGATTTCTCCAGAGTTTACAGAGTGGCAAAAGGGTATAAACTATACGTGCTTCCTGATCCGCCATCTCTCCTTCTAAATTGATAATATTGCTCACATTGAATTAAATGGCTAATGGCTTTCTGATTAGTGATTACATTGAACTAGTTTATGCCAGGCCAGCCTAGCTACTAACCAACAACAGAATTATTTGTCGGTTTGACAGCTAGCCTATCATATATCCAAATAACTCGGTTTAGAAACCAACATAATTTAGCTAACAAAAATATTTCACTTTTCTAATTAAGTTGCACGAATAAAACTAAAGCAATTAGGAAACAACAAATAACTACATCCAGTTACCTCAACACAGAAGGAAATAAAAGGAGGCCAGGCTATTCATGGTAACAACGTAAAAAACGAAACAGACAACAGAGGTAGAACCAGCAGCAACTTCCAATATATGTAGATAACAGGCATAATTTTGTTAAGGCTTCTAAAATGGTATGTTTTATATAAAATATATCGATATAAAAGGATTAAATCGATCCAGATGTCATCTTCTGTTAAAAGCATCAGATTGATGCCTTTGAAGTTTTTTATTTTTTCGGTAACGACAAGACCCAAATGAATTTTAAGAAATCACTTTCTTTGGTACCAACAAATAACCAATGAGGCCTGACCCTTTCAAAGCAAAAGTCAAAACTTTCGCCATCAATATGACCAAGATGAAGTGCTTTAAAAATCCAAACAAGAATTACTGTAACACCGATGACAAAAATCGATCCAATGTTACAATCAACTCAAACATTGAACCTATGAAATCAAGAACACACAAAGCCATAAAAAATTCTTTTTTTACACGAGCAACATCACAGACAAATCAATCTAGCTAATATGTATAGGCGAGAAATATATGCTCATATGCATAGGCGAGACTAAAACCTAACGAATAAAGAGATGCTCACACTGACGACGGAGAAGGAGACGTCCCACGGATGGAACGCGGCAACCTCGCGGTGCGACGTCGCCGTGAGCGTTGCGTCCTTCTCGAACTCCTCCTCCCACGCCACCGCCACCGGCGTAGCGACGGCGGCGGCGCTATCCTCCGCGTCGGCCTGGGCGGCAACGGCGGTCGCTAGCGCCTCCTTCCGCGTCTGGTTCCGGGGCGGTCTCTGAGCGCGCCGCAGCGAGCTCAGCGGCGACATCTTCGGGCCCTTCCAGCCCACCTCCACAAACACCTTCGCGTCCGCCTCAGGGGACCCCTCCGGCGAGAGGGGCGCAGGAGGTGGCCGCAGCCCCTCCGCCCGCCGCACCACCAGCCGTACATGAAAATTCCGCGCTGGCGGCGGCCGCGGCCACCGCATCATCCTCGCCACCATCACCGGCGGTCAAAGTAACCCGTTCCTCCGGCGAAAAAACCCGGCTTTCCGGACAAAAACCTCCCCGCGACCAGACCTCCCAACAATCTCCAACCAAAAATCCAAACTTCCACAAAAAAGATCGTGCTCCACCCCCCAATTGTGACCACAAATCACGGCTTGGCTCCAAGAACACCAAGAAAGACACGATCTCCGGGCCCAAATCGGCTCAGTAATCCTCGAATCGCTGAAAGAGGACGGCGCGAGGTTGGATTCTGGCAGCGGAATCGGGATTAGGGGCGCGGATTTGTGTCGGGCTGGGTCGGGATTTGAGGAGGGGGTTGGAGATTGGGACCGGAATATACGAGGAGAGATGCACGCGACGAGGAGGGACAGTGAGGAGGAGAGAGGAAATAAATAGGGGAGGAAAGCTTGCGACTTCTTTTAATTATTAATTTTGCTATTTTGTAATTTTCTGGGGTGGGAGATATCGCGGAGGTGGGCCCACCGGCCGTCCTCGCCGTGCTGTCGTTTTAATTTCGGTTTTACTTTTCTTTATTTATTTTTGTGGATTTTAGTTGCCGGATAATTCTGAGTTTGTTAGGGTCGGTTAATTGTGTGGGTGTTTTGGCTATTTTAATTTTTGGATAACATCTTATCGTTGCTTCTTATGTAATGGTGGCAACTAGTCAAGGTTGGATGGAGCGAGAATGCACCCAACGTGAAATTCGAAATGACAAACATGATTTGACCCCGAAACATTTACGGGTGCAAAACTAACTTTGCTCCTAGCCCTAGCGGGACCCAAGACCCGACAGGGGACCTCAGACACAGAGAGGAGATGTCTAGATCTAGATCTAGACCCAGTGGTAGCTTGTCCCGCGCCACGCCACTTTGTCCCTTGTTGGCTTCGTCGTGTCGCATCGCGCCCCTCCGCTTTGCGTCGTCTCATGCCCACGTCGTGTCGTCTCGTGCAGCGCAACGCCATGTCCAGCCTCCTGTCGCAGGGCTCCAACGAGTGCCCGACCTTCCCGGACGCAAGAGCCATCGTAGCGCCGCATGCTGGAGCCGCCACAGCCAAGGTTCGTGTGGGGTGGGTGTTTCATGTGTGTTGGTCCGGTGTGTATGTGTGGCCATTGTAAAAAAAATGACTCTCTTTGGTTATGATTGTGCTTTTAGTGATTAGTGACCATATAGTTATTGAGACTAACATGTTTATCAAGAATATATATTAGTAGGTATTATTGATGCAATACATAAGGAAGCCACTGAAGTTGGGATAAAGTTCGATTGAATTGGAAAAGTTTCAGGAAGATTTGCCTCACCGGATAGTCCAGTGCAGAGAAGTCTACACTCAGCTGTTAGCCTCACCGGATAATCTGGTGTTAGGCTTGAGTGTACACCAGAGTATTTCTATCAGTGGAGTTCAAGAAAGTTATATTCACCGGAAGGTCCGGTGATGAACCGTGAACACACGGGAGCATTTCTGACAGAGTGTGAGGATAGCCTCACCAAATTATTTGGTGCTTAATGAAGTAGTACACACTAGAGCATTTTCAGAAGAAGGCAGTTGAAGATCAACACACCATAGGGTATGGTGATTGAAGATGTACTAACTGGAGTATTGCACTAAAGCATTTCCTGCAGAGAATGATTCGAATGTTGAAGACTGAAAATCAACTCACCGGATGGTCCGGTGGTATATGTGTGTACACCGAAGGATCACACTGGAGTGTTTTGTGCACAGAAGAATGAAGTGGCTCGGTTGGCTCAAGATAAATCACCTGATAGTCTGATGATAGTTTGAAGGTTACACTGGATAGTCCAGTGTTCTAGAGGCTTTGAGTGGAGTTCCAACGACTAGTTTCTGAGATTGTGCTCACCGGATGATCCGATGTTAGTACTACTATTGTCACCAGATCATCTGTTGTTACATTTTTTCTGAGCCATTTGGAAAACGGCTAGTTAATGGGTTTGAGGCTATAAATACCCCTTCACTCAGTCATTTGAAGGTTCTGGAGTACAGAAAAGCTCTTATACACTTGAGAAGACATCTAAGCCATCAAAGTGCTAAAAGTGTTCATCCAAGGGCAATGAGTGATTAGCACCTATAGATCTAGAGAGAGTGTTGTTAGGTGATTGCTACCTAGAGAGTGGATCAAGGAGTGATCCTAACTTGTACCAAGTGGTACGCTGACGCCTTAGAGTGCTGCTGACTCGCCGGCAACTTGAGCCGGAGTTGCTCAAGCTTGTTAACCCTCTGACTTGGTATGGAGTGATATCAAGACACGTGTACGGGGATGCGAAGACCCTTGTCTTGGTGGCTCAAGTTCCGAAGTGATCACGATGGCAAGTGACCGAAAGAGAGGCTTACGGTGAGATCTTGCCTTGGTAGCTTGGTGGCTCAACCTACTTGAGGCCTTAGTGGCTCAAGGGCAATGACTGGGTACCAACCGGGAGTATATCTTTGGTGGAGCTCTAACGTGGACTATGGGTGGAATTCGTATCATCGATACCACGAGATAAAAATATCTTGTGCCAAGTTTACTCTCTCAACCTTGTTTACATTTTGGCATTTACATTCTTACAATTTATCTCCCTAAATAGGTTATAATATCCTTTATGAACAGTAGAATAGACACATTAGATCAACCTAGAGTATATTTAGATAGAAATTGATATAGGTTTATTTTGTGTAGTTTTTAGATCTGAATAGATTCTAAATGTTCTAATTCAACCCTCTCTTAAGATGTCACTGATCTCTATAATTGGTATTAGAGTCAGGGCTCACACCTTTCACAAAGATACGACATTCAAGTAAGTTATGATATCCGGGGTTGGGATGGATACCCATAGCGCTCTATATTTCGATGACATTAATTTCCTCCGATGAAAACTTTTAATTACTTGTTATTTGCAAGCTGAAGGTTTAGATATTTGGAGAGTCACCAAGGAAGGGATGAGGCAACGCCTCGCAAACAAAGAAAGACAATTAGATTCATTGTCAAAGAGTATCTTTTTATTATCTTTAAACATTGATGCATTTAATGTTGTTATTCTCTCACCAATGCACATAATATTTGGACTAGTCTTATTAAAATACATGAAGTCACAAAAGATATGCGCAATGAGAAATATCATGTGGTAGTAACTAAACTCAATGGCATCAAATAATTATCTCATAAAAATGCAAATGACATGTACTCATGTTTGAATATTCTTATCTATGAGATCAATGTGCTAAGTTTGATGTTAATTGAAGATGATCAAGTGGTGAGAAGAATACTTCAAACTCTTCTTTCGAAGTACAAGCTAACTGTCTCTATCATTTACGACAACCATGACATGAGCAAGATGACTTCAAGCAAAGTTCTCAGCAAGATCACCACTCATGAGATGACCATGAACATAGGATTAAAGCTTCTACCTCATCCGACACCAAAAACTTTGCTCTCACAAGTAAGCAAACTCAATATCAATACATGAATGCAAAGATAAGGAGGCAAGAGCAAGAGTCATGCTCAAGCGAAGATGGTGATGATCAAGATGAAGAGAGCAACAAATAGAATGATAAAAGTACATCAAGTGATGAAAAGATTGATTCCAAGATAACCAAGCTTTCATATCACAAGTAGAGAAGAACTTCAAGAGAATCAATACGAAAATTAATCATCCAATCTCCTTGAAAGACTTGATCATAATTATTGATCGTTTTAAAAAGAAAAAGAAGACCAAAAATAAGAGGGAGACAAGGGAAAATGCCAAAACATTCGTAAGCATAGGAAGATGGGTGAACGACGATTAAGAGTCAAGCTCAAGTAATGAAAACCTCACCATCATCCATTCCAAGAGAAGCTCTTCCTTAAGATCATCATCACACAAGTCATCACGCAAGTCTTCTCATAAGTGCATTATAGCCAAAGGTATGAATAGTGATATAAGTGATGATAAATCCGATGAGGATTCTCCTTCTCATAAAGAACTTTTGAAGTTGATTAATGAATAACAAAGGGCCTTAAAAATAATGTAAAGAAGTTAAGAAATTAAATATCCTAAATGACATTCATGCTATATTTGTTTTTAATTATGAATAATTATTGAGCAAATACAATTTGCTACATAAAGAGCATGAAGAGCTTAAACCTAATTTGAATGCATTGAATCTCAAACTAAGATCCCTTTGAAACAATCTACCTCTCTATTTAATTTTAATCATAAGGTAGATGTTTCCACTTCTTATGATGATTTAATTGATTTATCTAGCTCATCCCTTTCCAATGAGATTTGTGTTGAGAATCTTATTGTGAACTACCTAACGATCTCATTACACAAGAGAATAATGAGCTTAAGCAGGATGTGAAGAAGCTTAAGAAGGACTTGGCAAGATTAGAGGGCAAAAAACGTATCCAACCTCCTAAAGATAACCGTGCTACCATGGTGAAAAAGCTTGTGGAGGGGTCAACTATGACATGCTTCAAATGCCATCAAGAAGGCCACAAGTTCTTCCAATGCAAGGAGAAGAAGAAGATGACAAATCTGTCCAACAAGACCTCTAATCTCTACACCAAGCCCAACTATAAGGTTAAGACCAAGAGTAACCACTACAAACTCAAAAAGAAGGACAATGGCAGGGTGGTTTTACACATAGTTGGAAGAAAGGATCGGAGGTAGAACCAATCCATTTGAGTGCCCAAGAAAGTCATCACCAATATCAAGGGGATCCAATAGGTTTAGGTTCCAAAGAAGACTTGAAGCTTGAGGTGGCTACGGGGATTTGGAGACTTAGGCTTATAAAATAGAGTTTAAGTTCAAGCAAAGAAGCTAAGTGTATAAGATTGGGCGTATCGATGAAGATCAAGATCATCATATACCCAAATTATCATCCAAAGTTAAAAGAGGTAATGATAGCTAGATTCTTGTTTATATATTTTGTTTTGCATCTAACTCATTTGTCTTGTCTAGAGTTGCATATACATATTTCAATTTATTGTAATGCTTAGTGTAGATTTTCATATGGTAGGTTACTTGTGTTTCTCTCTAACCCATAAGCAACCTACATGGCTTATTAGTGGTAGGTGTCTTACATGCTATATTTCTCATTTGATATCATTTATGTGTCAAGAACCAATCTATAAGGTACCCTCCTCATTATTATCAATAACAAGTGCATATCTCTCATAAGTATTCAACACTTGTATGCATATATTTAGTATGAGTATATCTTATGAGTTGTGATTTTAAGACTAGCATGTGTTTTAAGTAATATCTTTTATAGTCTCATAGAGTGATCAATAAGTCCTGGGAGGTATGTAATAGTTAAAGGCTTTAATTGGTATAATTGCTAATTCACTTATTCATTTAAGCTACATTCATGTATAATATGACTTAAACTTTCATCTTGACATATTATCTAGTTGTGCATATATCTCTCTTATCATATGTATGCACACATATAGGAGGAGTTTACATCATATTATGTAAGTTTTATGAATTGTAATCCATGTGCTTTCATTTCAATTGGTACCATATTTTTGAAATATTATCCCTATAATTAGTATCCCTTCAATTGATATTATTTCATTAAATCATGATTTATGAAGCTCTCTCTTATGTGCTATAACGCTCTTCCTCAACTTTAACATGTGTTTATAGCTCTTTTTTGAGATTGTTGATAAATGGGGATAAGTTTGACGACCAAAATAAGAGGCGTGTCTAGTGGATAATAAACAAGATACTAAGGTTGAAAAAGTGAGACTCATCTACATTTGGCATCAAAAGCATACAATGAAGAAGCTCTTGCATGGATTAATCAAGGGAGATAGTGGTAATGGAGAAAGGGGAGCCACAACAAAAGGGGACTAAGTGGTAAGAATATGCATTCAAGCAATGTGGTGAGGTTTTGTATTCTTTACAATTAATATCATTTATTATTTGCTATTTTTTTTATTTGTGTTGTCATCAATCACCAAAAAGGGGGAGATTGTAGCGAAAATAACCTATTAGGCCATGATTGTGATTTTGATGATTAATGATAATATAGTCATTGGGAGTAACATGTTTGTCAAGAATATATGTTAGTATGTCTCATTGATGCAATACATAAAGAAGCCACCGATGTTGGGATAAAATTTGATTAAATTGGAAAAGTGCTAGAAAGATTTACCTCACCGGATAGTCCAGTACAAAGGAGTCTGCACTCACCGAAACATTATATCCAGATGTTATTAGCCTCACCAGATAGTCCGATGTTAGGCCTGAGTGCCCACCAAAGTATTTCTATCAATAGAGTTCAAGGAAGTTACACTTACCGGAAGGTCCTGTGATGAATCGGTGAACACACTTTAGAATTTTCGGCAGAGTGTGAGGATAGCCTCACCGGATGATCTGGTGTTCAATAAAGCAGTACACACCGGAGCATTTCCATAAGAAGACAGTTGAAGATCAACACACCGGAAGGTCCGGTGACTGGAGATGTACTCACTAGAGTTTTGCACCGGAGCATTTCCTGAAGAGAAGGATTCAAATGTTGAAGACTGAAGATCAACTCAACGGATGGTCCGATGGTATATGTGTACACCGAAGGATCACACCAGAATATTTTATGTAGAGAAGAATGAAGTGGCTCGGTTGGCTCAAGATAACTCACCGGATAGTTCGGTGATGCCTTGAAGGTTACACTAGATAGTCTGATGTTCTAGAGGCTTTGAGTGGAGTTCTAACGGCTAGTTTCTGAGGTTGTACTCATCGGATGATCCAATGTTAGTACTATTGTTATCATCGGATCATCCGATGTTAACAGTTTTTCTGAGCTATTAGGAAAATGGCTAGTTAGTGAGTTTGAGGCTATAAATACCCCTTCACTCGGTCATTTGAAGGTACTGGAGTTCAGAGAAGCCCTTATACACTTAAGAAGACATCCAAGTCATCAAATGCTATGAGTGTTCATCCAAGGTAATTAAGTACAAGCTTAGTGAATGATTAGTGCTTATAAGCCTAGAGAGAGTGTTGTAGGTGATTGCTGCATAGAGAGTTGATCAATGAGTGATCCTAACCTGTACTAAGTAGTATACCGACGTCTTAGAGTCTTGGTGACTTACCAGCAACTTGAGCCAGAGTTGCTCAAGCTTGTTGACCCTTCGACTTAGTGTGGAGCGGCGGCAAGATATATGTACGGGGATACGGAGACCCTTGCCTTGGTGGCTTAAGCTCCAAAATGATCACGATGGGAAGTGACCAGGAGAGAAGCTTATGGCGAGGTCTTTCCTTGGTGGCTCAACCTACTTGAGGCCTTAGTAGCTTAAGGGTCATGACTGGGTGTCAACCGGGAGTATATCTTTTATGGAGCTTCAACATGTACTAAGGGTGGTATTCATACCATTGATATCATGGGATAAAAATCTCTTATGTCGAGTTTGCTCTCTCTACCTTGTTTATGTTTTCGTATTTACATTCTTGCAATTTATCTTCGTAGATAGGTTGCAATCTCCTTTGAAAGGTAGAGTAGATATACTAGGTAAACCTAGAGTACATTTAGATATAAATTGATATAGGTTTATTTTATGTAGTTTTTGGAGCCGAATAGATTCTAAGTATCCTAATTTACTCCCCTTAGTCGTAGCCTGTAGGCCGTTTGTGTATGAGATTGGGCCATGCCCACAGTGCTCTGCGGAACGGGTCTCGAGATTTCGGGTCCCACAGGGCACCTGCAGGTGAAAAAAACACTTTGATCCGAACCTGAATCAGGTCGAGTCCCGACTTATTAGCCATGTGGGACGGTTTCTATACTAAACTCACCCCCATCAGATCTAAAACCTGACCCGATCCATTATCACCTTTATTCTTATGCTTAGTGAATTTTGAGTCATTGGGTCATTGATCGAGTATGCCTCGACGCCGATATGCATGCACGGCATCTTTTGTTTAATGGCATTGTGTAGTGGCTGTTATCTCATTGTTTTTGTTGGGGTTAGTTAGGTTATGACCACTCAAGCGTGTTTGATAATGTCATACTTGCAATTAATTTATTCGTTATAGGACACATGAATATACTACCTCATATGTAATGTTAAAAAATAAATTTATGTAGACGATAGCATACAAAGGTCGGAGAGGTTAGGGTTTAGAGTGTTTTTTCGGTGTGTATGAGGAGGATGGCACACACCCCTTAGGGATATAGAGGTGACTCAAAGCATAAAATATGGCATCCGCAATTTTTATCATGGATTTTATTAGTGCTTGTGTAGGGGCCGGCATGGGATGTGAGGAAGCAAGGTCTTCCTTCTGGAATAATATTGGGAAGAACTGCATGGCGAGGAAGCAAAGGACGCCCTCTTCTACCACCACTCTTAGCGCCTCCTCCATCGTGGTCTTAAGGTTACACTCGGTCGAGGTGACGGTTCGTGCTCTTGTGCCATTCTTTTCTTGAATGGGAGTAAATTCGTTACTTAGAAATCACTACATTAAAATACCTCATCAGCTCCGATTCTAAATCGCCATTAGGGATTTTAAATCGATATTGATAACTCGGCACTGATAGTCACTGACTATTAGTGCTGGTTATGGAACCGACACTGATAGTCGGTCTCAATTCAACATTTTTCGGATCAAAAAAAGTTTCAAATTTTTTTTCGCGATCAGATGCACCCGACCAAAGGCTACCCACCCGACTACGCCCAATATTCACAAAGTCACGTGATATTCGCTCGCATACGACAACAAAGACTTGAACTCAAGACCTCACAGCATATGCGTATGCATGTCCCCTCTAAGCATCTCAGCTATCATCCGTTCGTGAGTATAGTAGCAAAATAAATCATGTTGATATCTTTTGACCGAACATTTGAATAGCTATTTGGATATCTAAATGATCTCAAATAAAAAAGTAATTACCTACAAAATTGTAGATCTCATCGAGAGCTACAATTTTTATATAAAGTTTTTCTCCATACGACTTCGTATGAAAAAGTTAAGAATTTTTTAATGTGAGCTATCATCGACAACTGCTGCAACTTTTTTATAATTATTTGGGCATTTAAATAACCTCAAATTAAAAAAATTTCAACTACAAAGTTGTAGATCTCATCAAGAGATATAATTTTCATATAAAGTTTTTCCCCATCCAACTTCGTATGAAAAAATTATGAATTTTTTAAAATAAACTATGACATTAACAATTATCAGTACCGGTTCATAGCTAGAACAAACACTGATGTCACTACAGTACCGGTTCTTATCTGCTGAGCTATTTTTCGCGCGTAGGAGTTTAAGAACTAGCACTTATACGTTTTTAGTGTCGATTACTATTAAACTGATATTGATAAGGTGCTACATATGTAATGTTTTATAGTAGTGATTAAAAAGAAGAAATACACAGAATTAATATACATGAATGGCATTGCACTTGGTTGAGTTAAATGAGCAGGTCAAATGCGCTGCCAATATACTGACAACGTAAATTTGGGGAGCGGGAACCTGACCCAATTAAATAACTGAAATTGTTACCCCATGCGCATTTGATTCCAGCTAAAACCACAAAACCGCACCTATTGACCGACTCTGAGACATCTTCAATGACTTGCTAATTCAGTCCAATGACCACAAGATATTCTAAAAAAACAAACAGCGGAGATAATCTCTAATCGGCTTGCTAGTTAAGTAAAACCCAGCTGGAATGCATATGAGGGCAGCTAGATCAGAGATAGAAGAACATATTTTTCTTGTTTCGGTTGGGAATTGGAATAGTTCATGCCTTTGCTTCCTTTACCTTGCACTTCATTCCCAGCTAGCTGGCTAGACCGGCAACATCCACATATTTCATCATGGATTCCATTGGAGGGCTTACTTTACAAGGAACTAACAACGAGGTAATTCTTCTTCTGGAAATATGCTCAGTTTGCAAAAGTCATAATAATCTGATTCAAGGTTTAAAAACAATTACACAGGATCGGGTCATGTGAAGGCTCAACGTAATGACGAAAGAGTCGGTGTTGTATTTTCACGGAAAAGTAACCTTAACAGATTTTAAATAGTAAGATTATTTTGAAGCATATAAAATAGGAGTAGCACTGTTGGAGCAATTACAATTCGCACAAACTATATTAGTATTTACTCAAACAACTAAAGCTACTTGGGTGTACATAACTTCTGTATTAAGGAACAAGAAGAATATGGAGCAAGACAAAATGGGAGGTCACGTAATTAAATAATATTGGTATGTACTATTGGCGCTCGGTTTCTCAGTCAAGGCTCCAAACGTGGCCATACAAGATCCAAAAGTCCAAGGCATTATTTAAAGCAAAGCGTGTCTATGTGCTTGTGTTTTACTACTCTTGATGGTGATCTTAGCCAAGCCATTAAACTAATAACAGTACAAGCTTTGGATGGACACATCGATTTACCCAGGAATGATTGCTCGCTCTGGGCCATGAGAACATAGATTAGACGCCTCACCTTAACCCTCCATTTTCCTAACTACATATGATTACCGCCCGTCAAACTATGAGCACTATGCAGATAGTTTTATGATTGGTCTCAAAACTAAATTATAAGATGATTGAAGGAGTATGAGACATCATCACGAAGCTTACGTTGAGACGAAGCTAAGTCGTAAAGACGTCACGACCGTTCGATAGATGAAGCAAGAAATAGATCAAAATACCTTTATGGTAGGTACGAGTGTAATGCAAAAGAGGAGTATTTTGGTAACAAGGTAGGAAATTTAGAGGTCAAATTTATTAAACCTATAAATAGAGAGTTAGAGTTATAAGAGAGTTTGAATCAAACATTTAAATCCCTTGTGCCACTCATTTAAGAGCATAGTGTTAAGGTTTTGGAATAGAGGAATGATGAATGCTTAGCCTATATAAAATATATAAGTTTTGAGAGAAAAATCTTATAATTTATTTAAAATAGGGCTGAGCTTTTTGAGTAATGAAGTTTATATTTTTGCATATGCTTTAATTTCCCTCTTCTAGTTTTGCTCTATTGGTTCCTATGTTTTTTTTTTTGCAAGTTTTCGATCTCAGTTGCGATTTTCGTTGTCGCGCTTAAGCTGAATTTTTATACCTTGTTAGAGTTAATCTTCTAGTTTTAGAGGTATAAAATTCATATACAAAAGTATAAAATTGGATATTGAATTCCTTTGCCTCTAATCCATCAACTTGAAGGTTTTCTTCACGCAATGATTATCTACTTGAGTTGTTGGTGTTTCTTATAAAGATGCAAATTTTTTATAGGGTTGAGTCATGAATTGGTTTGCTGTGTAACCTAGCGTTCGATTCTAACCATGAGACACACATTTTATTGGATTCTCAAATTTGGTTTTGAATCGGAACTTCTAGGTTAAGCCTGAATTTCTACTGCGTTGCTCTTTGTACTGATTTCTTCTTAAGATGCGTTGGGTGAATAAGAAGTAGGTCATCTATTTCACAAGAAATTTATAAAATTTATATTCATATTCTCTAGTCGTCTATCTCAGTCCTACACTTACCTATAATTTTGGAACAATGAACTAATAATAAGCACATGATCGTTAAACTACGAAATGTAAAAAAGAAAGAAATAAATAAAATGAAAGTGGATGAGGTAGTATAAGGTCAATTTTCTCAATGCATGGGTTGATCCTATGGTCCATAGAAGGGAGACACGCTAGGATGGCAGCCATGTGCAGTGTGCAGAAAAAATTCTCATCCCTTGGGTTGCGTATATACCCAGCTAGAGATCGAGAGAATATGTTTGCGTAAAACACTAGAAGCAATTCCAAGGTAGAGAAATTCCAAAGGTACAGGGCACAAGCAATTCCAACGGTGGTCCATCGTGCATTCGGTCCTGTGCATTATAACTTGTTGTCGCAGCATGCAAAATCTCCTAGGATTCGAGAAGCGCGCTCCTTCATATTAACATTCTCCCCTATAGTATTGTGTGTGATATCTTTTGTATCGTGTCATTCCTCTACATAATAAACTTCGATTCTCAAAAGAAAGAAGAATAATTCTACGTGTTGATGTTTATTTCTGCGTAGACCACTAATAAATAATGTTTGCATTTGACAACCCAGTGCTTTTCAGAATAGACGACGTGTATGTCGGTTATGTGATGCCACTGTAGCAATATGTTATATAGTTGTGCGTGGAGATATATATCAAGAATAGATTTACACGCATGCATGTCACACTGGCTAAATGTAGGCTAATCTCATTTCGTGTGAAAAGAAAATCGCTTCTCTTTTTTATTATGCAGGTTTCACACACTAACACGTTTGAGGGCAACTGATTCTCCTTATTCGTAGATACTTCTATTTTTCTAGGTTAAAAATATATTATAGAGGCATAGACCACACAGAGTGATACATATGTGGTCAAATAGATAGCTCGGTCCAATATGGCATGGGTCTATTGAGGCACAACTCGTTTAGGCACGACCCGTTTAGGTCCATTTAGCTATCATGCCGACCCATATGCCACGATTCCAACCCCGTCATGACCCACTTAAGACCGGGTCATGTCGTGTTCGCTCGCGGCACGGTAGGCTCGATGACTTTTTTTTAGCCCATCAACCCGCAAAAATGGGAAAAAAAACACAAAAACTTGCTTTCTCCGAAATCAAACACACTACCTTCTGCTTAGAAGTCAAACACACTACCATTACACCACATATTCTATATATTATTAGATCTAAATATATTATATAACATATTATAAAAATAGAAACAATTAAATAAGTCGTGTCGTGTCACGGCTCCGACCCAAACACGACTCAAACCGTCGTGACGTGCTGACCTAGCCTGATAACCATCATACCATATTGTACCTAGGTTGAGCCGAAATGATCATACCTCAAGCCAGCCTATTTAACCTGACGCACTTGATCACCTTTAGAGCGACACAACAACCGTGCCACTTTCCGTGGCTGAAATCTCTCTGTGTTGTTGAAATCTCAAAGCCCACAAGGTGCGTACCCCACCCATTTTCCTCAGGCGCCCACGTCAACTGCCAGAACAAAAGGTCAACGCGCACTGCCTCTAGCGTACACACCACCGTGGCCTACCTTCTACACTAGATATCAAGAGCGTGTTTGGTTACTGGCCTCAACAGGTGAAGCCAAATTTTGATCTTGGCTGTGAATTTAGTCTCCGTTTAGTTGGAGATGAAATTTTAATTATGTCTTGAAAAATTTTAGCCGGCCAAAGTTTTTTAAGTTCGTTTGTGCGGGCAGATCGTGGGCGCTTGTTTTGTTGGCCCGAGCTGCCCCGATTGCCAAGCCCATGCCAATCATGACGTGGCAGCATGAGATTAAGTGAGCTAAGAGCATTAATTGTTTGAAACATAGCATTCAAATCATAATATTTGCTAAATCATGCATCCGATTTGTCTTTGCCTATTGGACTTGTGCACTTTGGCAAGGGATATATACGATGATGTGCGAACCGAGCTTTGTCTTTGCCGATTGGACTTGTGCACTTTGGAAGGGATAAGATATGATGATGTGCTAGACCTCAAATAAAAATGAGGCTGATCGGTTAGGTCATCTTCAGCAGCTATCTTAAATTTTTATTTTCAAAAATACTATTACAGCATCTCCTATTACTATTACAGTATTCCTTATTTTTTTTTATCTCCAGCAGCTACCTCATTTCCTACCTTCTACTCTCTCTTTCTCTCTTCGGTCCCGCTGTCAGCCTCTGTGAATTTGCAGCCACTGCTGGAGATGATCTTAGTAGACCTTGCTCGTCTCTGGCCTACATGTGAGATTAGGGGATATTCTACTTCTTACCCCTTTCAAAAAAAAAATATATGATGATGTGCTATTTTATCATATATATATACACACTAGTGTTTTTCGATTTCTTTACAAGCAGACGTTCCTTGTTTTTCTTTTTTTTAAAAAAATTGTTGCTAGTTTATTCTTCTGTATGCTCAATTTTTCTAGAAAAAAGGCTCATCAAGCTAACTCGAAGCATAGACAGGTGTCAGGTGCGATAAGGAATGACATTGTGTGTAGGTAAGAAGAAAAAAAACATGTGATAAGTGTTGCCAAATGGCTTATATATGTCAGATTTTTTCCTTTTGCGAGTCAATGGCTTATATATGTCAGTCATTGGAGTTGGAGATGCTACTACTCAAAGCTAATGAAACATTTGGCACCTATGGCACTGATGAAACATTTTGCAAGTCAATTACTACGTCGTTTCGCTAATCATGTTGCAAATTTGCAGAACTGCATCCATCACTAGCTAGAGCATTTCCAACAAGGAAGATATATAAACCCAGGCCCTCATCTACATGTGTCCTCCTATCTGTTCTGGGAAAATAAAAGGCGCTTGCTTTCTTGTTGGATATGTATCTTAATAAAAAAATCAGATGGAAAAATTTTTACTACCCGGATTTTTTAAAAGCACTAAAAAAGTGTGGACGATGTATATTGTACACGCGTGAGTCTTCCTTGTAATCGACAAAACAAAATCAGTGGCCGGGGAACTGCCAAAACCAAAACCTGGCTAGATTGCATCACTGTGACAGGAGAGAGACATGCGCATCGTTATGTCTCTTTTTCTTTCTTTGTTTTTTGTTTTTTAATCGCAGGCGCTGGCATACAGGACGCCGACGACAGCTAGACCGAGACCAGCAGCGTGCCTTTCATTCTCCAAGTGAGATAGATCGTGTAAGAAAGCATATATATATATATATATATATATATATATATATATATATATATATATAGATAGATAGATAGATAGATAGATAGATAGATAGCGAGAGCGCCTAACGAGCATCTGTCCCTTCTACTTTACACGTTCCATGTGGACGGATATATACGTGATGATGACGTATTGACGTACGTTGGCTATAAAAAACAGTGGCTAGTCTAACTTTGTGGCACCCGTACGAATCTACTCTCTTGGATCCTATTTATTTTAACTGGATATTGTAAAAAATAGATTGTGAATGTGAAAAATTGGATCGTTATAATTAGAATTGTAAAAGTTAATAGTTGTTTGACAATCTGAATTTTAAGGTGAGTAAATTGCTGCTTTTGAATGTCTATTGTCTGTAATGTTCTTATGTTTTAGTGACTCGCAGGTCAGTGACCGGTGGGGCTCCACATGGGGTGAGACAAAGGAGGTCAAGGATAAGGTTGGATTCTCTATTTGTGCAGCTCACAGAAAAGAGAGAGATCAGAGGGAGAGAGGGATGAGGCCGAAGAGAGAGTAGGCTGAAGGGAGAAAGGGAGGAGGCTGGCCAGGTCGGCTCGGTGACGACGTAGGCGCGACGCACCGACGAGACCGGCTTGCTGGGCCAATTGAGCGGCACGGTGCCGGAGAGAGGAGGCCTGAGGGGAGGAAGAGGGAGGCGCAGGAGGGAAGCCGGAGGGATGGAGAGAGAGAGGTGGCGGGATCCGATGGAGCTTTCCTATGGAGAGAAGGTCCGATTGGGGTGAGGTGGCGCGCGATCGAGAGGCAGCGCATGCGGGATGACACGGCGGCTGGGTAGGAGCGCAAAGGGCACGACAGCTGTGGCGACTGGGCCGACGGGGAGGAGGTCCGGCCGGGGCGAGGTGGCATGCGGCCGAGCAGCAGCGCACATGGGATGATGTGGCGGCTGCGCTGGAGCACGAAGGGTGTGACGGTGGTGACCAGGTCGGTGGGGAGCAGGTCCGGCGGGGCGAGGTGGCGCGCAGCTTAGCGACGACGCATGTGAGACGGCGCGGTGGCTGCGCAGGAGTGCGAAGGGCCCACTACTAGTTGGTTCGGTTGGAGTCACGAATCGACAGTGATAATGATTTTTAGTATCGGTTTCATAACCAACATTAATAATTAGTGACTATCAATATGAAATAGCTAGTAATAATTTAATACCTATCACTAATAATGATTTTCTACCTGATAATATATTATGTAGTTGTGTCACCGCCCATATATAGCCTGCATTTGCTTCGCTTAAACAAAGACCGACCACTTTAAGCTTGTACACCGCCACATGGATCAAAGTGGTTAGCTTCTGATCGACACATATATATTTGATTTATAGCCGGTCATGTAACAAGAGCTGACCATTTGATGATGTCGGAGAGTTAAAACGTGGGACCACACCCGCCAAAGTATAAGCCATACAGCTCCAACGACAACTGACTAGTACTTTTAGGACTCTGTTTGGAACCCAGGAATTTGACATATCATGAGTGGAGATCATAGAGGGATTAAGCGATGGGACTCTTCACGAAATTATTGCGAGAACACGTGGAATTTGATGGTGTTTAGAGTGGAAATCATCATCTCGTACGTAGTGTTTGATGGAAGCGATGGGACTCTTCACGAAATTATTGCGAGAACACGTAGAGTTTGATGGTGTTTAGAGTGGAAGTCATTATCTCGTACGTAGTGTTTGATGGAGTTTCAAATCCTGTCGGTGATCGGTAAAATTGATTATATAAATATTTATATAAAATAGGGATATATATTTTTAACTGTATATATTGAAGAAGAGGTATAGGATTTTATACAGGTTAAGATCTCTTTTAGAATAATTGCTTTATATCATTTTTCGTTTTGATTAATCTTAAAAAAAATAAATATAATAGGGATGTATCTATATCTAATCACGAGTATCTTGACGAACTTTTTTATATTTTAAATACTAAAGCCCTTGTCTCATGAATCCCATCGTGATATCACTCTATCATGAATCTTAATAAATTACTCTTGCTCCTATTTGATTAGACTGACTCTGTATTATTTATTGACTCTTTGCCAGAAATTTGATTTAGCTCAAAGATCACTGGCTTAAGATCTTCCTCTGGCCTTGGCCCTCTTCCTTGACGTACCTCCTCTCCTCTTTATATAGTCGGAGTAGAGAAGTCGTATTACACTTGGAAATTCCGAGTGTAATATTTCTATATTATATTTTTTCTAGCTATGCAGAAGACTTTTTATTAATCTAGGCATATATTATTTTTTTATATAATATGATGAACTATCTGAAATATCGATATATCCTTTATTTATTCCATAATAATTGTGAAACTTATCGTGTCAGATTAACAACATGATATTCATTAATTATTTAGTTCTCATCGAATAAGTATGAGCAATGGCACGGCGATAGCAAAGAAGAATCGGCCACTTGCATTGGTCCGGGTCAATTGAACTGGTGGTCCAGATGGAGAGCCAGAAGATGATGTGCACTAGCTAGCTAGCTGCCAAGAGCGAAGAAAGAAGAGAAAAGTGCAGGGACAACACGAGACAAGACGTCCCCGCCCATATCGCATTCCCAATCCATGATGATCAATTGCATTGAGGGGATAGCCACACACAGCCACAAGCAGCTGATCAATTTCGTGCACAAGTGAAAAACCCAAAGAATATGATACGATTTTGATATGCTACAGTTCATAGTGGTGCTCATGTATGATGGGAAGTCAAACCGCCTTTCCAAAAAATACATTGTTAAAGTCAAATGACAATGAGATATGAGATGCTTGCGTCTTGCGTGTGTATATAGGGAGGGTTCAGTTTGCTTAGTCAAGTTTTAGGGCTAGCTTTCTTTCGTCACGAATGCAGACATGTGTCGAATAACCACGCCATTTGGAGAAATTTAACTACAATTAAATGAGAGTTGTGTGTTTAAATTAACTTCTTTTTTCCAGTACGACGAGGGCTTGCTGCCGATTCAGACCAATATGGGCGGTTTGGGTTGGCTTTGGTCTTATATATACGTTCTCTTTTTTTCTATTCGTGCCATTTTGGTCATCAACTAATTAACAAGATTATCATACGTGCAGGTGCATGCACCCCCGGCCCTACCATTCCATCATCTCTTACGTGCTGTATGCCGTCGGTCTCAGTTTTTCATTTTGAAGACTGCATGCATGATCGAGCAAGGGAAATTAAATAGTTACTAGTTTTTTTTTTCTCGTGCTTTACACGTGGCGAAACATAGGACGCTGTGGGGCGGGAGTGTACGTGGAGGCACGGATGCGGGTCCACGTGGGAGACGCAAGCACGCACCACGTATGATGATAGAAAATTAGCAAACATTTTAAATAGGAGAGATAATTCTTCCAAACTTGTGCATTCGTAAAAATTCCACATGAAAAAAATGGAAACTCTCGAAAAGAATCAAACGGATTTTCAAAGGAAGAATAGCACTAGAAGTCAAAGAAATGTTGAAAGGTACAAAGGACGATAATGTTGCTCATCAAGAAACGCGCTAACAAGCCATTCTGGCAAACGAAACAAAAGAGCAGCTCCTAACTCATGAAAATTCCGTTCATAAGGAAATTTCTAAAATCTCCATTTTTTATAATTCACCCAACCTTTAGCTTTGCTACTTGACTCGGAACAAGGGCTCGGAGTTCCTAACTATCTAGTAAACGAGTGTCCGGGAATGAATTATTCACCACCGTATGGCGATTCCTGCTTCATGTAAATGGAAAAATAAATAAAGGGAATGACAGTTGAAGGAGGAGCCATGCAGCATGAACCAGTACGTTGTTTTCATTGGCTTGGTGGTGGGCAAAGCAATGATACTGATATTGATGGCACCATTTGTTTCCATCGCCACCATTGACTTGCTGATGATACGTACAGCCACTAGTAGCTACTCCCTCCGGTATCAGTCATTTTAGATAATAACACGGTCACCAATAGACTACCTTTACCACTAATTATTAGTATAAAATATAGAAATTTTGTAATATTTTGAAACTACTTCTCAAGACAAATCTAGTGATATCATATTCAAAAAGTTAAATAAAAATGTTTAAAAAGATAATGATAGTCAAAGTTTAAATGTATTGATTACACATAACCAAAACAATACTCTTTTGTGGCCAAAGAGAGTGGCTAGGAATTGCTGCCGTCGGATTGGAGATGTGCCTCGGATTAATTGTGGTGCCTTGTGTGTTAAGCTACATGCATGTACATGATGGCAAAAAAGGGTTAAATTTACACCTTTATATATTCCTGTGAAAATTACACCTGTATTTGTTATAGTCTTGGAGAAACCCTACAAATGGAAAACACAGGGAGACAGCATGTACGTACATGGTGGGAGCCTATTCGGCCGTCACCATGCATGCATAGGACCCTTTCTACTGAAACCAACCTAACTACTTACAGTGTTAGGCTCAGATCGACGACGCATGCAAGCAAGAGTCTATTGTACATCTGAACTGAACGTCATCGTCGGCGAAGACGCCGTCTCAAATGCATGCCTAACCGATGATTCTCAACCTAACCTACCTCAAACTCATACCTGTTCGCAAAAAAAGAAAAGAAAAAGAAACTCAAACTCATGCCCCTGAATTACAAATCGGAATTAATAAATTACGCAGTAGTTCCCAAAAAATAAAAAGAGAAATAGAGCTGGAC
This sequence comes from Phragmites australis, assembly GCF_958298935.1. Classification (NCBI taxonomy): domain Eukaryota; kingdom Viridiplantae; phylum Streptophyta; class Magnoliopsida; order Poales; family Poaceae; genus Phragmites; species Phragmites australis. Next base: position 23,381,210 of record NC_084942.1, on the reverse strand, counting down.
TGTCAACCCTGATGACTTAGCTTGAACATTTCTACCAGACTATATGACCGTAGGAAGAGTAATTAATTTACTACTAGTATATATTTGAGTCTACGTGAGCGAACCAACATTTGAAATACGGCAATGTTCTTGAGCTGTTTACCCTTTTTTTTTCCGAGATGAAGTGCAAGAAGAGCTTTTTTTTCTTTTTTTATTTGAGGCAAATGACTTTTTTTTTCTAGAAAAAAGAATAGAGACATAGAGGGCAAGAATATCTGGGTTTCTCAGCTCGGCCAGTATTAGTGCGAGACCTGATAAACGTTTTATGGGCCTGGCCTAGTAATCGTTATAGTTGGGCAGTTGGGCCTGATGATCTAATCTGGGCCCATTTTGTGGAGGTCCGCCAAGAGACACGAATGTCTGGATTATTTTTATTTTTATATTTTTAAATCTGACTAGGCTTATTTTTTATTTTTAAACTTATCGTCCATACAACGGGCAACATACGCATATATCTACAATATTTCAAAATAGACACATATATTTATAATATTTTTATTTAGAAAATAAAAAATAAAAAATCACATATCTGTACTGGCTGTTGTAAATGTCTGAAATAGGTTCAGAAGTTTTCAAAAATTATCAAAAAGTAATTTAGATAGGGGAAGGACATGTTCTATAACCATTTTTTTCTTCTTAGCATCCCTTTTTTTTTCTTTATTGTTTGGGCTGATTTATGTCCTGTTACTTCTTCCATGGATAGCTTGGTATGTTAGAATATATAGGCTTGGCCCATTATATATGAATAAATTTCTAATAATTAATCTTAAAAGCCCAACATGTGAAATGAGGATCTTTAGTCTCACATTGCTATTAGAGATAGAGAGATATCAACTTAAAAGGAGTTCTCTCCTTCACTCCTTAGCTTATGAGGACTAGAAAAACACACATACGTGCTCACTCGCCTTGCCTGGCCGAGCCGTGGCTAGGGAAAAACTGAAAAAAAATTCTAAAAAACTATTAAAATACTCTCAACCTTCCAAACATATCGAAATAGTCATGAAAAATTCTGAAAAAAAAAGTGTGGTGTAGAGGATGCTATAATCTAGTGCTCCACAAATTTTCGAATAAAAATGTATAGTTTTTTTAAATGAGGGATAGAGAACAAAAGCTTGATAGATCTCGATTATTTGCTTGATGTAATCAAGACTTGGCTGGTTTTCATAACCTCATGATAGCCTTCAAGAGACTTGATGGACATTATAGCATGTTCACCGACTTTGTGAGTTACTTTATACACTCATGCTTACTTATGGTATGAGATGCTTGTTCATTTAAATTCATCGGCATGTTCTTTTATGATATGCCTTGTATCATGACTTTTCATATTTAGGATATGCTCATCATGATTCATGCTTGTATTTAAAAGAACATATGATGATAATTCAAACACATTTCCTTTTCTCCCTTCATTTCATTGATAATTTTGTTGAAGGGAGCAATTTTTTTTTGAAAATTTCTTTCTTTTGTTTAGAGGTAAATTGTTTCCTTCGCATTGCTGTTTGGAAAAAGAAATTTTTGGGAAGATTATTTAGAGAGGCAGTTCCTGAAATCATTGTAATGTATTTATTTTTATTTTTGTTTTTGTTTTTTCTGTGGTTCAAAAATTGGAAACAAAAGTAATGGGCATTATATCTTATATATATGTGACATTTGAAGTCAATGCTTATGCTACATGGGAGTTCTCGCACTTCCATATCTACATGTGTAATTGTGTAGTTTTTATCATTATTTTTTAAATCAAATGAAAACATTAATTAAATCTTGTCATTGTTGAACTCTCTTGACTACTTTTGATCTTTTGATGAAAATGCTAAATGTGAAGAAGTCAAAGTAATGAGAAAAGAGCTGAGTAATAGTGATTGGTAAAAGATTAAGGAAGTATGCATTCTCACACTGTTTCTTTATAAGAATACTTATCATTGCACTTTGATATGAACTTAGAAGAAGTTATGTATGACCGAAACTTTTGTCTTAAGCTTCTAATTATCTTTTTGACATAAGCTTGGCATGGTTAGGAAGCAAGACAAGATAGTTCACATAATTCCTTGCAAAAGAATATAAGCAAATACATGTGGTATTCATGCTACAAGAATTCCTTATCCCTTTTAGTGCCGCCCTCCTCTTCTCCCACCAACTATATAAGCATCCTCTTTTAGTCTTCTTCCTCAAGGCAACCAACAATTAGCAAGAGGTAAAAAAAAAAGCAGAACCCTCCAACCCCATCCCTCCTGTTCACATCCCCAACCCCAAGCACTACCATTGTTCGCATAGCTGCACCACAAACAAAATGGAGCTCCACACAGGCCTACTCAATAACGGATTCAGGAACAATTTTGAGCTAGGGCAGAGACATAGAGTCTAAGTAAAGATGAATATAAGGCGAGATTATATTGTAAATGGTATTTTGCTTATTCTGAAATTGTCAACACTAATACAGTTGAAATACATACATACGGAGAAATCCCTAAATAAATTTGTATCTGATATATTTATGACACATTTCTTATTACATCTAGAGCCTTGGTAAAGATGTCGTTAAGTTGGTGTTCGATATCTATGTATCTCAAGTTAATCTCCCTTCTTATTGTGATCTCGTAAGAAGTGGAATCTCACATCTATGTGTTTACTTCTGAAGTATTGACTGGGTTATTGGCTAAGCTGATGGCACTAGTATTGTTATATAAAAGTGGCACACTCTTAAAGTCTTACCCAAAATCCCTCAAGGTAGCAACTATCCACAAAATCTAAGAACAACTAGCAGCAGCAACATATTTAGTTTTAGCAGTTGACTGTGTAACACTAGACTATTTGTGAGACAACCAACACACAAGACAAGTCCCAAAAAATAACAAGTACCAGAGATACTTTTCCTATCAATTCTATAACCAGAAAAATCCGCATCCAAAAAACTATAAAGAGAGAGAAGAAGATGCAAAAAACCAAAGACTATACTCAAGGGTGTGTTTGAGATACCTCAAGATGCGCTTCACCGCTGGGTGGTGAGGTGTCCTTGGTGATGTTTAGAAGCGGGCACACAAGTAGACGACAAAGTGAATGTCAGGTCTTATCACCGTCAGGTATAGGAGGGAGCAAATCATGCTCCTGTACTCCCGCTGGTTTACCTTCTCTCCATTTTCATCCGGATCAAGCATGATCGAGGTAGCCATTGGTGTCGCTAGGGGCTTCGCGTCACTTATGTCAAATTTCTTTAGTAAATTCTTAGTGTACTTCGTCTGGTAGACAAATGTATCTTGCTTGTATTGTTTTATTTGAAGTCCAAGGAAGAAGTTGATCTCACCTATCATTGACATATCAAATTCCTTACTTATAGTTTCTGCAAACTTGAGCACAAGAGCATGCGAAGATCCACCAAAAACAATATCATCCACGTATATCTGAATAGGTAGTAAATCATTACCATATCCAAGGGTGAACAAAGTTTTATCAACCAACCCCATCGCATACACATGCTCTAGAAAAAAGACTTAAGCCTATCATACCAAGCCTTATACGCCTGCTAAAGCCAATACAGAGCTTTCTGAAGCTTGTACACTCTATGCGGATATTTAGGGTGCTGAAAACCAGGGGGGTGCTTGACAAAGACCTCTTCTTCTATGAAACCATTTAGGAAAGCACTCTTGCCATTTGGTACAACTTGAAATGTTGAGATGCCGCAAATGCAAGAAGAATCCTAATAGTTTCTAGTCTAGCTACCGGTGCAAATGTCTCTCTAAAATCTATCCTCTCTATTTAAGTGAAACCTTGAACCACAAGTCTAGCCTTGTTTCTCACTATAGACCCATCCTTCCCTTACTTGTTTTTGAAAACCCATCTGATGTCTATAGTATGAATGTTAAGGGGTGGATCTATAAGGACCCAAACTTGATTTCTCTTGAAGTTTTTTAATTCTTCATGCATTTTATCGACCCAATTTGAATCAGAAAGAACGTGTCCAACATCATAGGGCTCAAAAGAATCAACAAATGCAGAATCTGTAAAATGAGTATGTTGAGAAGATTTGGATCTTGTTACCCTCTCACCAAGGTTGTCGATCATCAGCTGTGTGGAATGTTTCCGCTAAATGTGCCGAGGAGCCTCATGTTGTGAGACAATCTCCCACTCATATGCTGCTGGTGCAGGCTAAAAAATAGCTAAAGTGAAAGTAGAGGCTATAGGATCCTCTGCTGGTGTAGAAGAAGGCAAGAAGCAGGAGTCAGCTCTGAAGTAGGTGTGATAGCAGGAAGTAGTGGATCATCCTCATCTTCATGGAGAGCTAAAAGGTCACCATCTAAGAAGATGCTTTCACCAATCTCTTTGTCACATGCACGCTCGAAAGCAGAACTAGCACATGAAGTTGATTCATCAAATGTCACATAATAGGATTCTATGATGGTGTTAGTATCAAGATTATAAACCGTGTAAGAATGACTAAAAAGAGAATAACTCAAGAAAATCCCATTAGAAAAACGTGACTCAAATTTATTAAGATTGTCACACTTTAGAATGAAGCAACAATACCCAAAAACTCTCAAAAGAGAAACTTTCGGTTTCCTCCCAAAGCACAACTCATAAGATGTCACATTCAAAATGAAGCGCAAGAAAATCCAATTAGAGATATAGCTAGCTGTGCAAATAGCCTATGCCTAAAACTTTATAGAAGTCCTATGCTCATCAAACATCATTCTAGCTATCTCCATCAAAATGTGATTCTTCCTTTTAACCACGCTATTTTACTGAGATATGCGTGGGGTAGAAAATTGATGCTCAATACCATGTTCAAGACAGAAAGTATAATAAAGATAGTTCTTGAACTCAGTGCCATTACTACTGTGAATTGCTTTTAATGCACTAGGAAGTTCCTCAACAATCGCAAAGCTAAGCTCTAGAAGTATGAGAACACTTTATCCTTACTTACAAGAAAGAACACCCATGAGTAGCGAGAGTAGTCGTCAATAATGACAAGTACATACCACTTCCCACTCACTGAACGAACTCGGGATGGATCAATAGTGTCCATATATAGAAGTTCCCCCGGTCGTTTAGTCATCACCAGATTAACTAGTGGGTGAGAGGTAGCAACTATCTTGCTATGTTAACAAGGAGCACAAACAAGGTTATTCTCAAACTTATGCTTAAGCAATCCTCAGATTAAGCATAGGACACTCAAACGAGTGAGCAAATCAAAACTCATGTGTCTTAGCCTCCTATGCTACATCCAAAGCTTAGAAGAAGGTTAAACAATTAAGCATCAAGAAAACCAAAAGACTCAGAAAAATCAGCTCTAAAGACTCTCCCTACTCGAGAAATCTGGCAAATCAAATCGCCCTAGAAATAAAGAACTCGAGAAGCATTGCGCTTGAAGCGCACTTTCAAGTCCTCATCTAGCAACCAAGATACAGAAAGCAAGTTATATCCCAGATGCTTCACCAAAACTACATCCTTGAGAGTGAAACTCTCACTCACTTTTACCATATCTTTGGCCTTCACTCTATCTTTTCTGTCATCCCCGAATGTGATGTACTCATGTCGGTTTGTTAGGGTGAGGTTGGAGAATCATGATGCATCTCCAATCATATGGTGCGAATAATCAAAATCGATGAGCTACTTATACTCCAGGCCTCCACCTACAATCTACATATGAGAATAATAATAGGTGGATGGTTCAGTACCGGGGTTAGACAAAATCCTCTTAGGAATTCAGTACTGTGTCATTTGTTCTAAAGCAGTAAAAGTATGTACATGCAAATCAACACTAATGCGTTGAGGGAGAGTGACACGATAGAGAAACATGGTCTGCCAAAATGCTGTAACTCAGAGTCTCTTACATGTGAATCAAAACCATATGAATCATGGTAAGATCCACACTGAGCACCACCTCTTGGAGGAGAAGAAGCACCGAAACTTTAAGATCGAGAAAAAAGTTTATGTACACCAAAATAAGGGCACTACATGTCCCGAGTACTCCATTCCTACTTACATCGCTCATCCCTCCTACGGCAAAAGCAAAACTCAACTGTGTGACTCTCTCTCTAATAGTAGGTACAATGGTAACGTCTCTCGGGAACTCGACTACCAGTCACTCTAGACTCTCTCACATGGGTCCTCATCTTAGGCTATGGAGCTCTCTTGTGTTGTGATGTGGATTTCTTCTTGGTGGGTTGTGGTGTGAGTTTCTTCTTGATGAGTTGTGGCGTGAGTTTCTTTTCGATGGGTTATGATGTGGTATTAATTTTGGACTTTTCAGCCTCAATGGAAGTAGGTGTGGTGAAAACAGTCTTACCATCCTCATTGTAAACCACTATCTCAAAACCCAACCCTAAAGTTAAACCTGCCTTATCTGCACACATATGGTCTTAGCCAAAATCAGGTTTATTTTTCCCTTGCCTTCTGAACATTTCTCCACAAGAGAAAGGAGATACTCATTCTCGGCTATGACTTTTTTCACTTGTCTTCTAACCCAGCTGAGCTTTTCTTTGAAGATAATACAGGTAGAACAGTTCAGCTATACATCCTTAGAATACTCATAACTATCTAATATAAAATCTAGCTCTTTTATGCGCTTGACTTTCATCTTAACATCTTTTGTGAACAAAGAGCAATTCTTGCAAGCACCTAAGAGAGTAGATCTAGACTACTCTTCAAAGAGTTTCTTCTCATTAGTCTCAAACCGATTGACAACTTGAGCATGCAGAGTTTGAAGCTCATCAAGCTCACTCATGACCACAAGACAACTATCACACTCCTCATCCTTCAACGAGCGGGAGCGGGCTAGCATGCGTGCGTGGCTGCCGAGTTGTGGGGCGTGGAAGATGGGCTGGTGGGGCGCGCTTGCAGCCCAAGTGCGGGGAAGAAAGGTCGGTTGGGCTAGTTTGCTGGGCCGCGCAAGGAGAAAAGAAAAGGAGGTGGCCTGAGAGGAAAGAAATGAATTGGAATTGATATGGGGTAAATTCAAATATGAACATTTGATTTTAGATTTGAATTTGGATTCAAATAATATATTTGAATTATGGATTTGGATGCGAAGGTCTGACTTTTAGAAGAGGATTTGAATTTAATTGGATTTGAAGTGAAAAGAAACTAAGAATAGATTTGAATTTGAGAGACATTCAAATTCAAATCTTTACTCAAAGAACTATAAAAACAATAAAATCAAAATGCATATGAGTCAATTTAAAGCAGGAATTAATTTAGATTTAAATTCAGTGCATTTTAAATACTTAGCCAAAATAATACATTTAAATATATATATACATATTCAAATATATATTTTCTTGATTTTATATTTGTTTAATTAATTATAAATTTTTTAATTTAGAGTTAATTTTATTATATTCTAAAATACTAAAACTCCACGCGAGCGCCAGCGTCACGGCCGCTTTGTAGCACCGTGCGCCGACGCACGTGACGCCCTGCCGCGCGGCCTCCCGGTCGTGCATGCGCCCGTCGACGCGCACGTTGAGGATGTACCACCCCACGGGGCTGGCCACGTTGCCGACGTTGTACAGCGTCGAGTAGTAGCTCAGCCTGAACAGCTCCGAGATGATGGTCAGGATCATCGGGTACGCCGCGCCGAAGCACAAGTCCCCCACCAGCACCGACGCCGCGTACAGCGACCCCGGTACGCCGAACGCGATGAGCAGGTGGCCGGGGACGGAGAGGAGGAGCACGACGGCCACGAGGAGCGCCTCCGATCCGAGGCGAAGCCGGCGGCGACGCGGCCTAGGTAGTTACAGATGCTGATGAGGGAGACCAAGCGTGGCGATGCTGCGCTGCGGGTACCCCAGAGACTCGCCGATGGCCGTCAGAGTCCCGCCCACGTCAAACACCGTCGCCGTGAACAGCAGCAGCAAACGCCTCAAGATCACTAATCCTTAGCCTGGGAATGTAGGAAAATGCAACCAGAAATGGGTCCTAAATCCAAACGCCTCAACTTCACAAAATGCCATTCAATACGGACTTGAAAGGGTCCCATTTTGCCAACACCATCCTCCTACGAACTACAAAATTCAAAAAGAATGCGGCAGCATAAACATGCCACGATTTTTTTTAGCTGGCAACAAAAAAAAACAAACAAGCATCCGGCCACATTATCAGAAGACCGCAAACGAGAAATAAGGCAGGCAGGCAGGCATATCACACGAGAAAAATACCAAACAACCTAAACTAATGTAAATGTAAGAACAAGAGACGTTTCAGAAACCGGCATATCAAAATCACCAACCAGATCGTGCTAGTTCTCCTGCAAAAAAGAACGTAAGTTCGTCGCACAGAGGGCATACACGCCCCCACACTCGCTAACCAGTTTGGACAGGGTGTTCCACACACTGGGCAATCTGCATCTACTTTTTTTTTGTACGCGGCAGGCACATATGGCCTTATGTGACCTAAGAATAGTATGTGGTTTCTGTCGCAATTAGAGACTACAAAAAGATTTCTTATGTAGCTTGCTTCCCTTTTTGCTGCACACATCTGAAAGTCATTATTTCTTCTAATCATCAACGGATCATCCTAATTTCTGTACCTGCCATCATTACAACAGTAGCATAACTCAGTTGGAATGGCATGCCATTGTACAAATAGCAAGTATTATAGGATAGCACAGAATCATCAGGTTACGTTTTCGGAGCGCACAATGATATATACTTACAGATTTAGTTGACACCCTCTTCAACATCAGCAGCGTCCGCTTCAATGCTGGAATAAGAGAAAAAACATAAGCATTCCGTGCTCTTGTTACTGCATCAACCGATCAAAGCAACCAAGATAACAATAATAATTCGATAGGACTATAGCTATAGATAAAATTTTATTATACTTTGAACAAATTTTAACATCAACACATATTAAAATCATATTTGAATCCATGATGCAAAGTCACATGTCACAGTATGGCTTTTCCACTAGCCTGATTTCTGGTAGTTATATCATCTAAATGCAGAGCAGCTAAGCACCAAACTGTACACATAATTTCTGAATTCTTATAGTACTCATTAACATGAAGCAAAAGCGGCTACTGCAATTCATCGATGAACTGGTTTCATAAAAAGGTAACTACGTGTGAGGCTTGACTGACACACTACAGACACATGTTTATTGTAAGAAATCTTGATAGGTTGACTAATACAAGACATATGCTTGACTGACCCAATAATGCAAGAACATGTAAAAGACATCGATGAAACATGTCTAACAACCTTCTTAAAGGACCAACTGGACATGTAAAAGAAAACTATTCATGATCCTCATTAAATCTTACCAGTTGAACATTACTTAAGAGGAAGACAAATTTTGGATAAACATATAAAAACCAATAGTGCTAACCTATACCAGATGGACAAAACCAAACTAGCAGCATATGGAACGTCAAACAGAGATCAAATCAATCAGTTTCTACATCAACAGTAGATGACCGGCATTTTTTAAGAATTACTAACACAAGTAATCAGGTATGCAATAAAAAAACATCGAATTACTCACATGCATACTGTTATCAAATTTTACAAATGGTCCATCAAGTAGAGTTGTATTATTAGTCAGGAGACGCAGCAATCATTAGAAAAACTATGCATGTTTCATTTGCATTAACCGGGATTTTCGTTCTAATAAACAAATCACGCTCAGAACAGCACAAACAAGTTATATTAAGAGGCGCAGCAATCATTAGAAAATTATGCATGTTTCATTTGCATTAACCGGAATTTTCGATCTAATAAACAAATCACGCTCATACAGCACAAACAAATTATATTCAGAGGCGCAGCCATATCATCAAACCAGCAGGCAAAACTAACATATTCAGATAACGCCATTCATCCAACAAATTAATCCTCGGCAGGCGTCGAGATGAGAGGAGGGCACGGGGTGTGAGTCTGGCTCACCTCGGGAGGCGTCGCGGTGGGTGCGCGCAGGGAGTAGAGGCCCAGGCCAGAGAGAATGGCACAAGCGAGGACGAGGAGGGCTGCTGCGAGCGCCCAGGCACCCAACCCTTGCCGCGCGGGCTGCAGCACCACGTGTTCTCCAGGCGCCCGGGCTCCAGCGCGCGCGGGCTCCTCGCCGCTTGGGGTCCTCGGCGACGAGGTGGATGAGGAGGGCTTGGCCTCCTGATCTTCGGGCGCGGGCTCCAGCACCACGTCCTCCTCGTCTTCAGGCGCGGGCTCCTCGCCGCTTGGGGTCCTCGGCGACGAGGTGGATGAGGAGGGCTTGGCCTCCTGATCTTCGGGTGCGGGCTCCAGCACCACGTCCTCCTCGTCTTCGGGCGCGGGAGCGGTCTCCAGCGCCACGGTCTCCTCGTCTTCGGGCGCGGGAGCGGTCTCCAGCGCCACGGCCTCCTCGTCTTCGGGCGCGGGCGCTGGCTCCAGCACCACGGCCTCCTCGTCTTCGGGCGCGGGCTCGGGTTCCAGCACCATGTCCTCCTCGTCTTCGGGCGCGGGAGCGGTCTCCAGCGCCACGGCCTCCTCGGCCTCGGGCGCGGGCGCTGGCTCCAGCACCACGGCCTCCTCGTCTTCGGGCGCGGGCTCGGGTTCCAGCACCACGTCCTTCTCGTCTTCGGGCGCGGGAGCGGTCTCCAGCGCCACGGCCTCCTCGTCTTCGGGCGCGGGCGCTGGCTGCAGCACCACGTCCTCCTCGTCTTCGGGCGCGGGCTCGGGTTCCAGCACCATGTCCTCCTCGTCTTCGGGCGCGGGAGCGGTCTCCAGCGCCACGGCCTCCTCGTCTTCGGGCGCGGGCGCTGGCTCCAGCACCACGGCCTCCTCGTCTTCGGGCGCGGGCTCGGGTTCCAGCACCATGTCCTCCTCGTCTTCGGGCGCGGGAGCGGTCTCCAGCGCCACGGCCTCCTCGTCTTCGGGCGCGGGCGCTGGCTCCAGCACCACGGCCTCCTCGTCTTCGGGCGCGGGCGCTGGCTCCAGCACCACGGCCTCCTCGTCTTCGGGCGCGGGAGCGGTCTCCAGCGCCACGGCCTCCTCGTCTTCGGGCGCGGGCTCCAGCACCACGGCCTCCTCGTCCTCGTCGCCCCGGTCGGCATTGAGGTAGTAGAAGCGGTTGCGACTTCCTCCTGTCCCCGAGAACTTGATACAGCCCAGGGGCTCCCCATTCTCGTCGAACGCTGGTAAGGCGCCGACGTCTGGCACGAATCGGGGCTCCATTTCGCTGCGGGGCAGGTGGGCAGCGAACGGGAGGGCTGGGGTTGAGGAGTTGCGGGGAGGAAGAGGACGTTTATATAGTCAGCGGCAGATGAGAAGGGTGGCGTCGGCGTGGAGGAGGCGGGCGGTGGTGCCCTCTCTCTCTCTCTCTCTCTCTCTCTCTCTCTCTCTCTCTCTCTCTCTCTCTCTCTCTGAAAAGTTGGTGGTGGGTTTTGGAGTCGGTGGGGCCGCGGGGGGTCTTGGAGAGCCGTCCGTTCGGAAAAAACGAGGGCTGATCGAGCGGCTCGCGATGGTTTTGATCACGCCAGCGGAAGCGGCCCTGTTCGAGCACAAGACGGCGCGGTTGTTTGCAAAATTTTAGTACATGTTCGAACGCATATGATTTAACGGAATACTTAAAATGAGCCATCTACAGCTTCTTTTTCTAAAAATAAAACACCTTCAGCCAACTCTTTATATCTCGCTCCCTGTATCTTCCTACAGAGAGCTTTTTTTTAAAAAAAAAATTCTATTTCTCTACATGTTCAAACCGACTCCTTCAATATCGCTATTTATTAGAATCCTAGAAATAAAAAATATTTTCAATCACTATATTTCCAGCGGCTATAATTTACGGGTCCATATATGCAAAACCGTTTGCCTGATTGTTTCTCCAAATTATTCGTCTTATTATTTTTCCTATATCATAACAAAATAAGTCGTCAATCTCTCTTGAATTCGTCGTCATCAGATAATGACAACGAACTCATTTTAGTAACACTACACCTAGCATACAATCAATATGAGCTAGTAAATGCTCCACGACATAACGGTTATATGCCTGGATAACAGCTAATTTATTACAATGGAGAAACTAGGCATTGCATGCTATACCAGAACTACTTTTTAAAGGCTTCTACCTATAGTTCAATTATCTTTCGACGTAAGTTTGTAGTTACTCCATATGTTTTTGTTCTCTTTTTTGTTTATCCTCCTGTCTATGGCTTATTCTTCTTTTTCTGCACAGGTTTAGAATGGTTCGTTCTTTATTTATTCATATAGAGTGAGCTGTAGAAAATCATGATCACTATTTTTGTGCACAAGAGAGATATAGCTAGACGTCTTGGGTTATCTCCTTCGTAGAAGATTACCGTTGTATTTCGAATGCTAACTTATGGAGTACTAGCGGTTGCTATGAATGATTATATTCAGATTGGAGAAAATACTGCTATAGATAAAAAGTTTATCAAAACTATTGTTGAAGACTTTGAAGATAAATATCTGAGATCTGGGAGCAAGCATGGTTAATGATATTTAAGGGGCTAGGCTCCTTGATCATCCTGACAGCATGGTTAATCTAGGAGCAAAAAGAATGATCTAGTTTTCATGGAGTCACACCAAATCTTTAGCAAATATTGTAGTCAAATAAAAAATGAGTGCCATAATGTTGGAGGAATTATGCCATATACGGGGGTAATATACTGTCGCACCCAGTTTCAAGAATAAATCAGATGTATTTCATATTTATACCTGAATCAAGTTTTCATACATACAGTGATATCATCAATAATAACATAAATTGTGTCATTAATAACAAAAATATTCCTTACAAAAGGACCCGCAAGTTTAAAAGAAAACACTAATAAATCTTCCAGCAACAGTAGGACTTCCATCCATCCACATGTATTGTCCGGAGGAACGCCAGCCTATGATATGGTCTTTATGACGACGCCTTCCTTCACCCAGAACTCAGCACCATCGTCCAGAAAGTCATTGAAAGCTTCACCTTCTAAGCAACATCGGAAGTTAGAAGAAGGCAAGCGTGAGTACACAGAGTACTCAACAAGTGAGAAAAAATATATGACATGCAGGCTTTATGACAAGGAAAAGCTTGACTCGAGATAACTGAAACTATGCCAAACTAAACTAAGACCCAAAAGACTTAGCAACCCTATTACTAGGTTATGACTCCAACAATAAAGGGGAATAACTCATCGAATTCTATCCGACTACCAGACTCACCAGATGTCCCATATCTGGCTTACGACTCATCAGGGGTTCCACCACCCGACTACCCAAAACCAACCATTCAAGATCCCCACTAATTATGAAGAAGTCCAAGTCCGCTCTTAACCGTGAGCACGTCTGATATATCAGTTTTACACTCTGTAGAGTTTGCACATTTTACCCACGAGTCGTGATTCCTATTTTGCTTTACACTTCCGAGATGTAGAGCTGGTGTCTCACTACAAGGCCGTTACAAATCGCCTCCAAATATATATGCACCCACTAAGGTTTCACCGCTAACAGGGATTTCATCCACTGCAGAAGCCCCCTCTTGTGCCACTTAACCATCAATTGATGTGTATAGAATATGAAGGACAACTAATTATTTGGCCAGGCTGTACCCATATAGGCCTCGTGGTTGTGCTGTTATGCCGGGTAACAGGTTTCACAAAACGGTCCTTAGGATCCCAGACGAGAACAAACACAATCCCTGCTGTGCAGCTCCACCTTAACTAGCCATCCAGTTGGGATCCCTTCCATGTTACTACAAATTTATCATACCCAAATTCTTGTTATATAAACATCAGTCGGGATTAATATTTACTCCAACCATGATAGCACTAGCACAGCTACCCTTTTTATTTCCCATGACCATTCAAAGGCTACAAGAAAATATCACACAAAATCTAGTAAAACCCTAACCATATGATTCCATATTAAACAAGCACGCATCTAGAGAAAATAAAAGCTACAATATCCTACTATGGTGTCAAAGTGATCAAGAACACTTGCTTTCAAATGCAGGTTGCTCAAAGTCTTCGAATGCCTGGTCTTGTAAGCTGACACACTACTCGTCTCCGAGGGCTTATCGACAGCCGGAGAGGTCTTGGCAGCGGTTGACGACGGAGAGAAGCGACGGCGAAGGTCGAAGCTCGAAGGGATCTCGTCTACGGCGATGGAGGGGCAGAATTGGCGGTCAGAGAAGTTTCCTCGAGACTCCGCGATGCCAAAGGGACAGTTAGATGGCCACGGGATGCAGCAGGAAAGGCCGGCGACGGTGAAGGGTAGCGAAACTCACCGGAGCTTGGCGGGAAGGTGGTTCCGGCGACGGAGAAGCGAAATTGAGGGGTGGAATGCTCTCCACTGGTCCTTGCGGTGCTGATGGCGGTCTCGGACGTGGCAGAGAGGGCTCAGACGCAGTGGACGGCGCTTGGCGGTGTTCAGCGGCGGCAATGGCGCTCGGTGGTTTCGGCGGGATGGAGAGATGGGGCGGTGGTGCTCTGCAGGGGCGGCTTTATAGGCGAGGGGGAGCGTGCGCCATTGCGGAGACGTGGATGCGAGGGGCGGAGACGTGCTGGCGAATTCGGGCGAGGTGGTGTGGCAATTGCGGGGGTACGCGCGCGCGGGCGCACGCGACGACGATGCTGACAAGTGGGGCCCGATTATCAGAGAGAGAGAGAGGGGGAGGGAAGTGGGCTGGGCTGTGCTGAAGAAATGGACTGGGCTGGGACTGAGATTTTGGGCTGGGCCACACAAATTCAAAGTGGCGTGACATATACCCACTGAATTAACAGTCTACAAAAACGATTCGGATTCTCAAGTAGACAGATACAGGGATTTTCAGTCTATAATTATGAATCATAAGGTTTCTCATCCATGAACTTGCCATTTCTATTCTGATTTTCAGTATACAACCAGATGAATATAACAGACATATACAGGGATTTACCAAAAGATCAAAGAGCAAAGCGTATTAGGTACGGCTTCTTAATTAGTTCATGAATCATGACGAAGTCCATACCACATCAATTTTAACAAAATCAGCACTCTGTTGGGTGATTCGCTAATCCAGTTTCAGTTTCAGCTTGACCTTAATAATTGGAAGTACATCAACAAATTCACAAGAGAACAAACATTTAGATAAAAAAAGGACTTGACTCTTATGATTTACAGATACTATATATGTGTACTAGCCTTAAAAAACAACCTTTAGCTGCATCCAGTAGACACAAGTTTCAGCCAGCGGCAGGCTTGCCGTGGGGCAATGGGGGCTTCCTATCATAACCAACAGAAGAAGGAATCAACTCAGAGACCAGCAAAGAACGGACGAGCTAGAGCAAAGAACCCCACAATGCAAATCACCTGGCACGAACCCCAGATTGTGCGAGTTTGGGACTCTGGGGCCGCTAGGAGGCAGGGCTTCGGATTAGGGACGTAGCACTCGCAATCGCCGACTCTCTCCCCCGCTCTCCTCTAGTTTGCCGTTCCGCTGCTGGTCATAACCGATTTGTATACTTATCATTTTCAGCTACGAACTGACAATAATACTTAATCTAAGACAAAAATAAATAAAAAATATACTAGTGGAGCAATAGTTTAACTGAGCTTTATAATACTAATCTCTATAATATTTAAGTTTATATCACACTAATCTATAATTAACTGACTAACTCCATTATTGTACACTAAAAACAAAAGTCGTGGTTGTCCTCGTCATCGCCGTCATTATCTTGTCCTCACCTTCATTGCCTTCATCGTCGTCGTTGGCCTCCTCCTCCTCCGAGCTCGACCAGGGCTTCTTCGGATCATCGATGAAGAAGTCCCACACCTCGTCCTCAGAGGGGGACCCTGCTGAGTCACCAGAGTTCGAGGTCTCAGCCTCGTCTGACGACCACGTTGGTCAGGCCTCCTCCTCCTTCCTGGGCAACAGAGCGGATGTGGGAGGTGTGGCCAGAGAAGGCGGCAGTGGTAGCAGCAGCAGATGTGGAGGGGGAGAGGGGGAGAGCCAGAGAGCGATCAAGTGAGAGCTTGAGCAATCGAGTGTAAAATATTTAAAGGCGCCCGGGAGAAGCTAGATGGTGGATGCGTGAAGACATACAAATTTTAAGATATCATTGTTGGTTCTTAAATACAACCATTAATGATAGCTATTATCACTTTCAGTTATTAAGGCACGTCTTTTGATTAACTAATGTCACTTTTGGTTCATGTTATGAACCGACAGTGATACATACTACCGATTCTAGCAAAGAAACATCAGTAATAATTTAAATAGCACACTACTACAGAAAAGTTATCATTGCCGATTCAAAAATGATACACTATTGGTTTTTGAACTGACAGTAAATAAGCATAATCGACAGTGATTGTATATATCACTACCAATTTGTAACACGAACTGACAGTGATACAAACTATTATTGTCGATTCTTGAACTTATTTCGCTCGAACAGTCAGTGATTTAATCTAGGGAAAAAAATTAAGCATTAATAGTGATAAAAATAAAAAGATTAATATTGCTAATTACCATATTAATAGAGTTCATATGATACTAATTACACTATAAGCTGTCATCAGCATAAGACAACGTGCAAAACCCTAACATGTGTGTTGACTACCCATAGCCAAGATGATACTCGACCCACGAACGGGGGTCGTTGTCCTCGTCGTCGTCCTCATCGTGGGCGTTGTTGTTGTCATTGGCAGTGGCGTCTGTGGCATCACCATCACCAAGGTCCTCCTCTTCCTCCTCCTTGTCCTCTACCTTTTTGGCCTTCGGCTCATCGATGAAGGGATGTCACACCTCGTCGTCCGACGAGGGGGATCTTGGCAACATGCCAGAGTCCAAGGAGGTCAGGGGAGCCTCGTTGGACAACCCGCTTGGTGGGGCCTCCTCCTCTCTAGACGAGGTTGTGAGTGTGGGAGGCGTCCTCGAAGAAGGTAGTGGAGGTAGCAGCGGATCCATGGATCATGTGGCGATGGACGCAGCTAGTGGTGGGCGTGAGAGAGTGTAGCATATAGGTTCCTAAGTAAATGATAAGTATTTTGGTAATTAATGATAACTTTATTATTGTGACTAACAAGTTTATTTTGAAGAATATTAAACTTTAGTTCACAATGATGATTATGCAATTTTGGTCCTTAAAATTGATGCTATGAACGATCGAAGGATATGAATGACAAGATTAAGAATCTTCTAGTTATAAGTATCATAAGAAGATGAAAGATACTTAAAGTAGTATAAGTTCTATTTTCTAGTTCTTTGATCATACTATAAAGAAGGCTAAGAGTAGTAGCTTGATCTAGTTGCGTATAGACTTTTGGATGCACAGTAGTAGTTTAATCTAGTTAAATTTAGACTTTGATCGTACTATAAAGAGAGGCACAGTTGTGAAATTATAGCGCTAGGTTGCTCAGAGAAACCTATGGACGAGTTGTCGAGAAGTTAGAACTCAACAAAATTTAAATTCGACGAGTTCTGAAAAGATTATTAACGTCGATTCGGTGCTCAGCAAGTTCTATACGCTGAAGTATTTTAACTCAAAAGAGAAAATTTAAGACTATACTGGATGATCTGGTGTTAAGCACTAAGTATACGCCGGAATATTTTATAGGGGGAAATTCTTTAGAGGAAATGTTTTGAACACGCCGGCCTCAACGGAGTGTTTTTTAGAGATTTTCTCGGTGGCCTCGCGGCCATCGCCGGACTCGGATTCCAACTCCCGGCCGTTTCCGGATAGGAACTGAACAAAGACGTACACGGCACCGGCTACAACACCACGCGCGTGGCCATATATAAATAGATCACAACTAGCTGAAGACTAATCGTAATCCAGAGATACTTGATCAGCAAGCTAGGGTTGAAAAGATTGATCCTACCGCCGACTTGATCAATCCAAAGACACAACTAATAACGATGAAGGACGCGGCGGGGCTGGCACTGTGTTACTTCGACACTGTGATGTTCAAGAAGACAGGCGCGCACGGAGACCGCGGGGTGGTGATGGAGGTCATGCCCGGCAAGAGGCTTAGCGTGTTGTGCGTCGACGGCACCGAGGTGGTCCAGAAGGCTCGCGACATCACCGTCGTCGATCGGAGCTTCTTATACCCAGGCATGGCCGTCGCCTCGGCGTCGGACCTCAGTGGCCAGGCCGGGGTCGTCACGGGCGTCTCCACGGCGCTCGACCTGGTTCAGCTCGACGGCGAACCGACGGTTGTCGCTAGGGACGTGTCGCCAGCTGAGGTGCAGCGCGTCAGGGAGCTCAACCCGGGCGACTACGTCGTTTCCGGGCCGTGGCTCGGCCGGGTTCTTGAAGCGTCCCTCGACGTGGACGTATTGTTTGACGACGGAGCCGTCTGCAGGGTCACTGTCAGTCGGCCGGGCAGAGAACTTGAAGCCACCATGGACAAGGACAAAGGAAACAGTGATTATTTCTACCCGGGGCAACCTGTCGTCGGCCATGGAACCGTCTTTAAGGCCTCCCGATGGCTCAAGGGCTACTGGAAGCCAACCCGCGTGAAAGGCACCGTTGCCAAGGTCGAGATGGCCGGCGTGCTCGTCTACTGGGTCGCCTCGTCGCAGATGGGCACCGAGAGGTCCCTCTTCCAGGCGTCCGCACCTCCGGCGTACCAGCACAACTCTCACAACCTAACATTCTTCTGCTCCGGCGATGGCCTCCTGGTCCGGCTCTGGATTGTGAGCGAGCGTTGCTTCTTTCGCTCCCCCCACTGCCGCGGCCGCGCACCTACTACTTGTAGAACCACTGCCACTGCCAGCAATCTGTATGAGTCGTCGTTACCGCCTGCATCTACCGCAACAGCAGATGAGGATGGTCAGGAATCACCATCTGCTGCTGCCCGTGGGCTAACAAGGACGCACCGTAATCGGCTGAGGATGGGGGTCAAGCGGATGCGGCGACTAGATCGGAGGCGCGCAGAGTTCGAGCTGTCAATGTCCGTCGCCGATGTCCGCACGACGGTCGACGTGTTGTGGCAGGATGGAACGCGGCAGTACGGCGTGCCATCGGCAACGCTGCACCCCATCTGGCACCGGAACGAGCGAGACTTCTTCCCGGGGCAGCGCGTCATCCGCAGTACGCCGTCGCACGTCGCCGCTCCAACTACTGCTACGGACTTGGATGCAGCTGGACCGGCCGCAGCACGTTTTGGCATCGTCAGAAGCCTCAATTACAAGGACCAAACCGTGTGTGTGTCTTGGTTGAAGGCGGCGACGTGCGCAGGGGAGTACCCAGAGGTCGACTGCGACGAAACCATGAGTGTATACGATAATCTGCGCCGGAGTTTCGACCACAAGTTATTCTACGGAAATATTGTCGTTCGCCTGCAGCCAACAGATTCAGCCAGGGTCGACGGCGATGGTGGCAGAAGCACGGAAGAGCCAGTGCCGGCACAGCGGAACAAGAAAAAGGGTGCCGCCGATGATCTTTCATGGGTCGGACATATCGTTGATCTTTGTGATGCAAAATACCTCCAAGTCAAGTGGGGTGACGGCAACACGTCAAAGGTAAACATCGATCGTCAAATGCAAAATTATCATGTGTTTCATAAAACAATATAATGTTTCTAGAAAAGGGGTTGTTATCCAGTGCGTTGGCTTTTTAATCACAACCATATATGCAGGTGTTGCCTCATGAGATTGCCGTAGTCAAACCACAAAGTGTCGACAAGATGCTCCATGACTTGGGTGATTGGGTGTACGAGGATGGAGACGAGGACGATGCCGTTGACAAGGCACAAGAGGACACGCCTCAAGAGCTCGCCGCCGCTGATGACGAAGCAGATGACGATTCTAGCAGCGACAGTGACGGCGAGGATGGCCCTGCAGCGGCGAGGACAACAGGCTTGGCGGATGCTGTCGCCCAAGCAATGATCCGACTATACGGTGAAGTGCTTGCCCAGGGCAAGAGGTATCTGGTGAACGGGTCGGCGGCACTGGCCTCGAGATTAGGACGTGCTACCACGGTGAACATCGAGACACCCGCGCCAGTGTCCGGTGGAGGAGATGACAAGGAAGCTGCCGCTGCTGTGGCATCGGCAAGCGACAACGGAGGAGATGGCTCTGCCGGGCAAGGGAAGGCCGAGGCAGATGCCACCGGTGGTGGTGACGACTCGTTTCGCTTCCTTCATTTTGAGGTCGTGCAGAGCCCTCCGGATCACCATTACCTCAACAACTTGGAGCAGGTGAGTAACTGGTTAGCTAGTACGACCTTGAATAAAACCCTTTGACTATCGATATACGTGAGGGCTGGGGTTGCTTAATAGTCACCCATGGCCATGGATCAAGATCAAAGTTAGAAGCAAGCATATCTCAATACTAATCTAATGGTTAGCACTTAGGAAAACATATTTTTTACTTTATACAACAGTGTTACTACATTTTCAGTACACTTTGTTACATACGTGTGTGCTGTATATCATGTTAATGTAGTAAGCAACAAGTAAAAGAGACTTGCTGTAGGTAGTCATATGTTTATCTACGTAAGTTGATGAATTGGCAGAACTAACTTCATTTTAAACTTTTCAAAGTGAAGATGATGTAACTTAATTTGGCCATTAAATTTTTGCTATACCACATATATATATATATCGTCGTAACTGATGTCCTATTTGCCCTGTATCATTTTCAAATACTTAATCTACATTTTTGTAAGTGATTTGTCATATATACCAATTTATCGGTGCTGACTGCTAGCTAATTGCTGTTCGTGTTTTTCATATATATTGCATTGATGGATTAACAGGGCACTGGTGGTGGAAGGAAGTGGATAAAAAGAGTACAAAAGGAATGGAAAATTCTTGAGAATAACTTGCCCGGTAAACTGTGAGAAAACTTCTACTGTTGCATTAGAATTCGATTGGCATCAAACCCCGGCCACGTACAAACAACACTTTTGATTTTGACACGTACGTATCTGAATGAAATTTGCAGACACCATCTACTTGCGGGCGTTTGAGGACCGCATGGACCTGCTCCGGGTGGCGATGGTGGGCGCCAGCGGGACGCCATACCACGACGGCCTCTTCTTCTTTGACCTGCAGCTGCCGCCGTCATACCCCGCCGTGCCACCGCTGGTGAACTACCGCTCATTTGGACTCCGTGTGAACCCCAACCTCTACCAGTCCGGCACGGTGTGCCTGAGCCTACTCGACACCTTTGGCGGCAAGGGCACCGAGCTCTGGTCACCGGAGGCGTCGAACGTGCTCCAGGTTGTCGTCTCCATCCAGGGTCTCGTGCTCACCGCCCAGCCCTACTACAACGAGGCCGGCTACGCTGCTCAGGTCGGCACGCCGGAGGGTCGCCGCAACGAGCTTCCATACAGCGAGAACACCTACCTGCTCACCCTCCAGACCATGCTGCACTTGCTGCGCCGGCCACCGGCGGGCTTCGAGGCGTTTGTCAGGCACCATTTCCACCACCGCGGGCGGCACGTGCTCCGGGCGTGCGAGGCGTACTTGGCTGGCTGCCTGGTCGGCACGCTCGATGGCGAGGCGCGTGCCACGGAGCTGAGCAGGAAGCGGCCGTGCTCGGTGGGGTTCAGGCTCGCGCTCGCCAATGTGGTGCCGCGGCTCGTTGAGGCGTTCAATGAGATCGACGCCGACGGATGCGAGCAGTTCGACCGGCTCCGTGCAGCAGCCGATGAACAGCTCTTGTTGACCAAAGGTATAAATTAAAACGGAGTGAATATGGACAGCTCTGCTGTGCCGGTGCTGGTTCTCTGGCCTGCAATTAGACTATAGCAGTCTTTTTGTGGCGGCATGCAATAGACGAGCACTGCAATTTGCAACAACAATCAGTAGTACAAGAAACAATAGAGAGTAGATCGATCCATGTAGTCATGGACTTTGGTTAATTTTGTTCTTCTAATTATCTCAAGATCGATGTTGGACCGAGTGGTACAAATATATATATACTACATGCTTCCTACATTCAGCGTCATAAATCTCAAATGAGGTTCTAGGCACCGGCGAAGGAGTTCCTTCGTCACCACCATCCTCGGGGCGATACTACTCTTGACATCCCGATGACCTCCACCTCTTTCTCATCCTCTTTCCCTCCTCTTGTTTTTTTTTTTTTTTTTGGCATGTGCTCCTTTTTTTTAATTCTGCGAGATACTTGTATTATGTTTCTTCTTTTTGGTGTTCTCCGGTTGAGTAGCGAAACTAGTTGGAAATTGGATGGACATATGAATTCTGAGCTTTAGGTCATGGCTCAATGCGTTTGTTTTTTGTTGAATGCATAGGAAAATTTCAGAGCTTTAGGTCATGGCCCATGATGCATCTGTTTTTTTTTAATGCACATGGATATTTGTTGTGGCATTGGGAGGCACATCTCTCCTACTTAAAAAAATTCTTAATCCATATATCGTTAGCTTTTATTTTGCCCTCGTGTCCGCTCGCCCGCCCTTGGTCTGCCCCGCACGCATCGTCCGTCTGTCAATCCCCTGTCCGCCTGCCCGCTCACCCACACACATCGTTTGTCCAATCGTGCCTTTACCCTCCCGCAGGTTCCACTCGTCAGCGTGTTTCGCTCCGCCCCTTGGTTCCGCCCGAAACCACGTTCCACTCCTCACCTCCCTGCTCGTGTTCCTCTCCACTTCGCCCCTCAGCCCAAAGATCCACCCCCATCGCAGCAGCCTCCATCCCCCGCACCATCCTTTAATCCTCACCCTGCAATCTACAGCTCCCCCGCCCCCGCCCCGCCCCCTGTGAGGTTTGTTATTCTCCCTCTCTTTGATCTCTCTGTTGTTCAGGCCCCGCTCATCATCCCCAACCTCCCAAGCTGACCCACTCCGCCGGCCGAACCCCCTCCCCCCCCCCCCACGTTCCGAAGTGCTCGCACATCCCCAACTTAGCAACCGCCCCTCCCATGGCTATAAACCCATCCCTGACCCCCGGCCGAGCCTCCCTTTGCCTCACCGCGCCCAAGCCCCCAAGTTTCATCGGATTTCCCCCACTAGAGAGCTTGTGCGTCGTCATCGAACCTTCACCGCACCCCGCCGCCATTGCCGAGTTGATTCGCGTTATCCTGACACCGTATGAGCCTTCGCCGGTGTTCTTCGTCAGCATCTCGTTGACCGCAACCGATCTCTATTGAATTCCAACTATTGCACATAACTCCAGAGGCCACTGAAGCCGCCATTGAAGCCTAAATGTCATTAAGCTTCTCCGGTGTGCCCCGGCATAGTTCGAGCCATCAAACAGGTTCGTTGTCGTCTCCTCTCCGTGCTCCTCTGCTTGCCGTCGAAGATCGGCCTCCATGTCTGCTTGCCGTCACCGTCACCCTTACGCCAGAGCCAAGGTAGCTCGCCATCCACTGCCCGATCATAGACCAATGCCTGAGATTAAAAGGTAAGATACCCCTCCACGAGCTAATAGGATAATGCCATGTGTCCACTTTGATGACTGCGTCTAAGTGAAGCCACGCCAGTGAGCCACATCGGCATCTTTGTCCCACATGGCGGTCCAGTCAGCGTCACGTGTCGGTCCACATTAGCCTCCTGAGCCAGTCAACGTGCTGACGTTAGTATGACGCAATAAGTAGGGTTTATAGTTAAAAACTAATCTATTAATTCTTTTAATTAGGTAATTTCGCATTTAAGTCCCTATTTTTTGTTTTAAAAAAACTTGTCAACTACTATTTTTTACATATATCCCATGTAGATTTATTTATTTACATATATGCCCTAAAGTTTTACAAATAAGCCCTAGACTTTTATATTTTTAGCAAATAGTCCCGGTTCTTTTAAAAAAGACCTCTGCAGCTTAAAACCTTTTTAACTTTTTCGTCATAGCTCCGTTTTAGGCGATTCTTGCGCTCATACGATTGTAGTAACGTACTTTCTATTTGTAGGCTTTTTAATAGCACATTGCTACTGTTTGGTATGTTGTTCTTAGTTTTCCCTTTTTGTTGTTTGTCGGTAGTTTCCGCGATTAGTCGATTACATTTCGGAACAGTTTGAGAGGCTTCAATCAAGATTTTGACAACATTGAGTAGCACTACGATAAAGGAAAGTGTCCTTGATCATATTGATCCCATTGTACGAAAGTATTTCTTTCATTTCTATTGCATGCTTATCAATATGAATCCCATGACTAGGGTTTACTAGATTCCTCCATGATTATCCTTGCCACTTGTGTTGTAGTTTTGGTGTCATGGATAGAATTGCTTAGTTGTGTTGTCAAATTGGGGGTTTAAATGTTAATCTGTTTAATGGTCTATGGAACATGAGCTGGTCTGATAATCTTTTTAGCAACATGGAACATAGGGATTCTGAGGAGGAGGTGGTATGATGATGGTGTAGGTATGCGCTGTGGGTTGATGGTAGTACCTGCTTGGGATCCTAAGGATCGATTTGTGAAGCCTATAACCCGGCACAATGATGCAATCATGAGGCTTATATGGGTATGATGTCACATCCCAAATTCTTAATCACGCATTTAAGCAAAATCATGCTTCTTAAGTATTATGCTTAAATTTACGTAATAGTAATTCGAAGCACTAATGCCCTTTGTTAAAAATCATTTGGATGAGAGAAGAAAATTGAGGGAGAAAAGAATAAAAATTGCATTAAAAATACCTATTTTCTCTAACATGTGGCCCCACCATTCCACCCACCAAATTGCATTGGAAATACCCATTATCAAATACTCAATGCTTGTCATCGGCTTTGTAGTTCACCTATACATAAGAGATCAAGTTTTTTGTTAGGTAACCAAACAAGTTTAGTACCTTTGACCTGAGATAAAAGAGCTTTAGGCACCTAAAGTTGTCTAGGAAAGTTGCTCTTAACCTGAGTTTCAATGAACTTTGTCATAATTTTACCATTTTTAAGCTTATGCAACAAGAAATGATTTTTATTAAAAGTGGACTTGTACTTAGAAGGCATTTCTCCTTTTTTCTACCCCAAGATTTGTTTGGATTTATCAAAGCGTATGTTGTATGCCAAAGTAGGGAGGGGTTGAGTAGGAATTGGACACTTCCTTGTGTTGTGGCCAGTGACCTCACAATGTTGGCAATATGAAACAACTTCCTTGATGAAGCAATTCTTAATTTTTGGTGACTTGATGATGCTTTCCACTGGGATGGAGAAGCACCCAAGGTCTCTCTTGTTGAAGTACATCGCATTCTTTACAGGCATTTCATTGTGCTTGTATCCCCCTTTGGTTAATCGGACCACATATGAATTGAGACTTGCAATCTCATCTTTGAGCCGTTGCTCCTTTGCATGGTTAGTCTTAGAAGATGACATAATATCATATCAAGAAGAGCATGGTATATCAATAAGATCTCCGCAAGAATTAGATACATTGACCTTAACAATATCAACGTTAGCCGACTCATTAGTGCTAGGGTCAATGGCATCATAAGCTAACTCAAATTCTTGGTATTTGAATTTTAAGTCTACATGCTTAAATTTAAGCTTCTTGTTGCTTTCTTCAAGTGACTTACTAGATGCAACTACTTCATCATATTTTTTTAAGCAAACTGTTGCATTTAGCAAGTAACTTATTATGACTAGAGCTAAACTTAGCATGTACATTTTCAAGAGATTTGATTTTAACTTTTTGCTTCTTGATTATAGTAGAATGGTCATTCATGAGCTAAGATATATTATAAGGTGAAAGACTATCATCATTACTATTACTATCATCTTCCTTGCTACTCACCTTGTTGTTACCTTTTGTCATGAGGCGCGTAGGTGGTGGAGGAAGTGGTAGATACTCATTGGTGATGGTGAGACCCACGAGTTTCTCGTCTTCATCGTCACTTGAATCATTATTTGAGCTCTCGTCGGATACCCATTCAACAATAATGTAGGTTTTGTGACCTACATCCTTCTTGTTGAAGAGATTTTTTTCACCAATAATGTAGGCTTTGCGGCCTACACCCTTCTTGTTGAAGAGATTTTTCTTTTTCTTATTATCTTGATCTTTCTTCGTGTTCTTGTCCTCATCATCACTTGAATCATACTCTTTGTTCTTGTTTCTCTTATCGGGACGAGAACAATTATATAACATATAGAAATAGTAACCACAATTGTACCACTTCTTCTTGTCTCCGTCACCGGACTTATCAAATTTCTTTGAGCGAAATTTGTTCTTCTTGGTATCATAGTTGTAACCATTGTTGCCCAACTTATCATCCTTGTGGTTCTTCACTTTTTCTCATGAGGAGAACAAGCTTGGTGCTGGAGTCATCATCATCATCTTCATCACTTTCACTTGATAATAGAATCTTCATCTTCTTCTTCTTCTTCTTCTTCTTGTCTTCCTCAACTATCTTGGCCTTGAGAGTAAGATTCTTCACCTTGATCTCCAAACAAGAATATGTCATAAGCATGAATCTTCCCTATAGCATCGATGATGGTCATATCATTGATGTCTCTTTCGTTAGGTAGAAAGATGACAATATTGTATTGTGGTTTGAAAGCACCATCAAGATTCTATAAATGATGTCTTCTTAAGACAATTAAGTAAGCTCAAGTGAGTTAATTTCCTCAATAAGAATGTTCATACAAGAATACATATCATTGCACAACTCATTGGGAACATCTTAAATTGATTAAAATTGTTCATTAGCACATGATATCTTTCTTCTCGAATTTTACTTGAACCCTCATGAATTTCACATAGATCGGTCCAAATATCATGTGCTAACTCCTCGCTTCTTACTCTATAGAAAACTTCTTCACTAATTCCCTCAAAAATAACATTTTAGCCTTAGCATTTCATCTAATTTGTTGTTAGGTAAAAGGCTGATCAAACTCGATGGAGGTGGCTAACCAAAATTTAGGGAAAATAGTCTCAGGATATCTTGCCATGCGAACTTTCCAATATGTAAAGTTCTTTCTCTTGAACTTTGTCACATTACTGTCATTCTTAGGGGGCATTGCTCTAGAATTTTAAGTCTATTAAGAGCACGAGACTCTGATACCAATTGAAAAGATCGAATGGCCCAAGAGAGGGTAAATTGAGTCCTAAATAAAACTATTTCAACCAAACTCTAGAACAAGTAAACAACCTTATTCTAGATGAATAGTAAAGCAACTATAACGCCCAAATTAGATAGAATGTTAAGCAAGAATATATACAAACTACAACACGAAGTGAATTACGGAATATTAGCTTGCAAGAAAGTAAACGCTCAAGATAAATGCAGGAAAGTAAAGAGATGAGCAAGAAGAAACTGAATTTTTTTCCCAATGTCTCGAGGAGTTAGCACTCCCCCTAATCCTCGTTGAAGCATCCATTAAGGATATCGTTCCCCTTGAGCCACTAAGACTCAAGTGCTCTCTCATGATAGCCACTTCTCCATCTTCGGATTGAAATGCTTCAAACCAAGCACAAAGTCTCTCTTAGGATTCCTACAAGAACTTCAAGAGCTCACCAAGACATCTCTAATCACCAAGACTGGCTAGGTGTTGCCAATCACTAAGGGTAACAAACAAATAGGTTCGCTTGACCTCAATCAAGGCTAGACTATAGCTAGATACACACTTGCTACTCTCTTTACACTAATGATATCCTTAATCTTCAATTAAGAATTTTGCAAATCACTCTAGTACACTCACTTATCTCTTAATAACACACTAAGTGTTTCAGCTCTTCTGAATCACAAGGTTAACCAGTGAGACGAAATGAGGGCGTATATAGTCTAGAGGTCAAAAACTAGCTATTGCTCAACCACCCACATTTTTCGTGAACGACAAATGATCTGGTGTGCACTGGCTCCAAACACTGGATCACCCGGTGTGAATCTTTCACCAAAACTAGCCGTTATAGTGTCAAAATTACTCCGACAAAGTCTCCGATATATACGCCAGACCACCTGATGTGTATAAGTCCATATTCCAGTCAACATAGGGAATTCCTCTGAACTTTACTCCGTCGAAGTACTTAATGTGTGCGCCAGACCATCCGACATGTACAACCTTGAATATCAACTTCTGAAAAATAATCCGACAAAGCCATCTTCAAACTACCGGACCATTCGACATGTACAAAAGTGACAAGGGAAAAATGCTCCGATATGTATAAACACCTCATCGCCGAACCATCTGATATGTAGAGTTTTTCCAAAACTTGTACAATTCAAACTTCTTTAAGTTCAAGCTTCTCGTCAACTTAAATATGGGCTTCTGTGAGCTACTTAGTATTAGAATTTTAAGTGTGTGCATCTAACCAAATCTAGACTCAACTAGATCAAGCTACTATCTTAGCCCCTCTTTATAATACGATTAAATAACTAAAAAAGAGAACATATACTATTTTAAATATCCTTCATCTACTTATAAACTTAAAACTAAAAGACCTATAACCTTGACGATCATATGATATGATCATTCATTCAAAACAAAATAGGGATCAAGATCATCCAACATTATTATAAACTAAATTTTTAAAAACCCTTCAAAACAAATTTATTAATTATAATAATAATTATCATTAATCACTAAAACACTTACAATTTACTTAGGACACCATTTGTTTGCAATCGGTAGAACAGCAACAACGCCTTCCACAATGTTTCCATAAGCTCATGACTGATGTCAACAGGAACTTGGAACCAAAGAACCGAGACAGATTCACTCAAAATCTTGCAACATTCAGACATGATTTCCGGTTGAAGTAACAGTTGTAAGATTATATTTGGAATCAAGGGTTTTAATTCATGGTGTTTGCCTGTTCTGTTTGGTGAAGTAATTACTCAGATCAACACTAAGTTTAGTTTGTATGATTGAATAAATTCTTTTTATTTATTGCTCTTTGCTCACTTGCGAACTGTGTTCATGGAGGGAAACAAAAAATAACTTGAGGTCGTTAATTGACGCCATTGTAAATTTGTAATTGTTGGACGGATCGTATGCTGTAATTGGAATGTTGCTCTCAACTGTTAAGCGGCAAACAGAAGGCAGAAAGCCAATGCTGGCTAAATTTTCTTTTGGAGATTCTTTTGCAAATGCAGGCTAAATTTACGTTTGGAGAGTAATATAAATTAAATGTATGCTGTATAACTAAGGTGATCAATCCTGTTGACGGTACAAGCTAGCTGTGTAGAATTCTTTGCACAGCGATAGCTGAATTCGTTTTATTTCGCTTGTTAATCATATTTCTTTCATTTCGTTCTTTTTCGATTCCTTTCTCTGTTCTTATTCTCTTTGTTTTCTCTCATCTTCAACAGCTTTTCTTTGAGGGGAATCATGAAGGAAAATAAGAGAGAATCAATCTCGTCCTGAATAGAATGACTCTGAAAATCCCTTCGTGACGGAAATCGTGAAGGAAAACCGTTAGAACGCTGAAGGGAACGAAAATCTCATCGTGAAGGAATTCTGGACCCTGAAATGAACAACGGGGCTGTTCACTGATAGCCCTCGTGTGTCGAGAACTAAAATGTGGTCATATGAACCTAGAAATTTGCCCATCTATTAGTTGATAACGAAATTTGGCCTATATGTGGTTGGTTATGTGCCAGATTCTGCATCCTAGGCATGGAATATGATGCAGAAAGAATAGCGCCCAACAAATTCGGCCATCACCATGTAAATTTATGAGTGAATTTCACAAAACTCTATTAAAATTGAAAAAACTATCGAAAATTACACTTTTAAAAACCACTTTCATGAAACTACACTTTTATGGAGAGTCTATATCACAAAATTACACTTTTAAAAATCAACTTCACAAAACTACACTTCTATAATCATATCATATCACAAAACGACATATTTATATTAACTCTGTATCGCAAAACTACACTTTTAAACCTAGAAAAATTATATTTTTACGATAGGGAATGAGCGCGTATATATAGTTTTGTGACGTGTAGTAATAAAAAATGTAGTTTTGTGAAATTGGTTACTAAAAGTGTAGTTTTAATATATAGTTTTGTAAAAATGGTTTTTAAAATATAGTTTTATGATAGTTTATTCAATATTATTGTAGTTTTGTGAAATTGACTCTAAATTCAGATAAAACCACCTGCCTAACAATGTTGACTATTTAGGCATCAAAGATCGAGGGAACAACAAAAGCTAGCGTGATAACCTCAACTGAAAAACACTTTATGTCCTTGAACCGTTCATCTTTTTCTTCTTCTATCGAAATGATGTGGAAGAAGAGCTCTCCCTTTTTCCTAAAAGAAAAAAAGAACAAAGAGAGAAAAGAAGAGCTGGGCTTGTGATTCGAAAAAAAAGGAGACAAGCTTAGCAGCTTGCCCTGTGTTAATGTTAGGCAAGAGAACTTTTTAATTTTTATACTTGGAAAATAAATTTTTTGTAAAAATAAGCATGCATTTGAAAAACGTTGTGGAACTAGACTATTGTCGCACGTTGGAAAGATGATGACATGTTTAAAAATAAAAAAAAGATGACGACATGTTTAAAAATAAAAAAATAATGTGTTTCATTGATCTCAAAATTAACAACACTATCGAAATAGTCATGAAAAAATTTGGTGGTGTAGAGAATACTATGATGTAGCTCTTAAAAAATCCAAGCAATAGTCTAGTTTTACAAAAAAAAATAAAAATCAAACGTACGTCTATTCTTGCACATTTTTATTTTTGAAATAAAAAATAAAAAATTCTAGGCAAGAGGATGTTTTATGGGCCTGGCCCATTAATCAAGTCCACTAAGTCCGCCAGGGTGGAGCTTACGTGGAGGCCCGACCGGGAAATAACCGTTGCAAGTTGGCCGACGAGTCATTCCCGCATCATGCGCCCAATCACGTCACGCCATTATCCGTTACGGATATTCCCGGAGCTATTCTATTCTCTCTCCGAGAATATCCATGAGAGGATCCCATGCTCCACATGTCACGTTTTATTTGTTTGATGTACACGCCAAGCTCTCCACTGTGTTCCTCTCACTTGGCCAACGGTCGAGCTCTAAGATTTTGTGAAGTTACGGGCTCATATGGAGCTGGTGCTAGCTACTTGTATGTGTCGTTTCAAATATACAATAAAATTATAATCGTACAATAGGTTTTATTTGATATAGTTCTAGATCCGAGATCTATATTGGATCTAAAGTTTGCATAATAAAATAAAATAATTTAAATATTTATTTTTATTCAAAATAAAAAATAAATGTTTCAATCAAATACCTTCAATCCACTCATAATTCTAGATCTTGAATTTCTTATAGCAGAATATGATCAGTTTCGAGAAACCTAAGATCTAGATCCATACCAAATAGCTCCTTGATAGGGCTCCAAATCTAGGATCCACGATAGATTTTGGTGAAGCCCTACCAAACAGGGCGACTCTACAATTTTATAAATCTCCCCACTTCCCTATATAATTCTGTAGAGCTATCAAAATATTGCTCTAAATATGGATCCGCCCCGTAAAAACCAACCAGTTCACCAAATTAAGGTGATATTACCCTTTTTTTTATCTAGATTCATACCAAATAGCCTCTTGACAGGGCTCTAGATCTAGGATCCACGATAGATCTAGGTGAAACCCTGCCAAACAAGGTTACTCTATAATTTTATGAATCTCTTCACTTCCCTATGCAATTCTGTAGAGCTATCAAAATATTGCTCTAAATATAGATATGTCATGTGAAAACCAACTAATCCACCAAATTAAGGGGATATTACCTATTTTTGTCATCAATCTACTGAAAAATTTACTCCACTATAGATATGTATAGCAAAATTGGAGCTGAAATCATACCAAATACCTTTAAATCTCTATTTGGTATAACCTGTACTTCTACACAATCCGTTTCTCGGAGAATTCTGTGAAAAATATATTATGCTATTTTAAATTGTGCAATTCATTCTTAGAATCCACTTATTGATAATCTACTGTAAAATCCTATCATTTAACATAATTTCTACGAAATTCTCCAAAATCTACCAGCAAAAACTATACCAAACATGATCTAATACTCTTACTCGACCAACTATAAATCCGACCTCATATTGAAGTTTCCTTGGCATATGCGCGGTTATGTATTCGGTTAGCTCTACGAGAACTAAAGGACATTATGGCCTGCTTGACCTGTCACTCTGACCTAGTGTGGGGATGGTCGTGTGACATCGTTGCCGTTTACAAAAGCTGCCACAACCTTGCAGAAGATCACCACCCACCATGCAATGAGAAAAAGGAGAGGACAAGCAATTTTGGAGTATGAAAAAAAAGGAGAAGATGGATGTAAGACGAAGAAGAATATAATAATTTAATTAAGGTGAGGATAACTAGGATTGGAATAAAAGTGTCAAGTTCTCCCTTGTGTTCCTCTCACTTGGCAAAATGGTCGAGCTCTAAGTTTTTGTGAAGCTAGGGCTCACATGGAGCTGGTGCTAGCTAGTTTGTATGTGTCATTGCAAATTATACAATAAAATTTTAATTATGTAGCGAGTTTCACTTATACTCTCACTTGACGCGTTATAAATATCACCTCACATTAAGTCTCATTGGCATATGTGAGGTTATGTATCACTGTTTGAGTTCTATGAGATGAAAAGCATCATGACCTCTTTGACCTCTCGCCGTGACCTAACGTGAGATGTTTGTGTGACATTATTACCACTTACAAAAGGTTATCACAACCTTGTAGAAGATTAGCCCCCACTATGCGAATAAGGTGAGGACAAGCGGATTTGGAATATAAAAAAAGAGATGATAGATGGAAGATGAAAAAGAATATAATAATGCAATTAAGGGGAGGATAACTGGAAGAGGAATAAAAGTGTTCAAGACTCAACTAAAAAAAGTGACATGCAGAGGTAAAGCGTGATTCTACTTATGCATCAGCTTTTAACTTTAAAGCCTTCAAAGAGAAGTTAGAGCATGAGCTAAAAAAAAGTATAAAGTTGAGACCATGCCTTAGTTTTGTCAGAACGCATTCCTTAAAATTGGATCCCATAGTCGAAAGCCATCCATCTACTACAACAACAAGGATTAAATTAGTTTTCAAATAAGGCCTAATGGTTTTAGGACAAAGTCAACTTAAACATCGAAGTAACTTGTCTTTACACTCATTTGATGATAGTTGGATACTTAAAGAAAAATCCGTTTACTATCACGGTACAACGTAAATCTATACTACTGTCCCATAAAAACCTTTACATTCTACCTACGGTATCATAGATACGCTTCGTAAAAAAACTATACTAGAAATCAGATGTAAAACCCCAGCAAAATTGGTAGGCACAAGCTTGATACACACAGGAGGGAAATAATAAAATGAAAATCGCATACTACTCGCAATGCGGATGTCCTTCAAGTTACACTGACATGCGGGCCCTACCCAACTATTTTCTTCCGGTGGCTACCGTGGTCGCCTCGCCCCTGTTCCTGGTCCAACCGGACACCGATCCGACCCGACCCGACCGGACCGGACCAGCCACGAGACTCAGTGGGCGGGGGGCGGCTCGTGCTCACCGTCCTCTTCTTCTTCGGGCTCCGCACTCCGGCTCGCTGCCGACCGCTTCGCATTCCAGTTCCGGCGCCATCTCCCCCCCCCTTCCTCCGGCGATCCAAATCCCGAGCGGCGCCGCCTTGCCACGGAGCTCGGGACCCAATGCCCGCGTCCCCGGACCCGCCCCGCTCCGCCGACGGCGACGCCCCGGTCCCGGATCCTGCGCCCGCGCCCGCCCCCTCCGGCTCCGCCGATGAGGAGGACGACCGCGTGTTCCTAGTGCCCCGGAGGTCAGTAGAGCCCTAACCCTAGCTCGCCCGGTCCCCGATCAGAGCCCCCAGCCCCCCTGGGTGGCGCCTCGGCCTGCTGACGAGATGCGATGCGGTGGGCGCAGGTGGTGGAGGGAGGCGCAGGAGGGAGCAGCGATCGAGGCGCCCGGGGTACCCTACGCTGCCGCGCCAGCGGGTCCCACCTCCTACGGCATGAAGGTGTTCAGCATGTTCAACTCCGACCAGGCCTTCACCCTCCGCCGCGCAGACGACCTCCTCCTCCTGGCCCCCGACGCCTCCGTCGCCTCGGCGGGGAGGAGCTACGCGCTCGTCGCCGCCGACCTGTTCACCAAGGCGCGCGAATGGTGAGAAAGCCCGCTCTTTTCTTTTGTTTCCCTTACTTTGGGGTAAGAATATAATAGGATTGAATGCCTTTGTGTACCTCTGCGAGTCGCGAGATTTATTTTGGCTGTGCTATTTGCTTGTGAGATAGCCATGGACTAATGCGTAGGATCAAGCTTGGATGATTGATTCGTAACAAAGCAGCGTAGGGTATGTACTGTAGGTAGCATCCGCATTGTACTGGTAATCGTGCTACGTGACTTGGTTATGGCGGCCCTAGAATGGGATTTCAAAGTGTTATACTTGTTGCTGAAAGTGAGTGAGATGGATAATATAGGGTAACCGACTAACCGTCTGTTGCTCATTCATGTTCGTGCGCTCTACTGATGATTGGCTGATGTGCAGGCCTCTTACACGCCACCAAGCTGTTTGCTAGTTGAATAAATTACCGCTCAGGATGACTTCAAATTGCCAACTGTCTAGTAACGGCTCGTGCACACAGTAGTTTAGCGTTATGCATGTATTCAGGGAGTACTAGTATGCCTAAGCATGATAAGCTCTGGAGGTGGTGCACCTGGTGTTACATGGAAAGTTCATGGCAACTATAACGGCATATGATGGGTTATTAAATGTCTAGTGTCCTTATTGAAGGCGCCATATTTGCTTCCATAGATCTCTCTCTCAAAAGAAAAACACATTTAGCTTCCATAAGGAGACCATAGTGTAATTTTAGAAATCCTTTTTTTAACCGTGCATTAAATCCTTGGTTCATCCATATGTGTTAGAACCTAGATGTGATCAACGCAAATCCAACTTTTATGGAGACTCTCCATGAAGCTTGAGTTGGATTAATAGCCCGTGGTTGCTCCAAAGTTTAAACTACATTGAAGGAATGCCTTAAGCCTCAAGCGAGTCAGAGCAAGAAATCTGGTGGTGCATTGGAAGCCTTCATTAGGTGGATGGCTGAGAGAACAAAGTCTTGTGCTGCCTTTTTTTTTTTAATGTTTTGAGTCTAAAAACTATCGAAAAGTTTCTTGAATGGGATAAAAAGAAACCCTTTGGACGTTAACATCTTAACGCAATGCTGCACTTAATAGTTAAGGCTAGCAATTACTAAATTGTATGCTTAACTGCCTATACTTAATTTATTTTTGCTCATGTGACGTTTCTACTATTTTCTTCCTTGCAGCTTAATCTATATCTTAATTTTGTCATGCAGGCATGTTGATTCTGCCAAGTTGGCAGGCAAAAAATTGCCACTTATTGAAGAGGGCTCAGTAAATATTTACCCTATAATGCTCAGAGTTTCAGCCACACGAGATACCAATGCGCTAACTGTGAAGATTGGCAAAAAGGTACGTGTTACGTACTTACGTTCCGCTCTATTCTTGTAGTTTGGAAGAGAGGTTTCTTAAGAGAGCTTGTTTACTTAAGGATCTTAATATTCTTTATCTTTTAAGGATGATCTTTCCTTCAGTAACATATCTTGTGTTTTTATCTTCTTTTTGACATAATCAGGACAACTCGCCCGAGAACTTTAAAAGAGCAAACAAGATTCTGACAGCAGACTCTGAGCCGGTATTTTTCTGACAGTCCTTTTGCCCACTTAGTTATGGTGGAATGCTAAAGTTCTTTCCTTTTTACTGCATGTTCAATTTAGGTTCACATATGGGATTTTTCTGGGCGAACAACATACATATTGATGAATGAATGGAACCGAATGCCCCAAGACCCAAAATCCGCAGATCAGGAGGTATCTTCTCCATTAAGTCTGCCACCTTATTGCTTATTGCTATAAATTGTACACGATTGCATTGTTCTGCTACCTATTTCTTGGCCCTCTCGCTAAATTAGTGCATAAAATGTCATTGTTGATTATTTTTATTAATTTAGTCCCACGTACCACTCGCTTCTGAATGTTTAGTGTGTCAAGGTTCTTATCTTCTCTTCTGAAGTAGACACATTTATTCTGTACTAAATTAGTGCTTCTATAATTGAGTTATGTGTCAAAATCCCACTTTTGTTTGTGGCTCTATTACTAGTACCTCTTTTACTTTTTTACATCCTCTTTGTTTGTGGCTCTTGTTGGGTTTCATCGCTAGCCTAACCCAACTTGCTTGGAACTAAAAGGCTTTGTTGTTTTTGTTATTGTTGTTGAAATCCCCCTTTTGTCGATTGAACTCCTTTCCATTGAATTAGTTGTCTCGTATACTGAGCATGGATAGACACCAATTCACTTCAATTTCTCTCGTAGACCTAGATCTTTCGTCATGTCCCTGTAAAGTTCCTTGAACAGAGGATGCATGTTACTTGTAGAACCTGAAACAAAGGGCCAGGATACCTTAAAGAAAAGGTGCACTTAGCTCGTTCTGTTTATTTCTTTTTTGTGGTATCTGTGTCTTGCTATTTGACCTTTATTTTCTATTTTACATATATGTTCTTCCACATTCTTGGTAGCACTGCTTAAAAAAATCGGCCACCTAGGCCGCCAAAGCGCTAGGTGCCACCCAACCACCTGCCTAGCACCTAGCACTTTTTTGAATACTGCCTGGAAGTTGTATATTTCTTCTTTTGACTTGCTAACAGGATTTTGTAATTGTAAATTATATAAGAAAATAGAGTTATATATGATTCCAGAGTAAACTAGGAAGTTTGTAGAACTAGTGCATGAGTTATTATATTTTAGTTTCAGTATTCATTGTTTTCTTATTCGGTGCTTTCATTGTGTTGGCTGTCAACCATATACTTTTTTATTGGGGCCATGGGGGCTTTGACCCATCCCCAGGCCTATATAGATGATGAGTTGGTTTCTGCTAGCTTATCCAGAGTGACCTGTCTGAGTGGTCAATCAGACCTTTTCTCCCAGTTGTTTGTTGAGATTCACCAACCTAGCATGCACTTATTCCGAACTAAGTTTTCTAACAGTTTCAGTCTTGCGATATTATCTTCTCATATAGTATTCACTTTTGTAGTATATGTTGCTTATACTTTGCTTCACATTTTCAGATGTCTCTACAAATACACATTTATGATTTGTCAGAGCCTATGGCTAATGGTGCTGATGGGAAAAAAAGCGATTTAGCATTAACAATGGGTAGCTCAATTTTTAGCAACGGCAGTACCATGTGCATGGATCTGGATTCATCAAGTAGGATCTCTAAGAAAGTTGGCTCTGGTTTAACAGGGTTAGACAATCTTGGAAACACATGTTTCATGAACAGTGCAGTCCAGTGCTTGACTCATACTTCAAAGCTGGTTGACTATTTCCTTGGTGATTACTACAAAGAAATAAACCCTCATAACCCACTGGGGATGAAGGCATGTTGAAGTTTCTTTTACAGTTAATACAGTTTATTTATTCATGGAACTTATTATTAATTTTGTTTCCTGGACTCAATTGGAAAATGTTTCTTAAATAGGGGGAACTCGCTTATGCATTTGGAGATTTGTTGAGGAAGCTATGGGCTGTTGATAGAACCCCAGTTGCGCCTCGCCAATTTAAGGCCAAACTTGCACGCTTTGCCCCCCAATTCAGTGGCTTCAACCAACACGATTCACAGGTTTGTTGGCTTTTTTTATTTTCGAAAAGACACCGATGTCCCAACCCCAAAACACAAACACTCCAAAATATTTCTTAAAGTAGGCCCCATGCAATAGCTAGCTATATATTAGCTGACTTGATCCTACTAGTATCAGCTTCAGGGTCAAGTAACCTGAAGCCCCAAGATACGGTGCTAATGTGTTAATCCTGTTGTTTGTTTGCAATATCCAAACTCTATGGTGTTTATAAAGGGTGATTTCTACTTGTTGGGGTATTGTACATTTATATCTCCTTGTTTATAGTTACTTAGCTTTTTAGCAATAACTTGTATATTACATACCTCAAATGTTTTGCAATGCCAATGAAACGTTTCTCAGATTATATTTGTGTGCTGTTTGTAGGAGCTCCTTGCTTTCCTATTGGATGGACTCCATGAAGATTTGAATCGTGTAAAATGTAAACCATATTCTGAAGCAAAGGATTCAGATGGCCGTGCGGTTGAAGAGGTCGCAGATGAGTACTGGGGCAACCATTTAGCCCGAAATGATTCTATCATAGTTGATATCTGCCAGGTTAGTTTTGAATGTTTGTAGTTGCTCTATTTTCTAAGATACGTACGGACCTCCATATTCTTCTATAACAAAGGTTGTCACCGCCCGATTGAGTCTTTTTCTATATCTTCTATTACCTGCGTAGGATATTGCAAATTACTACTTTTCCTTTTTTTCTTCTTGGTATATACTACGTTCCATGCTTATGCAAGCAGCTTTTATAAATCTACTGATATAGGAGCACAAGTGGAGAAATTATGGGTATATTCCTTGGGATCAGTACCTTATACGGCTGTAGATTGAACCTTGAACTGTACATATCTGTTATACCAGTGTGCAGAGTAGATATATATGTGATCTAGACAAGGGACCTGTGAACTGTGATACATAATTTTTCAAGTTTCAGCCCAATGAATAGTGCAAGATCAGAAATTCCCTCTAGTCAGATAGGTATACTCCAGGAACATTAGCTAACGTTTTATTGCAGTCGATTTGTATTCCCATAGTTGAATGGAAGTTTTGCAGTTTCGCCCCAAAAATATATGTTATCAAATTTGTAAAAGAAAGGGGAGAGTATCACTGCAGCACCCGTCTGCACATGAACACTACCATATTACACTAGCTCTCCAAATGTCTCGCTACATTGGATACTTGATGTAGCTTTTCATCAAACTATGCAAATCACTTCTTGCTGTACAGTCCAACACAATCATACCATTCTCAGTTTATCAACCTGGATCCTAAACAAACAAGGAGGTTTCCAAGCCCTTCGGCTGGGCATTCTCGTATGTAGTTACTCTGGTGATGGATATGGTATGGTTGGGACGTATTAAGTCAACACCCTTCTTGGACTCCTTGTTGTCCAATGTCCACAAGGACTTGGCCTGGTTCATTTGATTAGCTGATGGCACTTACATATCAATAGCTGTTATTCTGGTAGATACATATAATATATGGGCAGAACAAAACACATTCCTTTTTCACACCCTTGTAGTTCATGTGCTGGCTCTGAGATTTATCAATATATCATGCCCAATATTTGTGCAGTGGTACGAATTGTGTAGTGAGACAGCTTTTCTTTTGTGGCTACTTTAATGTACATGCTTTTATCTTCTACTTATTGTCTTTGGTGCTTCATTGACAGGGTCAATACAAGTCAACATTAGTTTGCCCCATTTGCAAGAAAGTTTCTGTAACATTTGACCCATTTATGTATTTATCTTTGCCCCTGCCTTCAACAACAATGAGAACAATGACCATAACAGTCTTCAGCACCGATGGCACTACTGGGCCATCTCCTTACACTGTTAGTGTTCCAAAATCTGGAGATACTAAGACACTTGTGAATGCATTAAGCAATGCTTGTTCGTTGAGAGATGATGAGCGCCTCCTGGTTGCTGAGGTATTCCTTATTCCTGCAGTATCATTATCATTTTGAAAGCTGCTAAACATGCTCTCATGTTTTACCTTATTGCTTGATGATCACCATGTAGATCTACAATAGTTCCATTATCCGGTACTTGGACGAACCTTCTGAAGTCATCTCCTTGATCAGAGATGGAGATCGTTTGGTTGCATATCGGCTTCCGAAAGACAGTGAAGATGCTCCTATAGTGGTGTTCAGAAACCAGCGTATGGAGTAAGGACAATCTTCTCATTTTCTATGTTGTGTTGATTGGATATGAAATATATAATGGTTGAACATTGAAACTAAATCTGCACCTTGACACATTCATTTCAGCTTTCCCTCATTTATTGTTATGAAGTGCATAGAGAACCCATTTTGCAACAAAATCATCTTTTGATATGCAGGTTGTCCCTCTCTAGTTTTGGCAGGAAGTCTTGGAAGACTTTTGGCACTCCTCTTGTGTCAAGTCTTCCTGATACAATAACTGGAAGTACTATCTGCAATATTTTCCAAAAGGTTCTGACTCCATTCAGAGTATCGAAAGATGTTTCAGATTCTGATCAAACAATTGGCGAAAGCAGTCTAGTTAATGAAACTGTAGAAATCGATATGAGCACTGATGCCTCAGAGTGCACCAGCATAAACAACAATTTTATTGAGGATGAAACAGTGACTGAAGATGCAATGCAATTTTTCCTGATTAATGAAAAATTCCCAGACCAACGCCTGAAGATTGAAATGGATCAACCTGTTACACTGAAAGGTTTGCAGAAGCGTCTGCATGTGGTTGTGTGTTGGCAGGACAATGGACTGGAGCAATACAATCTTGGTTCTTTGGATTCTCTTCCAGAGATTTACAAAGCTGTGTTATTTGCAAGGAGACCACAGGACACCTGCTCTCTATATGCATGTCTTGAAGCTTTTATAAGAGAGGAACCATTAGGTCCAGAAGACATGTGGTATTTCCCCCCTCACCATTAGTGTTTTTTTCCTATTGTAGTTTTTTTACACACTCTTTTGTAGTGTCAGCTCACAAAACCTTTTAACAAAAAGAAGTAACTTTGGAACCATGGTGATGAAAGAAAGTAAAAATAATTTTGTCTTGATGATGGCGAAACTTTCAGACTTATACTGTAAGCTTATTCCTGTCCTTTGATTGTTTGTAAGTTTCTTTTCATTCTATTTTACAGGTATTGCCCAGGGTGTAAAGAGCATCGACAAGCTAGTAAGAAGTTAGACCTTTGGAGGTTACCAGAAATCCTTATAATACACCTAAAAAGATTTTCATACAGCCGGTTCACAAAAAACAAGCTAGAGACATTTGTGGACTTTCCGATTCATGATCTTGACCTTTCAAAGTATATTGGTAACAGAAGCCAAGAAATTTCGCACCATTATCGACTGTATGCTATCAGTAACCACTATGGAAGCATGGGAGGTGGTCACTACACAGCTTATGTTTATGTAAGTGTTCTCCCCCTTGATTGACTTGCATGTTTACATCATTGACAAGCTCATGTACTGTTCCTCCCTTGATGCAGCGTTTGTTTCACATTTTGAGCTCTAAGATAGAGCAGGCCTCTTATGATGTGCTTTCTTTGGTGCAGCATGAAGGGAAAAGGGGGTGGTGCGACTTCGATGACCGTCATGTGGGTCCTATAACCGAGGATAGTATAAAGACATCGGCAGCTTATGTTCTTTTTTACAGGCGGATACAGGATGGTAGCTTAGATACAGAAACGGGAATGGATACTGATTGAATTCATGAGGAGCTGTGGCGAATTTTGAGCCCAGAGTCCCAGACATTGTACAGTTCTTTGGTTGGGGGATAGTTCTGCTGCCAAAAAATCGGATGTTTGCAGCTGATTTATGTCGATTTAAGGAAGAGACGGCAGCAGCAACCATCATTTTGTGAGTGACAGGGATAGTACTACAGGTGGGAGAGGTGGTTGTTTCCAGCATCCTGACATGGATCATCTGCGTGTACAATGAGGAGGTACAAAGGCGCCGCAGGCAGGCTGTTGTAGGTTGATACTATACATGTTTCTCACCCAAGATTTTCTAGGGTCCAGAGGCGTGGGAGATAATTTCTTGTAGTAGTTCCCATACAGGTCCCCTCCTTTTTCTTGACATATGTAATTGATCGTGATAAATGTTGGTTCATGTCGTTACCATGGGAATAAATCAGCCCAGATTTTCTCAACAGTTAGTACCGTTGTCGAGAGTAGAGTAATACTGTGTCTCTGCAACTCCAGTGGGTGTTAGTCAGCCCCCAAAATTGCAGGCCACCGTTGGAGGCCGCAGGGAGCTGAGCTGAAAGCCGGTCGACGAGCAGAATCTGGTAGCCCAAATTCTGGCGACCAGCAGTACAGTGGAGACGTCTATGGCGACGTGACCCGTCACAGCAACGGCGAAAAAGTAAAGTCACCTTCGTCCCTCTCTCTCTCTCTCTCTCTCTCTCTCTAGCGGCCTAGCCGCGTGTGTGTCGTCTCTCTGCTGTCACGCACGCGCGCCCTGTCGATTTGACGCGTGCAACAAACACCTTCCGTCCATCTGCCTGCCGGCCGGCATCTGCAGGTTCCAGAGAGAGAGAGAGAGAGAGGACAGCCGGCCTCCTCCTTGTTGCCGTTGCCGCCCTCGTGCCTCCATGGATCTACTACAGTTTACGCTACAGCAGTACAGCACGCAGCTCCCTTCGTTTCCCTCTCTCTCTTTCTCTTATTCAGAGAGAGAAAGAAGGCAATCGGAACGTAGATACCCTTGTATCACTCTCTCTACCAACCTCGTGCCAAATTTCTTTCCTTGAGCATGAGCTACCTCTTTCCGCGCCGACAGGGAGAAAGTGGGCTTTGAAATGCATGTAATTATAAGCTTTAACTTTGGCTATCGAAATCGAGTGAAGATCGAGTAGGCAGACAATGACACAACAAATGCGGGTGCGTGGTCCAAGCTGTATTTGTCCAAAATGCCACCTTGGGTGAAGGGTATACTTTTTATTTTTATCTGGCATCGCCATTGACCATCAACTCAGTCGAACTTAAGGGCAGCTGATTGCTCGATAACTTCCGAGCCATACATAAGCCTTCTAAACTTCCTTACGTCAATTTTAATTTGGTCACTTAGCACACCTAGCAGCGATTGTACTGTACGGGGTGATGAATCCAACACAACCATGCAGGACAAGGGTTACACACTTGTTCACCTTTTTCTCGAATAATTAATGGTAGTTTTACACTCGAGAAAGTAAAGTTGTTTTTATACATTAAATGTATGAAAACTATCCTCAATAAAAATGAAACACTAGTTGCAACAGTATGTGGAGGAATTTGTTCACTCCTGAACCAATAATTTGTAATCTCATTTATCGTTTTAGACAAGGACATCGAGTCTGATTAAGAGCACCTCTAGCTTTCTGCGTATATGCGTCCACGTCAATCACTAGTTACAAAAACCTGGTAGGAATTAAAATTTCTCACGATAGAGAATAATTATTATCCTGTGTTCCAAACAAGGCTCTCACAAGTGGCAAAGTAATGAAAAAATGCATGCATATACTAGTAATTATCCCCGTGCTGCCGTGCATATATATGCAAGAAATCTATTTTGTTTATAAATTTGCATCGAGATAAATAGATAATGAATCTCAGCAGTGCAGCATGCATGATTGAAGAGAGCACCGGAGGAGGAGGAGGAGAGAGAGGGAAGTGTTCAAAACTGTCGTGTCGAAGTGACGCATCATGGGTTGGGTGTCGTACTTGTCACACGTCAGCCTTCACCAGCGCGTGTGTGTCCCTCTCGATCTGCTCCATGTGCCGGGAAGAATCTCCTGCTATAGTCTACAGTATAGCTATGCTGCAGTGCGTGCTACTGTGCTTGATTTGATGTGGGAAAAACAACTGAAATCCATTTTTCCTCTTCTTAATTTCTTTTCACTTCAATGTGTTTGTGTATATGAAAAGTGCACTTTTGATGCGCTGAGCTTGAGCTTATTAGAGATCACTTTCGCCATTGTTTGAATTTCCATACTTTTCGCAAATCAAAAACTATTTTTCAACCAGAAGGAAAAGTACTTTTCAACCAGGATTTTTTTCAATAATATTAGTTTGGACGAATCATGCATGTATTCATTTAGTTTGCTGATTGAGCTAAGTCATATATGTGTGTGTTCTTTTTCTGTCCTTGCATTTCATGAGGATGTTTTTTTTTTACATGGAGAAAAAGAAGCTCAGGTCAGTCAATGTGCTGATTCATGCATGTTAAGATCAATCAGGTTATGTATGGAGAATGCATGCATGCCATCTTTAACAGGATGTATATTGTTTCTTTCTTTAGTCAAAATGCATGATGTGCCTTGTGCGGCCTCCACAGTCGAGTGTGGCATGTCGATGTGATCAAACTTTCACTGTGGACTATTTGCCATCGTCGGAAAGTGATTATATTCTTCGTGTCTGTACTATAAGTTCCAAAATGATTAACCTTTGTTACGGACTGAACATTGTTGATTCAACAGTTTCAGATGATTCAATAATTCGGGTTACCTTTCGATGCGTGGCCAAAACTGAAGGACGATCGATGGACGCATATATGATTGAAATAATTGATCGATCATCGCGATATGTATTATATCGTGGTCGATTTGCTTCATCCGATGCTCTTTTCAGCTGTCAAACCGTTGACACGGCTACAGAATGACGATATTATACCTAGTCAAGCAAGTGAATCTAGGAAATGATGAACAAATGAGTTAGCTAGGTTGCACCATGATCGGATTCCGTTCGTTCGTCCCAATATCAACGGTCCATAGGCCATACCACTGGAAGAATGAGGCGTTGGCTAGTCAACGGGAGTGAAGGGGAGGGAAGAGGGAAAGAAAATTTTATGAGATTTAATTTTACAGAAAATTTATCTATTATATATGTTACATGTCTTTATCTATTATAGTTTCGAGAAGAGGAGTATGCATGGATAGCTCTCTCTCTAGCTGATCGATCCTTGTTGAGCTAGCTGGGCACGTGCATGCCTGTCTTGTCAGCACTCACGTCAGCACACGATCGAGGATACATACTATATTCACCGAACTCGATCATTGGTCATCGCCTACGCTTCAGATCTCGCAACCTGATTGGCCCGTACAAGCACCTACGTGTCAGCCTGTCGGCGAGAGAGAGAGATGAATGCTAAAATGATGTCGTTAATCAGCTAGCCTGCTCAAAACATAAGAATATAAAGTAGTGTACAAATCAATGATCCACAAAATCCCAAGGAGCTGATCGAGGTTATAACATCACCGGTCAGGCACTTACACACAAGCAACTCCTAACGCTGCTATATGTATACTTACTACCTAGTACTCAAGGTTTATGCTACGACAGATCATGTTATTCTAGACAGTTTTTAACGCATATTATAGATGAGATATAAAGTTGTCTACGTAAAAGTGCTTGTGAT
Source organism: Phragmites australis (assembly GCF_958298935.1). NCBI lineage: Eukaryota > Viridiplantae > Streptophyta > Magnoliopsida > Poales > Poaceae > Phragmites > Phragmites australis. Next base: position 23,336,311 of record NC_084942.1, on the reverse strand, counting down.
ATTGAGTTTGTCATATACAGATAACATTCATGTGTAATATGATATAGTACATACGGTTTTCAATAAGAACTGTCTCTGATATTATTTTTAGAAAAAAATATTTTCAACATAGGAAAAATAAAAAAATATTTTTACACCTATGCCACTCCGCGGGGTTGCAAGTCACAACTCATGCAATTTTTCTCACACGTGCGATTTGTAGACATCGAACTCATAACCTCATATTTCGCGCGTAGCTTCCTTACCATCTCACATATATATCATTGCAAATAATAATAGGATATTTTATCCTTTTGATCCTTGTTGTCCAAAACTTTAGACAATTATTTAGACATCTAAATAACTTTAAATGAAAAAATTATAAACTACAAAGATGTAGATCTTGTTGAAAACTATAATTTTTATATAAAAAGTTTCTTTATCCAACTTCGTATAAATATTTTATGAATTTTCAAATATATACTATAGACGGATATTTATAAAATCCGTTTGTGTTGATCATCTAGATACAGACAGATATTTATTTAAAAACCGTATATATCTAGGAGAGCGAGAACACAAAGATGGTTTTACTAAAAGATCGTCTGTATGTAGACGGCTACTAGAAGCAGATGGTTTTTCGTACAGAGCCGTATGTGTCATTCAACAACACATAGACGATTTTTTTAGGAAACCCGTTTGTGTCTAGGAGCCATCAACACACAGAAGGTATTTTAGTAAAATCATATGTGTGTTCTCGCTCTCCTAGATGATTAGGAATAGTTAGAATATATGCGTTTGACTCATTATATTTGTGTAATTCCTAAATAATTAAATTCTTAACTATGTGGAGGTGGGAGTATATTTTTTAGTCTCACTCTGCTAGTGAAGGTGGAGGAAGACCAACTTAAAAGGGATTCACTCCTCCCATCATTTAGCATGTGTGGATGAGAGCACTAGGAGAACACACGCGCACTAGCTTGCCTCATCTCATCGAGCCATGGCGGGGGCAAAGGGCGTGGGCGCGCAGCACCTACGTGAATGATTTGCTAAAATCAGGTCCAGGTGCGGCCTCTTTTTGTAGTTTTATTCTTTTGCTACGTAGGCAAACAAATAAATACATGGGAATCATGTTGATTAAGAGTTCGATCGTGGCGCGTAAAACAGTGTTCAATCGTGGCGCATCTGAACCGCATGATCCTCCCTATATATACATCTACCAACTGTCACAAAGCATATAAGCAATTAGGATTTTTCCAATTTCTCTCTATTGCGCCATCGCACGTAGTCTATTTCATCCCACTGTGCCAGCGTGCACCGACGAACGAGAGAGCGAGTCTCCGGAATCAGTCACTCTTGGGATCCTGCACCGGGAGAGAGCGAATAAAGTTTTTAGGAAGCGCTCGTCGCGATTGCTCACGATCTGATTCCTCTACATCATCACGATCTACTTCAACTACTTCATCATCTTCGTCACCGTCTACTGTTTCGATATCATGGGGGCCTATGCATCACACGTCGCAATTGGGTACATACATTGCTATCTACTCAAACCCTATTCAAGTATCTAGTCGAGCCTCTTTAGGTTAGTTAAAATCCTACTCAAATATCTAATCGAGCCTCTTTGGGTTAGTTAAAATCCCGCTCGAGTATCTAGTCGAGCCTCTTTAGGTTTAGTTGAAATTCTGCTCGAGTATCTAGTCGAGGCTTATCGGAGCTAATCGAAACCCAATCGATATTGATTATTTGCATATGTTCTTATTCATGTTATATCTGGATTTGAATTAAATTAAATCTGAAAGTGCTATTTTCTCCAACAATCCAAAAACCTCATTGTAGTCACTTTGATTTAACAATGGCTGGTTTTGCCGATGCGCTGAGGCCGGACAAATTTACCAGTGTGCACTTTAAGAGATGGTAAGTAAATGCCACTATGTGGCTTACATCTATGAACAGCTACTGGGTTGCGTCTGGCGGGCATGAAGGAACTCTTTCCTCTGATGAGGAGAAGAAGTTCGAGGAAGCTAATACACTCTTTCTAGAATGTGTTCTTAGCGCTCTTGTCGATTGTCTCTGTGATGTGTACATGCACATAAAGGACGCATAGAAGTTGTGGGACACGCTGAATGCAAAATTTGGTGCGTCAGATGCAGGTAGTGAATTGTATATCATGGAGCAGTATCATGACTACAAGATGATCGATAATTGAGCGGTAGTCGAGCAGGCTCATGAGATACAGTTCATTGTAAAGGAACTTGAACTCCTAAAGTGTGCCTTACCGATAAGTTTGTGGTTGGTGGCATCATTGCCAAATTGCCTATATCGTGGAGGAATTTTGCCACTACTCTAAAATACAAGAGACGAGAAATCTGTGTTGAGAGTCTGATCGTGTCTCTTGATGTTGAGGAGAAAGCTCGGGCTAAGGATGTGCATAACAAAAGCGGCGATGGATAGTCTAGCGCAAATGTGGTGCAACAGTCCTCTAACAGCAGATTCAAAAAGAAAAATAACAAGGTCAAACAAACCACCAACTTGAAGAAGAAGATGATGAACAAAGATAATAAACCTTGCTTCGTGTGCGGTGAGTTCGGTTATTGGGCTAAAGATTGTCAACGATGCAAAGGGAAAAAGGTTAATCAAGGAAAGAACATCAAGTCTGTCAATATGACCATTGACAACACTGGAGATGAAGCTAGTGGGAATGGTAATTTACCTATTATTTTTTCAGTGAATCAGTCTACCAGATGGTGGATTGATACTGAGACTAATGTACACGTATGTGCTAATATTTAAATGTTCTCATCTTATCAGGTCGCTTGGGATTCTTTCATCTTAATGGGGAATGCGTCTCAGGCAGCTGAGGAACGTGCAACATGTCCCTTCAATAAACAAGAATCTAGTTAGCGGTTCCCTTCTCTGTAGAGACGGGTTTATGGTGGTATTAGAGTCTAATAAAGTAGTTGTGTCTAAGTATGGACTTTTTATTGGTAAAGGCTATAAGTGCGGAGGCTTGTTTCGTTTTTTTCCTTTTTGATTTCTATAATAAATATGTGAACTGTATTTATGACAATATTAATAGAGACGAGGCTAGTGTTTGGCACTCATAGTTATGTCACATAAACTTTGGTTCTATGACTCGGCATTCTAGCTGAATTTAATTCCAATTTTTTCCATTATCAAATGTTCTAAGTGCCAAAGTTGTGTACAATCTAAGCAACCTCGTAAGCCTCAAGGCAGATGAGGAGAGAAACTTACACCATTAAAACTCATACATTCAGATCTATAAAAAATGAATGGTGTATTGATGAAGGGTGAGAAAACATATTTCATGACTTCAATTGATGATGCATCTAAATTTTATTATGTGTATTTGTTGAAATCTAAAGAAGAGTCTCTAGACTACTTTAAAATCTATATGATAGAAGTTTAAAATCAATTGGAAAGAAAAATCAATAGACTTAGGTCAGATCATGGTGGAGAATATTTCTCTAGTGATTTTAACTTATTCTATAAGGAATATGGAATTATTCATGAGAGAATGTCTCCCTATTTGCCCCAATCAAACAGGCTAGCAGAGAGGAAGAACCGTATGCTGACTGACTTAATTAATGACATGTTAGACACCACGGGTTTATCTAAGACATGGTAGGGGAGGTCTTGTCAACTTTGTGTCATGTTCCAAATAGAGTTTCTACTAAGAATAAGGAGAAAACCCCATATGAATAATAGAAAGAGAGAAAACTATCACTTTCTTATTTGAGCACTTGGGGATGTTTGACGAAAGTAAATGTACCAATAACTAAAAAGCACAAGTTTGGATCTAAAACAGTGGATTGTGTCTTTCTGGGATATGCTCATCGAAGCATTGCCTATAGGTTTTAGTAGTAAAATCTAAGGTATCTGATATGTTTGTCGATACAATTATAGAGTCTAGAGATACTACTTTTTTAGAATATTTTTTCATAAAAAATATACATAAAACTTCTAGTCAATCCTCTGAGATAATTCATGAACCTACCGTAACACCTGAGTATTCTGAACATACACATGAGTTAGTTCCTGAGGAGGATGACAGTGAGGCTCTGAGAAGGAGTAAGAGACAAAGTACAATAAAAAAAATTTTGGTGATGATTTCACTATGTACCTTATGGATGATACTCCCAAATATATTTTAGAAGCATATGCATCTCTAAACGCAGATTACTGGAAGGAGGCAGTTCGTAGCGAGTTGGATTCCATTCTCACCAACGGGACTTGGAAGTCACAAATCGATCTTATGGTTGTAAACCTGTAGGTTGCAAGTGGGTGTTTAAAAGGAAGCTTAGGCCTGATGGTACTATCAAAAAGTATAAGGCTCGGCTTGTAGCCAAGGGTTATACTCAAAAAGAAGGAGAAGATTTCTTTGACACTTATTCACTTGTCACTAGAATGACCATGATTAGAGTATTATTTTCCTTAGCTACCTCGCATGGTCTTCTCATTCATCAGATAGACGTTAAGACAACTTTCCTTAATAGAGAGTTTGATAAGAAAATCTATATGGATCAGCCTGATGTATTTGTATTAAAAGGTCAGGAGGACAAAGTATGTAAGTTGTTAAAATATTTGTATGGTCTCAAACAAGCTCCTAAGCAATAGCATGAGAAGTTTGATAGAACTTTAACATCTGTGGGCTTTAGAGTTAATGAATGCGATAGCTGTGTTTATTATCGCCATGTTGGGGGGTGAGGGAGTTATTGTGCCTGTATGTTGATGACATACTGATTTTTAGGATAAATCTTGATGTGATTTATGAAGTTAAGTCGTACCTATCTAAAAATTTTGATATGAAAGTTTTGGGAGAGGCTGATGTCATCTTACACATCAAGTTGATCAAAGGTGAGAATGAGATTACACTTTTGCAATTTCATTATGTGAAAAAGATCTTGAACCGCTTTGTCTACATGGACAACAAGATCACTCTAATACTTTATGACCCTAGCTTAATAATTTGAAAGAATAAAATGATCGCTAGAGATCAACTGAGATACTCCTAGATAATCGGATCACTCATATACCTAACTAGTGCCACAAGGCCTGATATCTCATTTGCTATGAGCAAATTAAGCCGGTTTACTTCTAACCCAGGTGATGATTATTGGTATGTGCTTGAGCAAGTCATGCGCTACTTGCTAGGCACTATGAATTATAGACTTTACTATACTAGGTGCCCATTAATACTAGAGGGTTATAGTGATTCAAATTGGATATCCGATATTGATGAGATCAAGGTCACAAGTGGATATGTATTCACTCTTACCGGTGATGATGTCTCATGAAAATCTTGCAAACAGACCATATTAACGAGGTCAACCATGAAGGCAGAACTTATAATGTTAGACACATCCACTGTCGAGGTAGAATGGCTACGTGAGCTCTTGATGGATTTGTTAGCGGTTGAAAAAATGATACCAACTATCCTTATGAATTATGATAATCAAACGTTTATTATCAAAGTGAACAGTTCTAAGAACAACATGAAATCATCAAGACATGAAAAGAGCAAAAAAACTAAGAAAATCTGGAGTGATAACGTTGGATTGTATCCAAACAGCTAAGAATCTGGCATATCAATTTACAAAAGGACTATCACAAAATGTGATAGATAATGCATCGAAGGAGATGAGTACGAGACATATGTGAGTTATACCATAGTGGTAACCCAACCTATGTGATCGGAGATTCCGTGAATTAGGATCTAGGAAGAACAAGTTGTTGGTTAACTAAAGGAGAGTACCACACAACTCACTTGAGTGAGTATGCAACACTCTCGAAATCTGTAAGGCAGGTTGGCTATTGCCTTAATGTGTTCTATTGGCTTTAATTAGTGAAAGTACTATCCTATGGGGCATTCTTATAAGAACACACATATATGAACCTGATTGTTGGTCACAGTTTATAAGACTTGAGTGATCTCTAATAAACTCATGAAGAGATCATGGAGTATGACTTATATGCTCCACCTAAGGGATGGCCTATTGGCACCCAAGTATCAGCTCTGACTTTAAGTGAAACTTGTTTACACAAAACTTGTAATCCAAGGCTTAGTCCATTGTCTAAGTTGTGAATGAATTTAGCTTAATATTTTAGGTAGATGTTCAACCCTAACAGGTCTCCATCGAAATACTGGTATATCAAACAGTATTAAGAAAAAAGGTAAATATTCATAGGACTTTGAGATCTAGTGAGAGATTGTTAGAATAAATGGGCTTGACCCATTATATTTGTGTAATTCAAAATAAATCTCAAAGGCCCAACCATGTGAAGGTGGGTGTGTACCTTTTAGTCTCATCTTGCTAGTGGAGTTGGAGGAAGACTAACTTAAAAAGGATTCTTTCCTTCTCTCACTTTGTATGTGTGGATGAGAGGACTATGAGAACAAACGTACACTCGCTCACCTCGCCGAGGCGGGGCAGGGCGCGGGCGCATGACACCTGTATGAATGGTTCGCCAAAATTGGGTTCAGGTATGACCTTTTTTTTAGTTTTATTCTTTTATTGCGTTGGTAAACAGATAAATATATGAAAATCATGTCAGTTAAGAGTCCGATCGTGGCACATAACAAAGTCTAATCGTGGCACGTCTCAACCTTGCGATTCTTCCTCTATATATATCTGTCAGCCATCGCCACAAATCATATACACAATTAGGGTTTTACCAATTTCTCTCTTATGCGTCGTCGCATGTAGTCTACTCTATCCCGCCGCGCCGGCACCAGGAGAGCAGGTTTCCAGAACCCAATGCTCTAGGGATCCTGCACCAGGAGAGGACGAATAAGATTTTTGAGAAGCGCTCGTCACGATTGCTCACGATTTGCTTTCTCCGCATCATCGTGGTCTACTTCGACTACTTCATCATATTCGTCATCGTCTACCTTCGACGTCACGGGGGTCTCTACATCACACGTCGTCATCAGGTACGTACATTGCTATCTAGTTGAACTCTATTCGAGTATCTAGTCAAGCCTCTTTAGGTTAGTCAAAATCCTGCTCAAGTATCTAGTCGAGCCTTTTTGGGTTAGTCGAAATCCTGCTCAAGTATCTAGTCGATGTTCTTTAGGTTTAGTCGAAATCCTACTCTAGTATCTAGTCGAGGCTCGTCGGAGCTAGTCGAAACGCAATTGATATTGATTATCTGCATATGTTCTTATTCATGTTATATCAGAAATTAAATTAAATTAAATCTGAAAGTGTTATTTTCTCTAACCAGAATATCACATACATCTTTTTCTGTCAATCATTTGTGCGTAATTTATCAGTGACGGTTTTTAAGTAACCGTCTGTGACGCTGTGTGTGCTGTTTTTGTTTCTGTGATAGTGTTGAATGGCTCAAATATAATATAATCACTTGGATGGAAGCTCGTCCATGGATCTAACCATGCCTGACCTGTAAAATAACTTGGTTCGACAGAAGTAATACGTAGAGAGTATGTCGTAACGTGCAAAAAAAAAAAAAAAACTGCAAGAAGTGATCGACCACATACAAGCTCCGATCTTAACAAGCAGCTCGCAGCTGGGGTTGAATGAGTGGAGACGAAAACAAATACAGCAAGCTAGCTACTAGAACAAGTGCTACGTGCGTGTAGGCCATGTACCAGACATGATACATGACCGTGTCTCACTAATACGGAATTTTTTTCAGTAATAAATGATATACTTGTAGACAGTGAGACGTATATGATGACTTCATTATCTTCAAACTCTACAGTTTTGGTCTTCAATAAACGTTACATGAGTGCTTGCGTGTGGTGGTATAAGTGTGTGCATATATTTACGAGTTGTACTGGTGTTTTCAAAAACCACACGATGGCTGCAGCATGATGTTGCGATACACAAGCCTAGTTCAATATTAATTTATGGTTATATATATACCTCATGCATTCCGTCGCTCCATCAGACTAATTCTTTCATTCGGAATTGAAATCGCGATTCAGTTAGCGCGCGCAGTTATGTCGTACGTCCTCCATCGGCATAGCAATGCTACCTGGGCCGGGTAGCTTCAATTCACTGCAGGAATGGTCGATCAGTAGCATTTGATTGTTTCCAGCTTGAAAATTTCAAGGGATTGAAATTTTGTTGCATTCCAGCCACTTTTCTAATTAACCTGGCATAGCAATGCGATTTTAATTAAGCTGTGTGCACGTAATTGCAGTTATAGATATATGATTGAGAGATAAGTAATTTCCAGTGGACTGAAAATTAGCAAAGCCAATCAAATAAATCAAAGGTGAATAATTTCCTCGGAGAAAAATTGAGGGTGATAAGAAAAATATGCCACGCGTGGATGGAGATTGAATTAGCAACAAACAGTGTGTTGTTTGAATTGTTAAACTTCTTAGGCTTGTTATAATCTTTTGAGTTATTAGCTTTAGCTAGTTTGCACTTTCGAGCTGTGTGCCCCCAATATTGTAATAATGGTTGTGTGCATCTCATGACCCAGAGGCCACGGAAAATTCTTGAAACCATTCCATTATCTAAAAATAAACTATAGATATATAGTGCGCTATTTTTCATGTGCTAGCGCTGAATATACACTGCAGTAGATCCAAGTCTTTTTTTTTAAAAAAAAGGAAGTTTTATTAACTCCTATCTTTACTTAAAGTTTATACAACAGCACAAGAGTATGCCTAAACGAAAAAAACAATAGTAGACACTAAAACTAAAGAAAATAGCCAAGTCCTTATCCCAGTTATTTAATGGGATTAGATCGAGGTCATATATCTTTGTTTCCCATTCGCTAGTGTGAGTTTGAGAATCAATCAATTGATCATCTGATTACATGTAATAGACGCGTCAGATTAATTGCCTGTAGCCTCTTGTGGAGTCAATATCACTTAATTGAACTGAAAATAGACAACACATACCTTAGTGAGCATCCGGCCAGACAGGTCTGTACTGTGAAATTAACCGCTTCCATCTTTTTGTACGACAAGATCGAGCAACGTTGGTTTTGCACGACTACAATTGAGGGCGACAACTCGATCGTGTAAAAGTAATTCAGACCCGTGCAGTTCTTTTACCAACTTTTGAGAGCGAACTAAGAACAACGGCAAATAAGCACGTATGAGAATTATATATGTTACAAAGTTATCGACGTAATTGTGCAGGATACCCGACTAGCTTCTTGTGAATATAATATAGATTCCGTCTTGGAACTCGATCGTCTTGGAACTGAACACATATATCGAACAAGAATAATACCGCCATCACCAAAGTACATGATCAGATAGGCTAGGAATCAATCTAGCTTAATGCATGCTGTTTTGTCAAATCCAAAGACTAGACTGGATTGGAGATTGGACAAGCGCCGTGGTCCATAGGTCTTACACATGACAAGAGGATAGATAGGATTGCACGAACGTCCTGTGAAGATCACTTGTAGGATTTGGACATGGGAGGCATCAAAGTCTTCCTTGGGTGTTCCTTCCTGCCACCAAACTTTCCATTTCTGGCTCCAAGGACAAGAGATTAATTATGAGTGTGTTGGATTGCATCTGTGTAACTCTCACAGAGTCTTGATCAACATTGTCATCCCCAACATCGCGAAATTACAACCACGCAACAAAGTCTTGACAAAAACAAGACATATATGCATCATATCCCCATCTGTACTATGTGAAACGTTTATTTCCGCTCGCTCAACCTTCCCATAAAAAATTCAGCAGAAACTTATTTACTAGGTAGTATATGTGAAACATTTAGAAGATCTATAGTTTCTCCTATCCACAATTACTACACTTGTACAATAATTTTCTCGTATAGCCAACGGTGTTTCCAGTGTAATAAAAATGCACAGAGAGAGTATACAATTAAGTTGCCGATATAAAAAGTGACGACAAGAAATGTTAGAAATAATGTAATAGTTCAGCGTGCTTAATTAATTAATCTCTCTTTAGATACATATATCATAATTGAATTGAATTTCTTGTATGCATATTCATCAACTAGCAGTACCGACCGGATGAATGAAGGTATGGCATGCATCGACCAAGCTGCAGCAATGGAGTGAGGGCCCACCTGGTAGAGGCACAAAGGGACTTCAATCAACACCATGTGGTGGTGCCTGCAGTCGTCAATGTACCGCCGGCATGGGGCATGATCCGGCCACAGTGATCTATAATCCATTGGATGGATGGATCATGCATATCTTAGCCTAGCTGACCATGAGTTGGGCACAGACACAACACAAAAAGCCATGTATTGGCCGGCCAAGAAAAGAAAAGAGGAGCACAAAAGATATGCAGGAATAAAATTATGTTGGCTACTAGCTAGGTTGTGGGAATGACGTGCAAGCGATGCTATATATGTATGTATGCATGTATATGTATGTATATATGCATATGTACGTATGTATGTGTTTGTATATGCAGCGGTAACTTAAGGCCGGAATGATACAGGAATTGTACGGGAAGTAGAGTAGTAAAAAAATCCTATGATAAATCCATCTTTTGGAAGTCCATTCAAGACGTGCTATAATTAGACAAGAACTCATGGTTCCAAAAAAATAGACAAGAAACTAAATAGGATAATATATGGGACCTTAAAAAATCTGTGATTCCTTCCTGTAGCCTAAGTCTTATTAAACAAAGCTGCTTGCTGTGCCACAGTTTTTTTAAGACCAGCAGCAGTTAGTTATATAATCCTAGTACCAAACAAGGCAATATAATGTCACATTACATTAGATAAGTCGCCCACTTCTCCTCACTTTTTCTCCCTAAAGCTCTCTTATCTGTCCTTACATTTGACATATATATCTAACCCTTCAGTTCATCATGTACCATACTCCTATTATTAACCCGATCGATTTTGTAAATATGTTTTTAAAGCATCTCGAAAATCTATGTATCAGATCAAAAGCAAAAGGCATGCATGATTATAGTGTTGTATATTCCTTCATCTGACAAATATATAAGCATATGATTCACAATGAATTACCATGGTCCATATTGGGCGTCTGGAACCTTAACTAAGTATTAAAAAATATATTAGTTTTACATAAAAATTCAATATTATAAAATACACCACATGTATAAATAACTATTCATTGCAAACTATTTTGCTCTTTTTTGTTTATCGATCTTCTTCAATATTCCCCGCTAGAAACCGGTACCGGGGCCCATCGTACCAACGAGAACTGGAATTGGATGTATGGGGTGAACCTTGCATGTACCTGAACAATTTAGTGAGATTGAATAAGATTTTTGTGCAGGTGGACAATTTATGAGTGCATACAGCTGATGAATATACATGCTTGCAAGATAGGCATGATAGGAGGTTATCTCCCACCCACTCATTGTTGCAATCATGGCATTTCTCAGCACACCCTACAGCATATTGCTGCCTCCGCATGACCCACAACAACAAATAAAAGCACTAGCCTCTCTCTCTCTCTCTCTCTCTCTCTCTCTCTCTCTCTCTCTCTCTCTCTCTCACACACACACACACACACACACACACACACACACACACCCAAAAACAAGAAAAGGAAAAGAGGAAAGCGGGATAGCTCAATCTCTCCTTCCTCCTCTCCCATACCCCCCCCCCCCCTCTCTCTCTCTCTCTCTAAACACACATATATGCTTGAGATATATCAGTAGGATGTGCAAACCTAACCTGCCTGTCTAGCTACCACCGCTGCAAACTTTACCTGTTGCTCCTCCTTGATTCTTCCTTCTCCTCTTCTTCTTCCTGGTTGCCGGTAGACTGTCCTTCACACGGCGAGGCAAGGCGGCGGCGGAGACCGATCAGAAGGAATGTCGGCGCAGATCGCTTCGGCAGACCATGTGTGCTATGTGCACTGCAACTTCTGCAACACAGTTCTCGCTGTAAGATCTATATATGTTGTGTGCGTATGATCTCTCTAGCTCTCTCTCTCTCTCCCTCTCTCTCCGTGATAATTATCTGCCTTCAAAAGAGAGATTTGATGAAGTGATTGGGCGAGTACCCTCACAATTGACCTCACCTACAAAATTAACCGATTCTTCTTGATTTGCTACACTTTTTAATTGGTTTCTCCGTGATTCTTTTTGTTAATTGGTTGGAGAAGAGTCTCTCAACCAAAACAAAAGGAGAGAGAATCATATCTCTCCTGCTACCTTATGGCTAGTTCTTTCTTCAAATTTTGTTCCTAAATTTCTCTTTAAGAGTTAAAATTCCCATTTTGTGGTTTTATTAATTGTTTGAGGCCAGGTGCATCAATTTGCCGAAGAAAGTTCAATTAAAATACCTCCTAAAACCTGTGCCTTTTAGATTTAGTTTCGGTGCTCTGTATATAACACTTGTGGCAATACAGCAAAAACTCAGCATTCTCCTCGTGTTGCACCCTCTTTACTCCGTTGCTTTTTTTTAGAGAGAGAGAGAGAGTTGAATCCGTTGATTTTAATAGCCTGAAACTAGTGTTGAACAGTGTCCCACTATACAGAAATTAAAGACAACTGTAGTACTGTATATACATGCATGTGCGAGCATGAATACTATGCATAATTTTCCAAAAAAGAATTATATTATATACACGGCTAATTGTGCATAACTGCACACATGTAGAAAGATATTTCCAATAAATAAATAAATTTAATATCTTGGCTATATTCATCCGTTTCTTTTCAAGTTCTTTTACCGAGAGATCTTTAAATTTATTTTCTGAAATCATCTTTTTTCCATATACTCTCACTAGGTCTAGTTGTTGTACACATATACAATTCGAATTTCCCTTAATTAGCAACATGGAATGATAACAATCCTTTTTTGAGGTTAATTAAGCACATATCCCTGCTTCTACTGCTTTTGCTTTCTTATTGCATAAACCCTTGCCCGCGCTCCAAAGAAGAACTTAATGGGGGAAATAGTACTAGAATGGATTCTAACCTAGCTGGTAAATGATCTTCCATATTCTCTCTCTCTCTCTCTCTCTCTCTCTCTCTCTCTCTCTCTCTCTCTCTCTCTCTCTCTTCTTTTTTTCTTGAATTGAAACTCTCTCCCTCTTCTTCGTTTACTTTTTCTTGAAATTTTCCAGCCGTTGATTTTTGATGTACAGAAGTCCATCGAAAAAAAGGCACCGATAGAGTTGCATTTTAGATCTCTTATTTTCTTCTGAGTAATGATCATTAATATATCGCGGCAGTAGATATGCTTGAAATATTTAGTGAGGAATTCTTGTACGCGGATTTTCAGTATATACCACAGCAAGACGACTACACTGCTGTGTACATATATGGTATTTGAGTAAGATAAGAAAGGTCAGCTCAGAGTTTTCGAATCATATATGATAAACAAAAGGTAATTACATATACTAAGTTAGTGTACAAACGATGAATATTACAAAGGGTTAAACGAAATAGATTATAGGGAGGATTTTTTGTTTTTAGATCATGCTTTGGTTCCATGTAAGCATGTATATATCTTGAGAAGTGATTAGACTCATAATTATGGGTCAATAGTCTCGTTGTATTTCTTGCTTAGTTGCTAATAATGATGAATGCATCACCATTCGTCTCAACCTAGCTTTCCATGGGTGTCAAAGTTTTGGTTAAATCGTAGTAATTTGGCTTCTAGTAAATAGGTTTTCACCCTAGTTGTACTTAAGATCACGCATTTAATTATCAACATATGTATATAGATATTATGTCGTACATGTACCGTAATTCAGTTCTGACTTCTCGGGTTCATTGGTTCAAGCTTAATTGACCTGAACAAATGGCTACACGTCAATGTAGTATACGTACGTCGACCGGTAAGCTAAATGATCATGTGTGATCAATAGTTCATACATGTAGAAGGTTTAGAAGAAAGAAATAATCATTTGTATACATCATTAGCTTCATAATAATGTGCATGTGAATTACTCCAGGGGTTTCAAATAAGAAACACACAACAGGTTTGACAATATCTCTTCATGAGCATTGAGAGATGGGCACCCGATCTTCATTTAAATCTCTTGAGGATGCACAATATTTTTGACGGAATGAGGATGCATAATATGTCTAGCTTGGGTTTAAACTTGCGATCTTATCACTAAGATAAATTCAACTAAACTAAAGTTAAATGGTCAGCTTATATTTTTTATTTAGGCTTATGGATTTACGTACAAGTGTGCTAGGGCTTTCTTTAAGGTAGGTTTATCAAAAGAAAATTTTGCATAGATGTTCTATTAATAATTTTGCTAAGCTTAGAGATCTTTGTAAGAGGAAAAAAAAGTGAGATAAATCTAAACCATGTGAAGCAGCACCTTGTACTGTGTAGATAATATACCGTGCATGGCAGCTTCTGCATGTGAGTTTGTGTGAAGTGGGTTTGTGTGAAGTGTCACTGTCTTCTGCTTCTTTCCTCTAGTGTAGGGGGCACGTCTCTACTGCCTTGACTATTTTGTCATCCCTGTGGCCAATGAGCTAGCATGCTCAATATCTCTGCCTTATTTTGCAGTAGTACATCACTGCACACACCCTCTCACTTTCTTCCATCTCAGCTCAGACACACAGCATGGCAGGCGGCAATCCATCTTGGCCATTTGTGTGTGTACATGTGCATGGGCCAAACACACCCACATACACAATCATTGGTAGGGGTCATGCATCGACTTTTTTTTTACTATCTCCATTCTTTTTAATGTCATTTTAGGATTTTGGTTTCGTTCTGGTTCTCGGGTTTCTATGCATCCTCTTCCCACATAGCCCCTATTAAAAGCTGGTGGATATAAATGCCACAACTCTAAATCAACTCCAATATTCTCAACCATACTCGTATGTTTCCAGGAAAAACTAATAAACCACACCTCTGTGTGTACTCATTCGTGTATGATTGCATTATTAGCTATAAACACACTTAGCACCAAATAGTACCGGTATGATTTGAACGCAAAGCTCGAAGTATCCACTATGCACAAAGTATCCACGATGATGTCAGGACTAAAGATGAAAAGAAAAACAAGGCCAAAGTGAAGCAAGAAGATGAAACAAATCAAACTAAGGTCAAGCGAGAAAATGAGATATTAAAAGTAATCATGGCCATAGTGATCCTTGCCGTCGGCCTTGCCAGTGCAATGTGTTTGGTCGCCGCTTTGGCTTCCCTCAACCATGACCTCCACCACATGATTGTGCTCAGGCTCTCATCTCGCTACTCTGTAGGGTCACGCTCAGGTTTGGCTCGCTCCACTACCTAGCAAGCAAGGCAACTCATTGGCTTCGCTCATCAGTGCATAGTCCATCTGCTTGCAACTCCTATCGACGCAAGAGCTGCATGAGCATGGTCCATCGCTCGAGACAACCAAGGCCAACCCCGTTCATGACCCCTAGGTTGTTGGGATTTGGGTCTGGATTAATGGTGAATGAGACGGTGGAGTAACAGAGTGAGTGAGGGTTTATTAAATAGGGACAGACAGGTCCAATCCAACGCTGATTATCACTGTCTTGTTCTGTGTACAAGAGTTCAATACGACATCTAATTCTGAACGGAGTTAGTATTTCTTATGGGAGTGAGTGCCCAGAAAGAGGGTGAATAGAATCAAACTGAGCTATGATTCTAACCTCAGATTGTGTGTGCCTGGGAGGTGCTCCCAAAAAAGAGAAAAGAGAATGGGAAACAAGAGAAGAAAAGTGATCAGCATGCAGCTGGTAGCAAGCCTCTGATAAAAGTCATAAGTTGGACCAGCTGTTTGATGCAGCTGGTTAAAGTGATAACAACCAAAGTAGGGCAGGAAAAGCTACCTGATAAAATCTCACTCCAGTCCTTTTCGATCTACCTTGATGTTTGATTTTTCCCAATTGTTTTTCCTTGTACATGCTCTTTCTCTGGATGCTGGGACTTGTTACTGTTTACAACGAGCATGCTCTCTCTCTCTCTCTCTCTCTCTCTCTCTCTCTCTCTCTCTCTCTCTCTCTCTCTCTCTCTCTCTCTCTCTCTCACTCATGTCCATATATATTTGATTTATGATTGACCGTCAATGCAGGTTAGTGTCCCGGGGAATAGCATGCTCAACATTGTGACAGTTCGGTGTGGACACTGCACAAATCTATTGTCGATGAACTTGAGAGGACTGATGCACTCACCCCCAGTGCAAGATCATCTCCAGGTTAACAAATTGCTTTTCTAGAACCAAGTAGCATATGTACATATACTTCAAAACATCATGCATGGATGAGTTGATGAACTCGATCATGTTGAGATAAAGTGCTGGCCAATCAAACTCTCTAATTAGCCTGCAGTAGCCGCTGGGTGCTAGCAGAAAGGCAACACATTACACATGCCTGCACCAGTCACTTCGCAGTCTTTTTCAAACAGTAGCACACGTACAAGCCAAACCGTACTTGCACTGTTTGGTAGTAGCAGCATTTTGTCTAGAGAAGAATTTTACAGCACGCATATGTTTTTGCAAAACTGGTATGCTACACCGTACGTACTTAACCTAGTTAATTGTAAGTTGGCCTCAGCTCATAAATTATTGCGTCACAATAACTTAGCAAATAAATAAATAAATTTTGTCGAAGTATGTATGATCTTTCGTGACAACATATATTAAGTTCAATTCCCAGGAGAACATCAACAAGGTCCATAGCATCAATGGCGCCTTGCGTGATCAATGCGGCCATTTGGAGTTCGGTTCTTCGTCCTCAAAGTTCCGGCTGCCTATGATGTACTCGGCACAAAATGATCACCAGGAACAAGTGCTAAATGATCGTCGTAAGTTGCATTATTTCTTTAATTGGATTGAACATATAGAGAATACTCTAGATATACTTCTCAGAGCTGATCTCCTAGCTTTCATGCAATCATGAGTCAATCAATTTGACTTTATTAATTTTTCTGCATATATTCCTTGCTTGAAACAACAGCTCCGGAGAAGAGGCAACGGGTTCCTTCGGCGTATAACAGATTCATCAAGTGAGTTTACTCTCCTTCATCGATCGGCCTTGCTTATTTGCCCTGTATATTTTCTATTGAGACCACGCAACTTAGCTTTGATTGAATTAAGCATCGTGTACATATGTAATCACGCAGGGAAGAGATACAAAGGATCAAATCAAACAACCCCGACATTAGCCACAGGGAAGCTTTCAGCACAGCAGCCAAGAACGTAAGCATGTTCATCGATCTTACATGTCATTCTAGCTAGTTTATTTACAATTTTGTTTCTAAGTTCATGTCATTAAATTCGGAGAATCTGTAAACCCGTTAAATTTTTCAATGGAATCCAGGTTTATCCACGTTTGGAAAGGGGAATATTCTATATGCATTCTTTTGACTTTTGAGACAACTTTGTACATCTTTCGCCTTATATCTCCCCCCAATTTAGCACTCCATGTTTAATTACCACCATTTCTCTTACAAAGAATGCATATTTATATATGTGCGTTCCTTCGATCACTAGTACTGTAATTTATAATCATAGTATTGAGAGAAATTTCAATAAGAGAAAAAGATATATTAATATTATTTCTTTGACATATTATTGCAGTGGGCGCATTATCCAAATATCCATTTCGGGCTAAGCCCTGGCCGAGAGGGTGGCAAGAAGCTTATCGATGAGACTGTCACAGCCGCGGCGGCTCCTAAGAAGATACAAGTTTCTACTGATAGATGTGCGAGCTCAACCAGCACGAATGCAAGAATTATTATCACAAAATATAATGTGAATAAAGAATAATTAAGCAAAAAGGAAAATTAAGTTACTATTTTACCTTATTCATGGGTGAAAAGCTTGTGGAGATGTATGTACATAGAGCGAGCGATAAATGGGAAGTGAAACATACAATCACATGGATTGCTACTAGACACTGGGTTGAAGGAAACAGCTTAATAAATAATCATTTGACCACATTGTTGTGGTGTGAATTTCTGTGAGAACCTCTTGTTCTAGAGATATACTCTAAGAGAGGGAACTGTTCAATGAAGCACATATTTTAGGTTTTTAGCTCATATATACATAATTGTGTATCGACACTACTACAGAAAAGGTCATCACTACCGGTTCAAAATTGGCATCACTGCCGATTTTTTAACCGACAGTGATAATTGGGTTATCACTGTTGTTTCATGCTTTGAACAAACAGTGATAATCATTCCACATATGCAAAAAATACTCTACCACGAACTCTTCAGCATGAGGATCAAACTTAAGACAGAAGCCCTCATACCGAAATATTCATGGTAGAGTATTTTATATATAAGTCTACAAATAGAAACAGATGTTACGAAGCTACTGTACCAAGAGCTCTTCTGATGTTCCAAGTCAAAGAGCTCCTGATATAGTAGTCATGGGCCATCCACTATGTAAGAACCCAACATTGGTGACACTGCATTAGTGATGGACAACAAGAACCCGTCACTAATGCCCTATTAGTGACGGGTTCAATGACGATGTGTCACTAATGTGATCCTGGGTTGGGATCCAACCAAGACCCGTCACTAATAAAGGATCATTAGTGACGAGCGAGGAAACAACCCGACTAAAGATAGTAGTGACGGGTCACTTCAAAGTCTGACTATGTCTATTCCTATTTTTTTAAAATACACCAGTCACTAATGTGGCCTCATCACTAGTGTCCTGGGCTTTCGTGTATAACCTTTCAGTGCTGAGTACAACTTGGGCCTAGGCTGTTGTGGCCTTTGAGCTAGTCCAGAAGGGGTACGCACGTGCGCTCGCACGTGAATAAAAGGTGCACGAACGTCAGTTAGGGTTAGGTTTCCTCGCTCAGCTGCCACCCCTACCACGCCATTACACCGCCGGCCTTGCCTTTTCTTGCCGCTACGCCGCCACGCACTCCCCCTTCTGGGTGAATCTAGAACCTCCTGCCCCGCTCCAGTCAGCCACCTGCGATGGCCGACGTGTACTAGAGTACGCCGAGGTCGTCGACCCGTGCCAGCAACCACCTCCCTCCACCCCTATGGCGCACTCACCGCCCGCGTCGTAGATGGCGACAGCCTCCCTCCTCCGCTGCAAGCCCTCACCATGGAGAAGTGTAACATCCCAAGTTTTAGCATATAGATTATAACAAAATTCACTCTAATTTAAAAAATTTGTAATTATTAAACCAGCATAAAATCAAGGAAATATGTATAGGAATATGTATATACGTGTATGTATATATTCATATATATTATTTTGGCTAAGTATTCCAAAGTGCACTAAATTAAATTCTAAATTTTTCCATGCATTAATTAAATCATATGCATTGGTTTATGGTTTTATGGTTCTTTGAGTGGAGATTTGAATTGAATGTCTCTCAAATTTGAATCTAGTCTTAGTTTCCTTCCAGTTCAAAGTCCGAATTGAATTCAGGGCTTTTGAATTCAAATCCTCTCCTAGATCTCAAGATCCAAATCCAAATCGTGATTCAAATATACTTATTTGAATTAATGTCATATCCAAATTCAAATACTCCATTGAATTTATCCCAAAACCCTTTTTCATTTTTCATTTTTCTTCCTCCCCGGGCTCAATCTCTCCCCCTCCCTCTTTGCACAGCCCAACAAACAGCCAGCCGGTCCAGCTTCGTTTTCCACCCTCTGCTCCCTACACTCGGCCCCCAAACACGCCTCCTGGCCTATTCCTTGCACGCCTGCGAAACCCAACCGCACACGCGCGCGCAAGCGCCATGCCATCCATGCATCGACAATCCGACCGCGCGTTCACCTCCACTCACTCTCGCCCTGCTGACACGCATGCCTGACCGACGCCAGTCATCTCCTCTACTAGCGCGATGTCGCCGCTCTGTCCACCCCGCCACCGCAACGGCCGACACATCCAATGTGCCATCGACTTCCTCACCACCTCCCTCTCTCTCTCTCCCTCCCTCCCTCTGCTCTCCCACGCACAACACGAGGCCCCCTGGCACGCCGCGCAACTTCGGCGACCACGCACACGCATGGTCGACTTAGAGCGGTCGTGCCGCGCAATTTTATGTGGGCGCCATCGTGATGTTCGATCGAGATGCCGCGTCGCACCTTCTCACCGTCGACCGCCTCTCTATGCTCTCATCCGATTTTAACTGCAAAATCTATTCTTTTCTCTCATCCGATTGATTCAAATCAAAGTGTTCTGATGTGCCAAAATATAAATTGCCTCGAAATTAATCATGACCCTAATGTCATATAATTAGACTTAATTACATGATTATGGTATCGGAACATGATAAAGTGTCTCGGTATGATTCGCTCCTCCGCTTGCAACAGTTGAAGGCTAAGCATATCGCGTAGCTATAGTGCAACCTCTACAGAGCATAATATATTCGAATAGCCATGTCCACAATTATGGACATGCGAAAGCATGGTCATGCTTGGTTAGACTCAGGGGTGTGTGTGTCTTGATGAGTGAGTGTGTGGACTAGATGTCCATGTGATGAGGTTACTGGCTCAATCCACTCGGAGTTATGTGGTGCTAGAGGTACACCAGATATAATGATAGAGACTGCGGATCAAGGTGTAGTCCCTCCCAGGACAAAAAACACTAGATATACCTTGTTACATATTATCTTGTTCAAACTATTTTAAAGGTTAACATTACATAATACAACTGAATACCTGCATAAAACTGTTTTACGCTTAAAACTAAATCGTAAAGCCTTGTTCTTGATTCATCCCTTATGCATCTATCAAACATCTTAAAGTAGTATAGGACTTACTAAGTACCTTCCATACTCACTCTTGCTATCATTCATATGAGAAAGCTGATGTCGACTATGTCGAAGATGGAGGCATGGATGAAGAGTAGAGTTAGAAATCACGTTCACACCCTAGTTGCATGTGACTTTGGGGTAGTTGTTTCCGTTGTGCTTTTGATGGCCGTTAGACTAGGTCTGTAATATACAATATGGTTTGTAGATCTTTTTGTACTCTGTAACATTAATACTTTATGTACGATGTTTAACTGTGATGCTACAATTATTATACTATGCGTATTAGCTATTGGATGCAAGGACTAATACATGAGGCATAGGATATCCCAGGAAAGGGGTCTTACATGAAGGAAGAACAAGAAGCTAGCTCCGCTGCAGGCCACTCGTCATCTCCCTTGCAAGCCCTACGTCCAGATCTAGAAGGAAGCGCCTAGTTCCACTCTGCATCATGGTGAAGCCTCCTGCTCCCCTTCCTCTTCCGAATTCCTATTTTGCTCATGTTGTAGTAGAACTTGGTATGTTTATACAACGCGGTGCCGAATAGAAATAATTTTTTCGCATCCTGGGTATGTGGCACTAATCACCACAATTTGAATATAAATTTTCCTCGAGCTAGAACTGGCAGTAACAGACTCCATGTAGCCTTGCATTGGCAGAACAATCTTGATCTGAATTCCAACGATGAACCAAGGTCTGACTGTTATGATGAATTTTTTGTTTGTGGCCCGATGAACCACACTCTTGTAGTGATTGAAGAGGGAGAAGAGAGGGCATGATCGAAGATGAATGCCCCAGATTTTTCGTGCCCGATGAACCACACTTGCAGTCAAGACTATTATTCAATTGATCTTTGTTGTCTTGTTGGGAATGGCTTGTTTCTTGCTTTTCTAGAAACTAGTGAGACTCATTTTTCAAGCAATGCTACAATTCTTGTCTCTATCAGTAGTCATTTGTGCCAGTTTATGTATGTTCAGCAATTTGCTAAACTGTTGTCTTGCCTTACATGGACACAATAGTTCAGTAATCTGTATGTTCTTGTTCTTCCTTATGAATTCAAATATAAACTCAGATAAATTCAAGTTGAGTTTTGAGATGTGTTATGATGGATGTGGATTGATTTATGTGTATGTATGTACATAATAGAGGAAGAATAAAACCTATTTCTAATTCCCATTTTATATATTCTTTGTTCTTTAAAAACACGTCAATGACGGGTCTAGACCTGACACGTCATTGATGGTTAGTCATTAGTGATGGATCTAGACCCGACCCGTCACTGACATATAGTCATTAGTGATAGGTCTAGATCCAGAACCATCACTGATATATGTCCTTAGTGATGGGTCTAAATCTAGACCCATCATTAACATATAGTTATTTGTGACAGGTCTAAACCCGTCACTAATGTGGACACATTAGTAACGTATTCAAAATGATGGGGATTTTACCCATCACTAATAAGGGTTATCGCCCGTCACTAATAAGCTATTCTAACATAGTAATCTGTTGTATATCTTGCGCTAGTCGAGTAACTATAGTAAGTCTAAATGAATGGCAAAATCACAATCTTTAATACTCAAATTTAACTTGAAGCAAATGTGTTTTTTGCCATTCGTTTAGATATACGAAGAGAGGAGACAAAGAGACGAGGAAGGTGCACGGCCACACATTGGCTTGGCGGATGGCAGGCTTAGTGAACACAAGGTGGTTACGGCTTGGAGCTCGGCAGATGGCGGGCTCAATGAACGTGAGGTGGCTACAGCTCGGAGGACGGAGGACGAATGCCGTGGAGATGGTGAGAGGAGATGAGGAGACCATGGGGAAAGGAGATGAGGAGAAGGGGAAGGCATGCGACCATGCATTGGCTCAGGAGACGGTGACTCAACGAACGCGAGGTGGCTACGGCTCGAAGGATGTGTTGAAGCTAGGCACAAGGGGTAGAGGCGGCCGCAGTGGAGACGGTGACCACCGCTCCACTTCGACCGTCACTACCCTCGGGAGCAGCTTTGGGAGAGCAAAATGAGATGGGGGCAGCTGAGGGAGACGGGTTCTATTTATAGAAGAATTATCATTACCGGTTTGATTTATGAACCGACAGTGATAAATATTATCACTGTCAGTTTAGAATCCGAACCGGTTAAACTAAATATTATCAATGCCGATTATTAATGACACGTCTTTTTATGCATACCTTTTTAAGAACCGGTAATGATAATTTTGACTATCCCTGCCGGTTTGTCTTCGTCAATTATTGCTCAGTCGGTTTGACTTATTGAACCGACAGTGATAAATATTATCACCGCTGGTTTAGAATATGAACCGGTTGAGCTAAATATTATCACTGTCTGTTATTAAAGGCTCGTCTTTTTATGAACTAACAGTGATAATTTGACTGTTACTATCGGTTTCGTGTTACGAACCGACAATGATAATTACTATCACTGCTGGTTATTACTGACTCGATTTTTTATGTGCGCCTGGGGTTTACGAACTGGTATTAATATATTATCACTGTCGGTTATTAATGAACCGGTAGTAAAAGAGGGACAGGGATAATCCTTCATGTAGTAGTGTGATAACTTAGGTTTTTTGTAGATAGGTTATGAGGTCACATACATAGATTAGTTTACTTGTGCTCGTTTATTTGTTCGTGATTCTAGTCACCAACTTCATATTCCATATCATATCCAGCCGGCTTCCTTTTCTTATTTACTCAGAGCGAGATATTTATCGAACTCCTTCTGATCACTATATATCTATGGATGATCAATTGCAGTTGAACTTTAGCTAGTTATTGGTTAATTTACATCTGCACACATAAGCGCGCACAATTTTGACACTGATTAATTCAGAACCAAATCCAAACATTACAATGGATGCATATATTGCAACATGCATGGAAGAAATGTTCATCATGTCCATCAGGTAGCTGTTAGCTAGACGGTTACATTTTGCATGAATATACAATATGAAAACTGAGTTTGTTCATTAAGGACCTAGACATAGTTTTTTTTTTTTTTTAAAGGAAGTAGCAATCCTTTCACAAATGAGAGCGAGTGTATGGCTGGCCTTAAACGTATTAGGAGTGTTTCCACGCTCTCACATGCCTGACAACCCCAATCTCACATCGCGTCGACACAAACACCATATATATGTTTCGGGAGCTGTGTACTTCCATTATCTAAAAATAAACAGCATATGCATGCTAATGAAGACTAACTAGCAGTAATCATGGCCTCTTATTTCATCAGTTACAGTGGCAGTGAATGCCTGGACCATAGCATGCATGCCTTGTGTGAATGAACAAGCAATGCAAGTGGTACCATTCCAAGTGGCAACAAGCAGTACTCATATGTTCGGTGCCATTCCAAGTGGCAATGCAAGTGGTACCAGACCTAAAGTACAGTACCATACATATCACAATTCACAGCAGCACTTTAATTCCTGGAGTGAGATCAGGATGAGCTTGACCACGTACCCCGTGCATCATGTGGATTAATACGATGAACAAGCAGTGAAGCATTCTGCCTCAGAATAGAAAGGAAGAGGAGGTAACCAGCAGCTAGTAAGTGTAAGTGACACCAATCAATATTCAGTCAGCGGCATTGGCATGCTCAGCTCAGAATCACCACCCGGTTCTCCACGCAACCTAACTGTGTCAGAGCTAGTAACTAATTAAGGGCAGGTTCAGGATCAGGTTCAGGTCGAGGTTGATTCCGGCCAGGGAGAGCACATGGCAATCCAGCCGGCCTGCCGGCTGGTCCCCTACAGAAAAACGGCCGCTTCATTCCGTGCGCGGCCCCCGGGCGACACATGCTGGCTGGGCTTGCCTGACATCTGAATTCTGAAGAAGATGCCGTATCAGATGTCGCAGGTCTCGAATTAAAACCCGCGCGTTGCAATGCAGTTGCAGTTGCAGGCTTACAGGTAGATATTTAGAGCAGTGAATTCCAAGGCATTGGATCGGTTATCGCAAGCTATCACGTGCATGCATTCAAGAACGTACGTACCATGCATCCATGTATGGCTAAGCTAGCTTGTAGCGTATATGCCACCAGATCGAATTATATTAATCTCTGTGTAAGCTAGTAGTAGTATCTATGTAAGATCGAATTATATTAATCTAGCTAATTAATTCAGTACTGACGCTGATGGATCACTGGCTGCACAACAAGCTTCCAGCAGGCGTATTACTTGTGCGACGGCTGCAGAGAAGCCACCAGCAGCTGCTGCTGATTCATGTCGCAGCAGCTTCCAAGGCACACAGTGAATGATTTGCTCTTGAGATCGACCGAACAAGTGTGCAGCTTTAATCTGTGTCAAATCCAGACATCCAATGATGAGCGACATAGCGTTTCATGCGTGCGACGCGACGACCGAGCGAGGTGATCGGTGGAGGTGACAGCCACGTCCGTGCTTCCGCGTGCGTGAGACTGTGATGAGAGGACGCGGTGCAGGAGCCATGTCGCGCGTGCGTGCGTGATGTCGTCCCTGCTGAATGCAGTACGTACGTGCGCGCGCGTCCGTTCATGCATGCGTGAACATAATATCTGCGCGCCGCACGTGCATCCGCACGACGTCCCTGCTGAATGCAGTACGTGGTGTCTTTCTCTGTCTGCGCGCGCGCGTGTTTTTTTACAGGTCGATCGAGAGCCTAATGGAACGAATGTCCGTGGTCTGTTTGAGGGAAATTTACTGGATTTCACGTGAATCAGTAGGAATCATGTTAGAAACCTACCAAATTCTCATGAAATCGATGTGTCAATCACTACAACAAAAAAGATCAACGGTGCCGGTTGAAAACCGCTATCAGTACCGATTTTGCAGCCGGCACTGATAATCGAGAGCTATCAGTGACAACTTAACAACCGACACTATTGAGGTTTTTAGAAAAGAAAAGAAAAGAAAAAAGGCTAGCAAACGAGCCGACTCGATGCATTGAGTCGGAGCCTACGCTACCCCACATCGGAGCCCGTCGTCGTGCTCCAACTGAGGAGGCCACTCAGCTCATCGGCGCAGCCTTGCTCCGTCCAACACAAGAAAACGCGGGGCACCCTACGACCAATCTCAACGGCGATCGATACACATACGACCAGCCGGAGCACACATGGCACATGGACGACAGCATCAACTGGGAGCCAAATCACCAGCGAGCAAGCACCTCGACCGGTGACAGAACAACAACACACATGTATGCACCAGCCAGCTACCAGCACAGAATACATGGTGATAAAGGATCACACCAGCTGGCTAACACAGAACAACAATGGCACCACCATGCTAGCCATTGAGACATAGCAGCCAACTATCAGAACGACGGCGGCCTGCCAGCGGCACACGCACACTAGCGCAACGGCAGCCCACACATAAGCAAGCACGACGGACAGAGAGAAAGCCCACAAGAACACAGACTTTGGAAGGGTTTTGAAAGTGTTTTTCTGATACTTGAAAAGGCTTGAGAAGTGTTGGGACTTGGTGTTTCATCTTTGAGTGCTCTCTTTCTCTTTCTATGATTGCTTTGTGATATCAAGGTCTTTGTGACTTAGTGAGTAGAGAGAGGGGGTGAGTGGTATGGTGCTTTGGTAACTCACAGTTGGCGCATTAGTTTCGTGTGTTGGAGCACTCGGCGTTGATCGTATGCAAATCAGGAGGTTTGTTACTCTTGGAGACCACCGTCTCCTAAAAGTCTTGGTAGTGGATTACCGGCGATCTTCTCAAGTGAAAATTGTGATGAGATCCGAAAGTGATAGCGGAACTCACCATCTCCGGAGTGGATGAAGAGTTGGCCATAGTGAAGACAATGAATGCTTTGTGAAACCTCGTGAGGAAAATGGTTGAAAGAAACCCGGCTCAAGTGTGATCGGGCTTTCTCAATGAAAACGTAGGATATCGGTGGATATCCGAACTTCGTTAACAAATCATTTGTCTCCATATATCCTTACTCTTATGTATTACATTGATTTAATTGTTTGTATTCTTATATATGTGCGCATTGAGTTAATTTTGTGAGATTAAATCTAGCTATTTTTAAATATATAAGAACATTCAATGAACAGTTCAAAATATCCAATGAATAGTATTGAACCTTCTGATTAAAGTATTTTGAATATCTTACTAGATTTGAATAATCCTTACCACTCTAAGGTTGTAATATTCACATTTATTTAAGGTGATTGTGCACTAGTTGAGTCTATTATATTTAAGTTTTTTATTTATGAAAAAAATTATTGTTTTATTTTTACTGCAAGTTTAGCCCAACTATTGAATGAAATTTTCAAAAACGCATATTCACATCCCCTCTAGACGATATTATTGTCTTTTAAGTGATGTTTGGGCTGGCTGGTCATGCTTTGCCTGTGGCTACATTGTGATGTGTGAAGTTTGACCTCAATTGAAAAAATAGAAAATTCCCGATTAAAAATGAGATATCGACAATACGGTCGAGAAAATAGCAAAACCGTTTTTATCACATTTCCGTGCAAGTCCAAAAATCAAAAAATAGTTGAGAAAAATATAGAAAATGAATTGAAACGGGACGAGATTTATCCCCTTCATGTTCATCCTAGATTTCTAGAGATGATTCTAATCCATCGTTAAAAAATATTTTAAAAAGAACCCACAACCAAAACGTTTTTTGAAGGATCTAAATTCCTACCAAACTAACCCTTTGATGTGTTGTTTCTATGTCACAAACCTCTGCCTTTTCGTCTTTTACGACGGCTGACACAGTATGGATGTAGGTACTTGTGTGTTTTCTTCGCCGCTATAATTATGGACGGGAGAATCTGATCGCGTTTTCTCCCTCTTACTCCATGATCAATCGAGTCAGCAAAAGTAGGTGTCGTGCAATTCACCTAAGTCAATGGTTGCCATCAGACTCCGTGCATCAATAGTGACGGGCAATGGCTAATGCTAATGCACGTAAGACCCTGTAGAAAACGATCAAGTCTCTTCTTCTGCTTGCTTCCTGAGAGATTTAGAAATAACACAATCGGTGCATCTTTTACCACAAGAGCTGGCCTCAGCTGGGATCATCCGTCTTATCAAGGACGAAGTCCCTCTTGAAGTCTCTGTTTACGTTTTTGGCGGAACGTGTTATCTAGTCTATTTTCAACAGATACTACTCTTTATTTACAGTACCAGATTCTCTCTTCTCAACATATAGTACTGGATACCGTATCTGTTCTCGAGAAAATTCGAGTGCTACAGTATTTTCGGGGTATTGTAGCAGTAGAAACCTCCTCATCCGTTGGCGATGGTCTTAAGCGCTTTTTAGCGTGAGAGGAGCTTTCTGTTAGGGTTAGGATGATTTTATATAGAATATTTGTCTATCCGTTTTTATTAATATAACAGACCGCTATCGTACATATTTATTTAAAAAAATCGTTTGTTCAAGTCAATGGGCCTACACCCTTACGGGCTTCCAAGCAGGAGTCTTCCCTCGAAGCCCTGAACAGGCTTGTGGCCCGGCTGCAGCATTGAGCCCAACAAGCCCCTCAGATGAGACGGTGCCCGGCGGATACAAAACAAAGCTTATCAGTTGGAAGAAAATAAATAAAAGAGAATTAAAGAGTGAACAAAGACCATCATTTGCACTGAACTTGACGATTAATTTGACTGGCACGTACTGTATATACTTTTTACCATCATGTGCATCAGGGAGTGTCGAACCAACGCCGCTTTGAATTGACCACAGATTTGTATTCATCCTCGAAAAAGGGTCAGACACGGATACACGTTTAATTCCTGCGTCTACTTGTCATTCAAAATCATACGAGTAACTTGGATTTCACGCGCAGCCATGCATCCAAATACTCATAGTCTACGCATGCCATGAATGAAGTTAATTTAAATTTGTTTGAAGAGTTCATTAGGATAACTAACTACTGTTGTAACGTCGCAATCGCTGATGATGCATGACGGTTACCATCGATCTTAACATTTACTGTTGCTTACGAATATACTCCACTCGTAACAGCACGATGAAGTCCTTAATTAGAGGATCAGGAAACTTTTTTAACACTTTATTTTGGATTTAGAGGTTTAATTTTCAATATAACATTGATTGTGTGTAAATATATACAGTCCACCTCGGGGGGAAAATCAATCTTTCTCCATTAGAATCAGAACAAGAAAAAGAAGACGAACACTAGCACAGTGCGCGCCGATCAAGAAGCAGAGTTTGCTCTTGGCTTCCCAAATCGTAAATGGTTTCTTTTGTTGTTTAATGTGCGTCGATAAAAAAACTAGATCACATTACTAATTTCAGTGTACCATGGATATAACAGAGCATTTTATTTTAATCAAGCCGACCAGAGAGATAGAAAAGAGAAGTAAAATTGAAATACTTATAGTAAGATGCACTTAAAAGCAAATCAATATAGGCAAGGTACGACTTGAAGATCGATATCTTAGAAATCCTATTCGCCACTGTTATCACCGATGAGTAAGATGAAGATACAAAATCGTACATACCACATGACGCGTGCGAGCGAGCCTCAACATTCACAGCTCCGGTCAAATCCAACACAAATGCTCCTCCAGTCAATCCCTTTAACCATAGCACCACCAAAGCCAAAGACTGATTAGCTCTCAGCTCGGCTCAGAGGTGGTGAATCGTAGCAGGAAGAAGGAGATCATATAAAAAACAAGAGAAAATGAGAGGATTCAAATCCACATCAAAGGAAGAAATTTTCCTCTGCACTCCGGAGAGAGAGAGCGCCGGTCTAGCAATAGAGGCATCTGCGCCTTCCACCACCCACGACTCTCAAAGAAACCGCATGGAAATGGCGCCGTCACCGCAGCATACGGCTACTGCCATCTATCTGTCTGCTCTCTCCTTTTTGTTTACCCTAGCCGAACCAATGTCCAGCTCATTTATCCAGCACCGTATGAACCTGGAGACCAAAAGACAATTGGACCAGACGGTCTAGCACAGAGAAGGGCCCAAAAGAAACATAGAAATTTATGTTTTTTCTCAACATCTTTCTCCTCCCATTGGACAAAAAATTGGAAAAAGAAAAACGCGAGCAATGGAGCAGTAGTTGTGATTTGCAACCAATTGATCGCAAGAAGTTCATCTTTTTCCTATGGGGGTTGGGTTGGCGAAGGGTCGAGTGCAAGAAACCGAAGGATAAGGGAGAGACGGCGGCGCCGGCGATCACCTCCTGACCTCGCGCTGCGACGGGCTCCGCCAGAAACCGGCGCCCTGGAAGCTGGCCCAGACCTCCTTCTCCACCTCGGCGAGCTCTCCCGTCGAGTGCATGTCCGGCCAGTGCTCCGTCGCATCCGCCTTCTTGCTGGCCTTGGCCGCTGCGGTGGCGCGAGACCTGAGGGAGGCGGCGTCTGCGGCGAGGAGCTCCTCCATCTCCTTCCTCTTGGCCGCGGCGCGCCGGCGCCGGCGCCTCGCGAGGAAGGCGCGGCGGCAGAGCGCGGCGGGCACGCGCACTGCGGAGAGGGCGACGAGCTCGACGACGGCGCACGGGAAGCAGCAGCACACGGCGGCGCACTCGGCCGCCGTCCCGCCCGCCACCTCCCTGCACCGCGGCTGCTCCCGCTCGCGCCGCCGCTCGCGCTCCGGCCGCATATCCACCGGCGGGGACCGCCGAAGGCGCCGGTCCTCCTCCACCGACATGGCAGGGGACGCCGACGCCGACGCGGCGCGCCGGTGGTCGTGGTGGTGCACCCTAGCCTCGGCCGTCGTCGTGTCAGAGACCGGGGAGCGGCGCCATCACTTCGAGATTCGGGCGGAGGAGGTGAAACGGCCGGCCGGCCGGCCGGGAGAGGATACGCGCAGGCAGAGAGCACCGGAGAGGAGGCGGTTGCGGCATGCGCGAGGCGGGAGCCGTATATAAAGCGGGTTCGGGTCCCACCCATCCACGCGGGTTTCGCGGCTGGGAACCCGTTAGTCCGCTCCATGTCCATGGAGGACGGGGCGCCCGTTTCCGGTGGGGTGCTGACATGTGGGGCCACACATTCTTTTATCCCTCCCTCTTTTTAGTTCCTGCTCTGACAACAGTAGGCACCTGATGTTAAAATTAGCTCCCTTTTCATTCTAGAAGAAAAGCTCAGTATTCCATATCTCGAGAAAAATTAGCAGCGGATCGATTGGTTTCTTCTTCTTCCCTTTTTATCAGGTAGGCATGAATCCATTGCACTCGATTTCATATATATATTCCTGCTGGGTAGGAGAATTTTGAACTTTAAGTCGTCGTGCTAAAAAAAATGTAATGTTATGGAAACTGTTCTTTGAGATACCGCCATGGTGTGTCTTCGATTTTTGTTGCAAAATTCTGCGGTTTCTCTCCTTCCATACCATCTGCGTTTGTTCAGTTCAAATGCCAATCTGATCCGATTTTATAAAGTTGATCGATTTTTATCAATCTGTTTGAAGCATGTAAGATGCTGGCGGGTGAGGAATTTGTTGACCTGCGCGCACGTTGCGATCATGGAGGTAAATAATAATTGAGGAATGCGGTGGCCACGCACGTACGTCACATTTGCTTGATGCTATGTCTGATCCGCAGAAGGACGGCGGTGGCGCGCGGGGGCGGCCGGCGATGGTGGACGGCGGGCGGGAGATGGACTCGCCGCGGTTCCGCGCGATCCTGCGCGCCACGAGCGGCCGCCGGAAGCGCGCGCCGGAAGTGAAGAGCTTCTCGCACGAGCTGAACGCGCGTGGGGGCGTCCCAGCGGCCATGCGGAAGCTGGTGCGCGGCGCGGGGCTCAGCACCACCCCCGAGGAGTTCATCGGCGCCATCCGGACCAAGTTCATCCGGCTCAAGGAGGAGGTGGACTGCGAGCTCGGCGTGTTCGCGGGCGACCTCGTCGGCGCGCTGGCGCGGGGCGAGCAGCCGGAGGAGTGGCGCGTCGCGCTGGAGGACCTGCTGGTGGTGGCGCAGCGGTGCGCGGAGATGAGCCCCGAGGAGTTCTGGACCAGGTGCGAGGGCATCGTGCAGAGCCTCGACGACCGCCGCCAGGAGCTCGCCGCTGGCGTGCCCAAGCAGGCGCACACCCGCATCCTCTTCATCCTCACGCGATGCACCCGCCTCCTGCAGTTCCGCAAGGAGGCCGGCGGCGGATGCCGCTACGACGACGACGACGACAAGCAGCACGTGCTCGGCCTGCACCAGCTCAGCGACCTCGGACTCTACCCGTTCCACGTCGCCGGCGGCGCCTCCGGGGACCTCGGCCGCAAGAGCACCTCCAGCCTCACCGAGCTCAAGGAGCGGCTCATCCGCCGCCGGATGCTTGAGCACAAGCAGCTCACCGTCGACTTCTCCCCGGCGAGGCTCTTCTCCGGGGACGCAGCCGCTGACCACTCACCCACCGGCAAGATGGCGTCTTGGAAGAAGCTCCCCTCGCCCGCCGAGAAGAACAAGAGCAACGGCAACAAGAATTCCACCGCCGGCGCCGTCGACGCCACCAAGGTGGCCGACGACACCCCGACGAAGAAGAAGGTGATCACCCGGAACAGCAAGGTGACCGTGGACGAGATCGTGGAGCGCGTCGA
Organism: Phragmites australis; assembly: GCF_958298935.1. Classification (NCBI taxonomy): domain Eukaryota; kingdom Viridiplantae; phylum Streptophyta; class Magnoliopsida; order Poales; family Poaceae; genus Phragmites; species Phragmites australis. The sequence continues at coordinate 23,304,176 of NC_084942.1, read as the reverse complement.
CGCCGCGAGCATCCACCCGGACGGGCTGGCGTGCCTGGGCGACGCGGCGCTGCAGCTGGCGATCCCGTCCGAGTACCCGGAGGCGCAGCAGATCATCGTGGACGGGAAGCCGCGGATGATCTGCCGCATCTGCGACTTCGAGATCCCCATGGCGTGCGCCGAGGGCCACTTCGTGGTGTGCACGCTCGCCGACCGCTGCGACGCCAAGGGCCTCAGCGCCGACCAGCGCCTGCTGCGGGTCGCCGAGGTGCTCGACCGCGTGCTCACCTGCTTCGAGTACCGGAGCCCCCACGCCCCCGCCGCCGCGACGGAGATCGACGGCGGCAGGGCGAGCACGTCGTCGCCGACGGAGTCCGACGTGTCCAACTCCAACGCCGACCACGACAATTTGTCCCACTTGCTGACCGCGCCGTCGACCGAGCTCTTCTCAGAGGTAGCCATTCCATCCTAGCCGTCCACTCCAAATCAGACGGTCACGAGCTCTCCTCTTCTGACCATCGTGTCATGTCCATGAATGAACTCGGCAGGGGGCGCTGACGCCGGCGTCGGGGAGCCTGCCGCAGTCGCCATTGCTGACGCCACGGACCAGCCACGCGGAGTCGCAGCTGACGAAGCACAAGGGGTTCGCGGAGCTCGAGAACTACCAGCAGATCGAGAGCCTGCTGGCCATCGCTCGTGGCATCGAGAGCATCAAGAACTCCGAGTACAGCTCGCTGGAGGACCTCAGCTCCTACCTCGAGGACCTCAACGCCGTCATCGACACGAGGAAGGTCGACGCCCTCGTCGTCGAGACGTTCGGACGACGGATCGCCAAGCTACTACAGTAAGATCTTACTACAATTGCTTGCCGAAGTCGAGATCTTTCGATGCCACAGAGCCAAGTAGAAATAAATCTTGATCGTGCTGTTGACATTGTGATCGGCCTCGATCTTTCAGGGAGAAATTTATGCAGCTGTGTGGGCAAATCGACGACATGAACACCGATCCGTTGGGTCCGATCGATGAGGACGGGCCCATGGAGAGCAGTGTGAGCTCAAGAACGAGCCAGGCGCTGAATGTGAAATTCAAGGACCGGACGTCGATCGAGGACTTCGAGATCATAAAGCCCATCAGCCGCGGCGCGTTCGGACGCGTCTTCCTCGCCAAGAAGAGGGTAACTGGAGACCTCTTCGCCATCAAGGTGCGTATGCAGAGACCATGTCCATGTCCTAGATGACAGGTAAACCATACCAGACGTAGTTGACACCATCGCCGTGGAGGTGGACGCATTGCAGGTGCTGAAGAAAGCGGACATGATCCGGAAGAACGCGGTGGAGGGCATCCTGGCGGAGCGCGACATCCTCATCTCGGCGCGCAACCCGTTCGTGGTGAGCAGCCTCTTCTCTTGAGCACACGATCGGCGTGCTGTGCTGTGCTGCTGAAATCATCACCTGTCGCTTAACTGAAAATCTGGTAATGGACAGGTCCGATTTTTCTACTCCTTCACATGTAGGGAAAACCTCTATCTCGTCATGGAGTACATCAACGGGGGAGACCTCTACTCCCTGCTCAGGAACCTGGGTTGCCTGGACGAAGACATGGCAAGAACCTACATTGCTGAACTTGTGAGTTTCCAGTGAGACATTTTTCTTGCCAATCCTGTGATTTTCCTGTGACTGTCACGCAGGAGAAAACATAGATCGATGATCTCTCTATCCTTAGCCTTTCTTTTTAAAATTCTGAAATTGTAGCCATTTAATTTCTGTCTGCAGGTTCTTGCACTGGAGTACCTGCATTCTATGAATGTGATCCACCGTGATCTGAAGCCTGACAACCTGTTGATCTCTCGTGATGGCCATATAAAGCTGACTGATTTCGGGCTGTCAAAAGTTGGTCTGATCAACAGCACGGACGATCTGTCCGGGCCAGATGTGAGCAGCGCTCTGGTGGGTGACCATCAGCCGACAGATGCAGAGCAGCGAGCTCTGAAGCGGGAGCAGAGGCAGAGGCAGACAGCCGTGGGCACTCCTGACTACTTGGCCCCCGAGATACTGCTGGGCATGACCCATGGTTCGTCTTCGTCATCCACTGCTGCTTTCTTTCTTTCTTTCATCTTTTGCTCCATTCAATAGAGAAATGTTATGTGAGATTCACATTCACTGACATTCTTTCTGTTTCTTTTTCGTGCAGGTCCAACTGCAGATTGGTGGTCAGTTGGCATCATCCTCTTTGAGCTTCTTGTGGGAATTCCTCCGTTCAATGCTGAGCACCCGCAGGTAGAACACCAATTGTCCAATTGTATGATTAAGAATGTGGAATATTCAGACAAAGGTGGTGCAATAAAAATTCAGAAGTGAAAGTATATAATGAGGAATATGCTTGATTTACTGAAAAAGGGGAAGATTACATATACCATCGAGTTTTTTTATGAATTCGGCGTGTTGATTATGCTTCCGAATGGTATTTTCTGCAATTATATTAATTGACAATATTGATCCCTGGCAGATAATATTTGACAATATAATGAATCGGGAAATACCGTGGCCACATGTACCAGAGGAACTGAGTTTTGAAGCATATGACTTGATTGATAAGTAAGTCAAAAAGAAAATGTTGTTTTGGGGGAAAATTGCTATTTGTCAAATGTAATTATGCATTTCTTTCATCAGCATTTTATGTTAGAATTACATTTAAATGCGCTAATTAGACCTCCCATGCTGAAAATGTTATTTCAACTCATTTTGTTTTCATACCAGGTTGCTCATCGAAAACCCAGTGCAAAGATTAGGCGCAACAGGTGCTGGAGAGGTACTCTTTTTGCTTGTTCTTATTTCATATTTTCTTCTTCAAAGACCATATCTCTTATGTACACTACACTAACTGAAATACGCTATTAGAGCAGGTAAAGGCTCATCCGTTCTTCAAAGACATCAACTGGGACATGCTTGCCAGACAAAAGGTTATATATGATTTAGACTGCTGTTGCTGCTGCACAACACTACAAAAATTCAGGCAGCTCAAGAAACTGCCTCCAAAGAGTCAGTCACTTACTATGTTCTTCTTCTTTGTAGGTTGCATTTATCCCTTCTACAGATGATGAGTACGACACGAGCTACTTCGCCTGCCGCCACGCCTGGGGCAGCGCCGACGAGCATGTCAATGCGGCCTGCAACGAGTACGACGACAGGAGTGAGACCAGCAGCATGAGCTGCGGCAGCAGCCCACAGAGCTGTGACTACGAAGAAGATGTATGTGTGCTAGATCATAATCTGATCCCTCTTGATTAATTAATTTCCCCTTGTGATTCAGATGTTCAAGTCATTTCGTAGCACTGATCAATTATCACCTCATGGGGTTTTAATTTATCTTTTGAGCGCGAAAAATGGTCAGGGTGATGAGTGTGGTAGCATGGAAGAATTCGGAGCGCCATCGCTGTCGGTGAAGTATTCATTCAGCAACTTCTCATTCAAGGTAAAACCATTATCTGAATTTCTTACTGTTAACATTTTTTTAATCTGGAACCGCCTCCAACGTTTGAACCTTGTCCTTGGTGACTGAACTTTTTGCCTTCCTTTTTGTGACCTGCAGAACATCTCCCAGTTAGCGTCGATGAACTACGATCTGATAACAAAACACAACGAGGATCCTTTGCAGTCTTCAAAATCTTGAGAGCATGCATGCACTAAAGCAGCATATTACCCCAACAAGATAGGTAGTGTCCCATTGGTAATCTGCTGAATGTTTCTTGTTCAACAATGAGAAGAACTAATACTGTACTGTTCTTCAGTTTTGTAAGTCAGAAACTGAAACTCCTCAGCAGGCTTTGAACAGTGATGGTGTGTGGCAATGAACCTGCACGTCTCGTCTGGAGCTTGTTTGCCCAGTCAGTGAGCAGATTAAGAGCCAGTTTTTATGGTCAAGTGCAAGCCGAATGACAAGAATTACTGGTGAGATGAAGAGTTACATGGAAGCTTCTTCACCTGAAGGATGAGAAGCACAATGCAAATAAGTGATAGCTAGCACAGAGACCATTACCATATAAGATCGGATTGGTATGGTATCCACTGTTGTAATTCTCTGGCAACTGGCTGTAGATACATAGGCAATGAGATATGTACCTTGTCTGTAGAGAGATGCCACAACAGATAGAACTGTAAATCTTCTTCTTTTTTTTTCCTTCTAAAACCTGTAAATGATGCGGAATTGAATTGTTTGGTGCTTTTTACAGTGTTAACTTCCAATGATTCCACTGTTAACTACTCGATAGCAGCTTGTGCTTTCAGAGGACGATCCGGACTTCAACGAGATAGACAGTGATGCTGGCGAGTAGGCTTGATCACACCCGCATCCGAATTGCATGTGGAGTGATGTGTTCATCATGCTATCTCTGTTGCGTACTCTGATGTCGTGGACCTTTGTGTTTGTGCACTGCTGTGTAGTGTTGTATGTTTTATTATGCTAATGGTGCTATTTCACCGCCCCTCATTTTGTATGACTATGATATCATATGTTGTAAGACTTTTAATTGCTAGCGACTGATACAGGGATTGATATAATAATAGTTTTAAGCACCGAGGATAACCCGAAGTGCTTCAATAAGCTAATGCTCATTGAACTCACCGTGTACTGAGCCAATTTCATCCACCCGCCGCCTCAATCTCCCTTTGTGTCGTTGCTGCCACCGCCTACCACTTGTGACAAACAGATAGGATTTTAGGGTGAGATGGGGAATGACGCGTCAATGGTGACTTGATTTGGTTCGGCGTGTTTTAATCAATGCGGCTGGCTACCTTAGCGAGTGGTATGTGCCAACGAGGATAGTTGTCACGCGCCACATCGGATGAAACCACTGTCCAACCCACTCGGGGAGAAAAACAACCGGTTTCAATTGTTCCGTGAGCTTCAATATCTAATTTTTTGATTTAAAAAGGAAAATTGGACCCGACCAAGAGTTCAGGGAGTCAAAATAAACTTTTTCCTATACTTGTTATAAAAATATACTTAGAGCTTCTTTGGAACATAGGAATTTCATAAAAATGATATAAGAATTTTATGGAAATCAGTTCAATTTGACAGGAAAAACACAGAATTCGAGAAAAAATCCCGCAATAGGCCTTGATTCCGTTGCCGAGCTGCCGGCCCGTCGCGATCTCTTGACACGAATTGGACCGAAACGAAACTAGTTTTGCAGGCCCATGATCACCCACGGCCCAGCCCAGGGTGCCGCCTGGAGGGAAATTTTCGTTTGCAGAAAGCTCCCTCGCTGGCGGGGGTTCAAAACTCAAAACCCCCAAAAATTTTGGGCTCCCGGGGGTTCCCAATCCCTCCCTCCTGCAACCCCCCAGGCACAGGGACAGCACAGCACAGCCGCTTCTCCGCCTTTTCAAATCCCTCCCTCCTCCACCTTTCTCTGCCCTCCTCACCATCCCCATCTCCGTCTCCCGCGCCCCGCGGGCGCCCTCATCCCCTCCCCGGCTTCAGGTCAGTCACCGCTCTCTCAGTCCTCATCGCAAGACGCACATCTATCTCGTGCTCTTCCTCGCGGTGGGCTCCCCACCCGCATCGCCATCGGCGCCCCCGATCCACCGCGCCCCCCTCGCCCGCCCGCCCGCCCGCCGCGGCTGCCCCCCGTGCTCCCGCATCGCCGCTGCTCCGCCTCCTCTACCCACCCCGCCGCCGTCGCTTCCTCTTCCTACTGTACCAGCCTCCAAACCCTAGCCTCGCTCCCGCGGCCGCCCTTACGGCCCTGGTTGGGCGCCGCCGGTCCCGCGGCGGTGGAGGCGGAGCGCACCGCGCGGCCACGGGATCGGCGCTCGACAGCGTCTATCGGCGAATGCCGCAACGCACCTTCGTCCCCATTTTAGGCGCGATCTGGTTTTAGGGTATTTCTGTGATTTAGGGGTCAGATCCAGTATGCCCGCCTATCTATATAGTACTTCTATAAAAGAAATCCTTTGACTGGGTTTACGATGTGTATACCTCCTCATTTCATTCTACAACGAGAAGCAAACCATCTCCAAGTTTATGCTTTTGTTATATTATTCTTCTTGTGTAGGTTCAGGGAGTGAAAGGTAGGGGTAGGCGACGAGGTAGACGGAGACATGTGGGGATAGAGGATTGGATTTTATAATGGCGCAGGCTGCTGTTGAATCCGCTCTGAGTGGTGGCTCATTGATTGGGAGGCAGACGGTGGTTCCAAGGATGAAGAGGAAGACACCCTCGGAACTGAGAGTAATGCCTTGCTTCCCTTCCTCTATAGGTTATTAGGTTCAACAATGGTTACTTTATTGTCACGAGGAACATGCAACCGGATCAAATGCTTCGTGAAATGTGAATGCCATCGCAACAAATTCCAAAACGGATCGCCATACCACAATGTTTCCAGTCATTCCTGAAATGTTACACCTGTTAATAGTCTATGTGAGCTTAAATGTGATAGAAATGTGCTATTTAATACGACCTTCTGTAGTCCATATCCTTATTGCCATGCTTTCTAAGGGATTGCCCCAATGTTAATGAATTAGCTTTGTTATTTTGCATCGGTCTAGTTCAAATTCGTCCTCAATGTACAAGCACATAGCGTGCCATCTAAGTGATATTTATCGTTCTTGGTTATATAGCTGATTGAATAAAATCTGACTGGATTATCACTTCAAATGCAATTTTGGATAACCATGCTAGATATAGGAAATACGAGGGAAATGCATCATGCATGTTTTGTCACCATATTTGATTTGTTGATGTTGAGGACAGCCCGCACAGGAACCTGACTAAACACTGCTACTTGAACACGTCCTAAAGTAAGCATCGTATACCACAGAGTTGCAGATGAACATTACATAGATGCACAGTAACACTGAATATTCCACATCTTATTGTAAGCATAATATAGTACTGAGTGCAGATAAACACTGAAAATATGTCAATAATTATTTGTTGCAGGGTGAGCAATTGAAGCGGCACACTTCTGAAAAGCCAGCGAATGATCAGTTACCGCCTTCTACTGCATTTGATAGGTAGCTTCCTTGTAATTAACCTTGGTGATGGTCCTCTTAGGCTCTAATGTTTTTCCCTGACAAAGGTGACAACTATCTTGTGTGGTTGTAGGTCAAGCAATGGACTTCGGAATACAGAACAACAAAAGATATCCAAATACATCAACACTCGTGTTACGGAGGTGTTCCCTGTGAAAAAACCAAGAAACCTTGGAAAGGAAAATTGTAAGGTTAGAGTTTGAGATGTTAATCATTTTGATGTACTTATTGATGCTCAATAAGTCTTTTAAGGCATCACGTTGGATAATTGGTTCGGTCCTAAATGTAACATCCTGTAGGATACCTTGCAGAATAATGATAAGGTTCCTAAGTCTGTTGATGCTACGACGACTTCAAATTTTGCATCATCTTCACTTCCATGGTAATGATTTGACTCTGGAACTTTAGGTGCATGTTTTTTTTTGCCTATCACGTTCAAGCTCTTTTTTGATTTGTTTATCATTTCAGTGGTCATGGTGACTCTGCTAAGTTGGAGTCTTCTGTTCCATCAACGACGGAGGCGGCAAAACCAGGTTTCAAGAAAGTTGAGAAATGCAGTGAAAATGCTTTGCGGAGTGTATCTGAGCTTCATGTTGGCGATGAGAAGCAGACTGGTTCTAACAAATTTGATATGGTAATAATCATTCATCTTTTGCTGTTTAGTATATGTTTCCATGTCGGCTAATATTTTTAATGCCTTATGATAGGAAAAAGTATTGAAAGGGTTTGGAGCTCGTGATTCTTTTGTGGTTTCTAGGCTCAATGCCCCTAACGTACAAGTTGGTGATGCTGTGCTGAAGTCATCAGACATGTGCCCTTCTAAGATCACCATTCCAGGAAAAAGAGCTCCTTTGGATTTTACCTTGAAAACTACTTTGCAGTTTGTTTCATCATCGTCTGTGAAATGGTGGGTGCGCACTAGCTTCTTTTGCATTTCTCTTTTGTCTTCAAACTTTGCCAGTTGGAAATCATACTCCTAAGAAATCTCCTGTGTCTATTTTGCTTGAACCTGTGACATATCCTCAATTGGCATTCTGAAAAGTATATTTGACAAATGATTATGTGCCAATTATAGCCTCTTAGGATGCAGTACTGACTTGCAAAATACTGACTGTCAATAACTCCTATTGCTTGTAACAGGTGTCACAAGCTCAATACAAGTTTTGGTAGGAGCAGCATCACTGGAGCCATTGCTCAGAGCTGTCGTCGTGGGTGTCAAAATTTAGAGTGCCCAAGACCTGAGAGCAAAAAGGAGTTCTTGTTCTCGAAGGCACTACAATCATGGGTATATCCGCAATCATTGTTGCCTTCTTCCATCATATCTGTCATGCTCTCATCAACTGCACGAGGAGGTAGTTACAAGACCTGAATTATTCATTTTTCTTTTTGTGGACATAATTCTGTACAAGTGGTTTATTCTTCTGCCATGTAGAAAGCGACTTTCTTCTCAAAAGGCATCAGGACTGGGAAGATTCGTTTCAGAATCTTTACTACATGCTCCGGAAGAATATGTTGAATATATTTTATGGTACCCTTACTCCACAGAACTCATATTATTTGTTTGTTCCACTATATATGTATGCCTATATGCACAAAAAAATAACGCAATGTTCTTTTTGTTACAAAAATGCAGTAGCTCACTATAATTTATGCAAATACCTACCGTTTCTCTATGGTATGCAACGAACTGCATTTCTATTTTCTACATGCAGGGAAGTTGCATTTCCATTAGTAATTCAGTAAACAATACGAATTTCTGTGTGCCTTGCGCTTTCTTCGAAATATGAATGAGCACATGCTGATACATTTTGCTCAAGGCCACCTTCATCTGCAGATCCATTTTGTGTGCCTTGGCATTTCTGAATTTTATCGTTCAATTGGACTATTGTTCTATGTCTAACCTTTGTTGTCCTAGTTTATACGACACAATTTGTTGCTCTCTTCATCGGTGGAAAGTGTTTGGAGAAAAAGCAGTCCTGTAGTGCCTACTTATCACAATCTACACGTGGCCTACGCTCATTACTACGGAAATATGTGAGTTGTTCTTTTTGATTTTTTTTTTCTATTTCAGTACCATTTCCACAGGATTAATTGCATCAAAGTAGCGGAGACAATCCAAGCCAAACTAACTTGTTTTTGAGTTTCGTACCAGCTTTGAAATCATGTTGTTTGCTAGGTTCATCATTGTAACCATATGACTTTGCATTGTTGTAGGGTGTCTGCTTTTCTATGCCTCTTTGCAATGCTGAAGTGGAGCAGGTTACTGAAGATGACCTTATTGAACTTTCAGAAATCCAAAGGCGCAATCTGGGCCAGGTTTAATTTCCTTCCAATTTTCCTTGGTTTGATTTAGATGCTTGCAGGCACCGACCGGTTGTAAAAAATACAATCATTGAACTTGCAGGCACTCCATTTAGATGCTTTATCTGATGTGGACAACACCACACAGTCACTCCTTTCTTTTACTGGCAAGGAGAGCGTTCACGGCTTATATGATGTTTTGTTGAACTACAAGTAGGGTGCTTCTTAATATTGCCTTATCTCATTCTTGTTTCCCTCAAAAGTTTCCCTGTATAATCTGATCTTGTGATTCTTCAGGTCCTTGCTGAACTCTTTATCTGCTGCAGACGTCCCAGTCTTATATTCACCGCAGCCATTTCAAAATGGCTGTCTACATATTCCAGAGGTCATCTTATTTCTGTAGTCTTCTTTATTTTACCCCTGCTCTTTTTGAGGTCCTTTTTTTTTGTTACAAGACAACTTTAAGTCTTCAAGTGTTTTATGAAAAAAACCTTGTTAATGTGGCTCACTATTATAGATGCAACCTGGTTCATGCAGAAGTCCTTATTGCTTTGACATCTACCTGATTTTGAATCTGCCACATCATGGGGTTTTTTTTAAAATCGTTTTGGTTCCTAATGGAACGTGCAATTTTGATATGTCTATTTGTCATAAGCTGCATTGCATAACTGTAAGGCTTGATTTGAAAATCTGATCATCTGAATTCATGCATTTTGCAGGTGAAATGCAGGGAGATGAGGAAAGCTGATACGGGGCTGCTCTATTCCGGTGGGTTTGACACCGAGCTGGGATCAGCCTTTGCTCCTTCGACGGGCAATATCTGCTACAGCTTGGAGATAAAGGACGCGGTTCTTCCACCATGGGTTGTCTCTGGAATCTGCGCTGCTATGAGCTCAGACGCAAGCTTCGATCTAACGTACGCGCATTCCCCCCTCCCTGATGTCGCCTGTTGGGACCCCTAGTTATGAGCTAAATTTCCTCCGTTTCTCGCAGAATCGCTACTGAGCCGTCGTCGATGGGCTTGAACGTTGCCCTCAACTCCATGGGCACGAACGCTCCGCCTGAGGCGCCGCCCTCCGACGGTCGTGCATCGTTCGGCGTCCCTGACGCTGTGCTGGTTCCGTCCTTGCACTCCGCCTCGCTTCGGCGCCTCAGCTACACGGACGGCGAGTACGTCGCGTACACGACCGTGTGAACTCGAGCCGCAACACCCCGAAACATAGTAGCCGAGCGAGAAGGGAGGGTGGTTCTTCTGTGCGAGTGCAACCACTTCTGTTCAGCGGGAGAAGAAGGTGGCTTTTTTTGCTGTCTGTGCAGCCTCCACGTCAAAGAATCCTGAAACTTGGACTGCTGCATTTTGTAAAACTTGCTGTGTATCATCTACAGGTGTTTTTGTAATTTTGGAGCCTTGGAGCCTGTGTGAATTATCATACAGGATCTCTTGCGCTTGGATGGTAATTTATGGAGCACTGGTTCTGAAAAAAGAGAAGAACAATTCTTGCATCCAGTCTCTTGCAATCTGGTTTACCCCTGTTGTTTGTTTTTCGCTGGCTTAAAATTTGGTGAGAGACCTTTGTTGGTCTAATTTGTTTGGATTGGAACCTGGAAGGTAACGCTTGCAGTCAATGGGCTACTAAAAGCAAGTCCCCTGCTTGCCTGATGGCATGGCAGGGGTCTGGCAGCTGGCTTTTGTGCTGCTGCTGCGGACAGGGCAGGCCACACCGCCACAGCCGAACCCAAGTACTACTCCAGTACAAGTGCAGCAAACTTTACTCGCTCGATCAACCGGTCCAGGTATCCAATGTTGACGCATGAAACAATAATCAGGGCGTTGTTGGTCTTTATTAGGTGTTGATGCACTTCCCAAGATATTTTCATTAGTCGTATCATAGGGATCAAATCCATGTCTCATCAGAGCATCTTCAGGGTGGCCATCCGACTCGTCATAAGCAAATTTATACATCAAGTAAAAAACATAGCTACGGTAAAATAGCCATACGTCTCGTCATCTTAGCTCTTTCGGCTCGCTAAGTTTAGCCGTCCACTATAGTCTCGCCATCCGCCCCTGCAATCGTTCCCACCCCTGTACGCCATTCCCCACCTCACCGAGCACCTCCCTGCCGAGCGCCTCCTCGCCGCGCGCGCCTCATCACATGTCGGATCGCCGTGCGCCGTCCCCGCCGCACCGTCGCCGAGGCCGCGGGGAGCTGGAGCTGCTGGTGTATTCGGCATAAGAGCAGTCATGGTAAGAAATAACCATTGAAAAAAATTAGCTGTCGCAAAAATAATAGTTACAAAACTAGCTGTTACGAATAATTATAGGTAATTAGGATGAAATATAGAGAATGAGATTGAGCTAGTATGCTAGAGTGTAAAGAATACATAGAGAAATTTTTTTAAATAGTAATTAAATAAAAATATAAAAAAGTAGAATTTAGTAGTCTATTAGAGATACTGTGAATAAGAAATGCCAGAAAATAAAGGAGCGGGAGAAGGAAAACAGATATTGTGTTTTCTTGTCCTTATTCCAGGGATCAGCCATGCAGTCACCAGTGCAATGGTGTTGCTGTTGCTTGGGCAGAGACAGGTGATTAGCACGGAGGCCGAGGCAGCAACCTCTCTGCTGCTCTGCCACCTCCAACCACCCTCCCCTTGTTCTGCTCTGCTCTGCTGCATTCTGATCCCCGCTCCTCGCCCTGTCGCCCACCCGCACCTTCGCCTCTTCTCCTTCTCCAGCTCTGCTTCTTGCGAAGTTTTGTCCTTTCTCTCATTCCTCCCTTCCCTTCCCGTCCCTCCTCTCCCCGTTACGCCTTCCATTCGGTGCTCAGGGCGCGCGCTTGCGATCCATGAGCGGCGGCATCCCCGCGGCGCGCGTCCTGCGCCGCCGCGTGGCCGGCGAGGACATGGGCGACGACGGCGACGCGTTCTGGGCAGGCGCGCCCCGCCTCTACGACTTCTCCCAGCAGCAGCAGGAGCAGTCTCCGCGGCCGCCGTCGCCCCCCGCCGCGCGGCGTTCACCTCCGCCGGAGCCGAAACCGACGCCGTGCGGTCCGTGCCTCCTCACCCTGCAGGGCAGCTGCGCGGGGTGGGGCGTGAGGAAGCACATCCAGTACTCCCGCCGGCGCCGGGCAGTCTGTGGTGCTCCTCCCCAGGCCGTCGTCGAGGAGATGAAGCGGCGGGCGGCGGTGCAGTGTGGGGACGGGGACAAGGATGAGGAGAGATCGAGCGGCGCCAAGAAGCGGAAGCGGCTGGAGGAGATGGGGAAGGACGAGGCGGCGGCGGTGGAGACCAGTCAGAAAGACAATCGCGTGGTGGTCAGGACGGAGAAGACGAGGAGCAGGAAGAGGACGAGGAGTGGCCGTGGCCGCGACGCCGCCAGGCGCGCCAAGAAGGTCCCGCGGGTGTTGAAGGGGGAGGACGAGGAGTGGAATGGTGGCAGGAAGAGGAAGCGACCGAAGGAGGAGGCGGCGGCGCCAGCGGCAGAAGAGAGCAGCCCAGAGATGCTCGAGGTGGTCAAGATGGAGAAGACGAGGAGTGGCCATCGCCGTCGCCGCGACGCCGCCAAGCGCGAGGAAGAGAGCAAGACCGCCGCTCCCGCTCCCAAGCCCGGCTCACCGCGCGGCAAGGTCGACCGGTGGTCGGCCCGGCGGTACGCGGCTGCCGAGGTTGCGCTGCTCGACATCCTGCGCGCGCGCGGCGCCAGAGAAGGCAAGCCCTTGCAGCGCGGCGAGCTGCGGGCGGAGGCGCGCCGGCACATCGGTGACACCGGCCTCCTCGACCACCTCCTCAGGCACGTCACCGACAAGGTCCCGGCCGGCAGCACCGAGCGGTTACGCCGCCGGTACAACGCGGACGGCACCCTGGAGTACTGGCTGGAGCCGGCGGGGCTCGCGGCCGTGCGCCGGGAGGCCGGGGTGGATGACCCGTACTGGGTGCCGCCGCCCGGGTGGAAGCCCGGAGACCCCGTATCGCCGGAGGCCTGCGCGCTCGAGGTGAAGAAGAAGGTGGAGGAGCTTGCCGGGGAGCTCGCCGTCGTAAAAAGGTCTCCTTTTTCTTCCTCTCTTCTCTTGCAATCCATTTTCTACTTCCTGCACTGCTGATACTATCTTGTTTATATTCTTGCACAGAGTAAGTTGCAATCTATTTTTTTGCTGAAATTAACTTGTGATGCTGTGAACCATGTTCATGATAATGTGCAGGCATATGAAGGAGCTCAGTTCCAATCTGATTCAAGTGAGCAAGGAAGCTTACATTTCTTGGCAGGTGATCATACATCATCCCTTGACATGAAACTCGTTCATGTCTTACAATGTGCAATTTTTCTTGTAAACTTGTAGTGCGAATTGCAAAACTTGTAGCTCTGTGTCACCTCTCTGAAGTCTGAAGGCACTGCATGAACTTCAGCACACTAACATAAATTCTTCCCTTTTGCTTCTCACATTGCTTCGTACAGCTTAAGGTGGATCGATGTTTAGCCAAAGCGCCTTCTAATCTGCAATTCTGCTCCTACACTAGATCAACACTAGCACAGAGTATTAATCTGCATGTCTGTTTCCAATAGTACTGGTAGAACTTGAAGAATATCATATCCATTTTTTGTTTGTTTTAAGTAGTGTCTCAACGTAGATAGCCATTTTTTGTTGTAAACTTGTAGTGTGAACTGCAAAGCTGAAAACTGAAAAATATGCATGTGTGAAACTCAATCGCACATGGTTATGCTATGCACTTGTAATGGTGTGGACATGTCTAGTTCTTGGTTAATATTGGAGTTCTCACAAGTGGCAAGTCTTGAATTAGATTTTGTAATGCACATTGTGCTGTGCATAAAAAAAGCGACAACGGCAGTAGGCGCAGATTTTTCTTTGCAATAGTCCATTTGTAATTCTTTGTCACCTCTCTCAAGTCTGAAGGCACTGCATGAACATTCATCATACTCAGGTCTGTGCTTTGCTTCTCACATTGATTCATTCATCTTAAGGTGGATGGATGTTTAGACAGATCCCCTGTTAATCAGTAGTTTTGCACAAACATTGGAACAATACTTGCACAGAGAGAGTATTAATCTGCATGTCTGTTTCGTATTTCCAATAGTACCGGAATAACTTTAAAAATACCATGTTCATACTCTTTTCCCTGTTCTATATATGTAGCATTTCAATGTATATAGTCAGCTACGCCTGGTCATGTACATATGTTCGTGAATCATGATGATCTTGTTTGCAGGGGTATGACTGTATGATGAAGGCCAATGAAAACCTGGAAAAGGAGGTGCTGTCCTTGGAGGTACAAGATTTATCTGCCTGATACAATCAATTGTATGCTACCTTCATTTGGGCATGCTCAAGCATGTTGCTGGTTTTGTTTTCAGGAGAAGTACGACAATGCAACACAGGCAAATGGCGAGCTGAGAGAGGAGCTGTTGTTCCTGAAGGTACATCAAATCAATCTTCTGAATTTGTGCCTCGTCAGTGTTAATCAGTGATGTTATCTGAAGCTTAACCGAATGCTATCTGTCTTCCACATATCTCTTCTTAATCTACTTTCTAGGAAAAATGTGAGAGTATGGTTGAGAAGAATGCCAAACTGGAGGAGCAGATGGTTGCCATATCCACTTGTTTCCAGTTCCTTCAGGTACATTCACTAGTTACTGACTGCAGTGCAAGTGCATCAGATGCATCCAAGGCTCTATGATTTCTTGGTTTCACTTAGCTTTGAATGATGTGTCTGATTGCATATTGGCAGTATCAATCAGCAATTAGCTGATAAAACATGCTCAAATTTTGCATTGGACTGTATGTACAGGAAGACTTGCTCTTGCAGAACCCTGGAGGTGGAGAACAACACATGCTGTTGCTAGAACAAGCTGACCTCTGTGTCAAAGAGCCTTCCAAAGCTGACATTGACAAGCAAGAAGCCAGTACCGGCAACGCGCTGGGCCATGCTGCCGCCGGTGCAAGCAACGCCACCGCTAGCAGCAACGGTGGCGATGGCGTCCGTGGCAGCGAGAAGAGGACGTCGAGGAAGTGCAGCGTGCGCATCTGCAAGCCGCAGGGGACGTTCCAGTGGCTGAACACGGCTGTTGACACGGTCAACGGTGAAGCCTGCAGCCCCTCAGCGCTGCCAGAGCCGCTGACACCCGGCGGGGACCTGGTCGTCGCCAACTTTGACGCCGTGATGTACAACCTCGCACCGCCGTCCGTGGAGGAGTACCTGGCGGTTGGCGGCCTCCCCACGCCGACGTCCGCGTCGTCCACCAACGCCGCCTCTGCGAAGCTCCCGCTGCTGCCCGCCCCGGCCTCGGCAGTCCAGGTCCAGCCGCCGCCACTGCCATCCAGCACCGTGGCCTGGGATGATGACCTGCAGGCAGTGCAGCCTTACTTCGGCGGCCTCGACTTGCAGCTCCGGCACACGGTGAGCTCGCTCTCGCCCTTCCTCTCGTTCAAACTTCAACCTTGGCGCCACTCGTAGCTCGTATGCGTCAAGCAGGAGCTGCATGCAAACGAACACGAAAGTGATGGATCGATCTCTCATCTGTCTGGCCATTGCCACTGCCGCAGGACTCGTCTTCGTCGTCGGTGCCGTGCCTGCCGGAAGCCGGGAAGAAGGCGCTGATGCTCGACGCCGGAAGCGGCAACGTGGGCACCGAACTGGCGCTGTCGATGGCGACTCGCTCCTACTGATCCAACGCTGACGAGCTCCGAGGAATCGTCGGATCGCTAGTGAAGTTTTGGCTCACCGTTAACTAGCTAGCAGTAACTGATCTCCTAAGAAGATAGCACACAGGTCCACAGAATATCTGCAGAAAGACACAAGAACATCAAAGACGAAGATAGATTACCTTACCTTTCTTGGTTAAACTAGGCATGCATTTTCTCCGTTAATTACCACTAGTTTCAGTTGGAACTTAATCACATGTGGGTTTGCATCGCATATGAGCACCTTGCTGCTGCTGCTTAATCTGTAGTTTCTACTAATGCTTGGAAAAGGAAAAATGATCTGATCTGACACTCCGTTTCGAGTTAAATGCTCGCGAGCTAGGATACATGTGTTGATGATCTTGTGAATTGCGTCTGCAAGAGCAAGTTATTGTTATCAGTTGATTACCCTGTGACTGCAACTATGCCAATTGGCAGTTGGTGAAATTTCCAAGCTAGCATTTGGTTTAGAGCCAAACTTTCCTTGCCGAATTTTTAATCTTTTTCGAGCATGATTAATTAGTGGCGCTAATCTCAGTTACGCTGAAGATTAACCAAGGTGATACGTGATTAACTTTTTAAAAGACGCTTGTCTGATCAATTAGTGCCGCTAATGTAGGTTACGGTGTCTTAATCAAGGCAAGACAACGGCGCGACAAAGAATATTAAAAGGGATGTATGTCAGTCAAACAACAGAGCAATATTTGGCCAACTTTTTATATTTTTATATTTTTATTTTTCGGAATTAGCAAAAGAAGCGTATAAATCTGTAAATCAAAATGAACGTACAATTTTTTCTAATTCCCAAAAAAAAAAAAATCACATTTGGCCCGTAACGGCCCAATAACATCCAGTGGGCCCATTTACTAATGCTGGCCCACCTGCCAGAAAATCAGCAGTTTAACCCGCGTCCCCCTCATCAAATTTTTTTGAAGCGAAATTCCCCAAACCCTCCTCCCCTCTTCGCCGCCCCCGCCTCCGCCATGGGAGGAGAGATGGAGAAGTCTATCTCGGCCCTGTGCGGCTCCCTCTCGGCGGTGCTCGACCACGCCGACTCCTCCTCCCGTGCCCTCGTCGACGCCGTCTCCCGCCGCCCCATCCACCTCGGTAACCACCGCACCTCTCCCTCCCCCCCCCCCCTCCCCGTATACTTAACTTCTTCGGGGTGCTCACGGCGGCGGGTCTCGCAGAGTCGGCGACGAGCGCGTTCCTGCAGAAGCTGGACCGGCTGGCGGAGGCGGCGGGCGCCGACCTGCAGCGCCTCGAGTCCATGGCCTTCGGCGCCGTCTCCTTCGAGGAGCTCCTCGGCCACTGCGGCGAGGCGCTTAACGTCTACGCGCGCCACGCCGACGCCATCCAGACCCGCCTCGCCTCCTTCGGCTACGAGCCCCCCGGTAACAACGCGAGAAAATCCTGCCACTTCATTTCGTCGTCCAAGCTCCGCGGCGTTTGTTTCGTTCGGTTGATAACAGCTGTTGGTGCGCTGCCAGAGGTGGAGCCTGAGGCCGATGTGGAGGTTGAAGATGGAGACGTCAGGGAGATTGCGTGGCCTGGGAATAGCTGCTTGGGTGGGTCGAGTTCAGTGCTCACCTCCAGTAGGGGGCGGTTCCAAGACGACGATACACTGTATCCTTCTCGCTGGGTTTGATTTTGTTCCGACTAATAGATTTTTGGTTGCTTCTGGTGTGAACATATAATACAACATTCTAACTGATGGGATGAGTTTTATTCCATTATCTAAAAAAAAAAACTGATGGAATGAGTAGATGCTGCATCTCGACATGCGTCGGCTCCAAATTGAAGCACTAGGCAACGATGCATTGAATTGTAAGAGCTTGTCTCTTTACAAGTTTGAGGAGCTATTTATTCTGGCATGTTATCACTAAGTAGGAACTGAATGGATCATGGACTTATACCTGAGGCCTGAGATAACTTATTATCTATTTCTCTCAAAAGTCTGTCACTAGCTGGTACTCTTCATCACTAGGAAGTAGGAACTGTATTGTGTTCTTTCTTGACTACTCATAAGATTTGAGGAGTCCATGTCACTGAAGAATCTTGGGCTTTCGGATGCTTGTCTAGCTACTCTTTCCTCTGAAGGTATGCAACACAATAATTTTGCTACTTCAACTGGTTAAATCGCATTATGCATTTAGTATTAGTATTTCTTGCTGGCTGCTCATTGTTGTGTTGAATTATGATAATTTGTTGGGATTTTGCAGCCACAGATTTCGCTGGAAGCCCAAAGAAGCTCTACAAGAAACCTGAAAGGTAAATGAAGGAATTGCTTACATATATCTATTGCTATCTGCTCTCCCGGTTTTCCCACTGTTCTTTTTTTTTTAACTTCTGATGTTTCTTATTTTAGTCTTATCTTTAAACTGACCAATTTGTTTAATGCTCTATACTGTTCAGTGCTGATGACGGCCAAAATATTGCCAAGGAAACTGAGTTCATACCTCCCCAAAAAGAAACAAATGGTCAAGGTGATCGGCAAGAATGTCTTGAGGTTTTAATGACTAGTTAATTCTTGCTCATTCTGTTTTTTTTTCTGCTGTTGACTCCATGAAGGTAATGCTTTCCAAGTACCGATAAGGGCATCAAAGGAGGAGTATGAGCAACTTCCTCCTTACATGAAGACTCTAGCATCATGGGAGGTCTGGATTTATTTAACTACTTGGGAGTAGGGAGTTCTTCCCATAGTACTTTTTTGCATATTGGCTATTAATAGTCGCAAATTACAGCATGCAGTCCTTGAAATTTAGTAGATTACTTTACTCTATAAGAAAATCACTCGAAGGAAAATATTCTGCAACGCCTTCGCATCCTTTTTCAACAAGTAGTTGCTTGTTTTCGTCATTGCATTCTTGATCATCAATCTACCTGTGGTATCGTGATTCATGAGCCATGACACTAGCTGTGTTGTCTTAGTCATGCTACCTCAAAGCAATTTACTGTATTTCTTACTTTTGTGTCTTTTCCTTACATCAGGAATTGCAGGAGGCAGTGTCCAAACTAAATTCATACTTCGGTGGTGACAAAGCTCAGGGAAGCGTTGCATTGAATCAAGATGATGTCGGAGCAATTGGGTTGGGTATGTGCACTTACTGCTCTTAGCCCGTAGATTAGAAAATATCAAATGTTATAGCATGCTAAACAAAATCTTTTTGCCTGGTTACTGTTCCATTGACGCATGCTCTTGATGAATTTCAGCTGTTAAATGTAGCTAATGTTTTGTGGTGTTTCCTTCCGCTTTTGTTCCTTGTAGGGCGCAAAGGAAGATCCTACTTGCTTATACTGTTGCGGCTGAATCAATTGACTATGGAGACAATTGATGGATCTATCTTTTACACCCTACACAAGAACATCTCCTAGGCAGGTTTTCATAAAACTTGGGGAACACAGAAGGGTACAAATTTTCAGAAAATCTGGGGTAAACAGAAGGAGAAGACTCCCAGGCAAGTTATCCAAGAACCTGGTAAAAACAGGGTGCATCGAATCTGAAAAACAGGTAGCCTGATACTACTATGAACCTGGTAGAAACAGGTTGCATCGAATCTGAAAAACAGGTAGCTTGATACTACTGTACTATTATGAAGTTTTTCTTTGTCGTGTGTTGTGAATTTGTGATGTAGTTGGTCTGGTGCTTACTATGAACCTGGTAGAAACAGGTTGCATCGAATCTGAAAAACAGGTAGCTTGATACTACTGTACTATTATGAAGTTTTTCTTTGTCGTGTGTTGTGAATTTGTGATGTAGTTGGTCTGGTGCAAAATTTGTATTTGGTTGATGTATAATCAAACTCAGAGTTCGAAAAGTGATTTGCATTTTCAAACAAGAGCTCTATTCATGTCATGTTGACACATGCTTGTATGACAAACAACAATCTGATTATGATATGGAG
Organism: Phragmites australis; assembly: GCF_958298935.1. Lineage (NCBI taxonomy): Eukaryota > Viridiplantae > Streptophyta > Magnoliopsida > Poales > Poaceae > Phragmites > Phragmites australis. The sequence continues at coordinate 23,284,262 of NC_084942.1, read as the reverse complement.
GTGCCTCCTACAAGACCACACTTGGTAATACCCACTCCGGTAGTATAAAACATGTTCGAAGCTTTGAACACATTACACACTTTATACAAGCCTATTTGGAGAGATGGGATTATAACCCAAATCCTTAGAACTTAGTACAAATTTCAACTAAATGCTAAAATTTTCTAGGGCAATCCCCCTCTTCCAATCGTCTTCCTTAATAGTCCCATCTATAATCTATGTAGTATTTACATTCTGCCTACAAAGGCACAGGCGTATAGCTGCACATTACAATTTACACACGCACAGTTTAAAAATTGACACTTGAATTGAATTCTTCAAATCCATGCCTACTATGCAGTGGCAGGGCCTCCGCAGTAGGGTCGTGGTTCTGTGAAATGGATTCTGGAACATATAATAGCTCAAGGATGGGCTGAAACAATGTCTCCCCTCCATGCCTCCTTAAGCCACAAACCCTGAAGATGATGAAGACCCGTAAATCTCGTTCGCCTGTGCCACCGGGACATACACGACATCCGTCAATGAGCTGTGGGTGCGGCCATAGAAAATGTATACGAGCACCCCTATCACAAGCCACACCCCGACTCGCATCCATGTCCCACCACTGAAGAACACAAGGGAGAATCGACAAGGTTCAGACATGTGTTCATGTTTCAGCTCTGAACATGCTATCGAAAAGTAGGGTATAGATCATCAGATCAGTGGATTAGGTACTCACCCCAGATTTATCAGCAAGTATGTGTTTATGAGGATACACATCACTGGCAGCAATGGAACACATGGGCAGATGAATCCTGCGGGTAGAAGCAGCAGCAACATGTGTAATGCCAAGTAAATTCACCAATAGGATCTAGTATCGGGAGTCACAGAAGCGTGCCATAATGTGAGTACCTCCAGAATGACCAAATGAGTGCCTTCCATCGTCTTGGTCAATCCAGCAGAGCATCCCCAGACTAGCCAGGAGGAGCAGGCCACCAAAGACGCAGATGAAGCATTGCACCAGGCTGATATGGCATGGGAGAGATGTATATGTGAGACTGATGAGTGTTATGCGGACACACAAAAGTTCACCGTGGGAGGGACGTTTGCGGTGTGCTCTGGCCTACCACATTGCACACCTTGCGTACTTACAAGGGCAAGAATGTCACAGAAGCTGAGGATGTGAAGGCCAGAACCCCTACGCAGACAGATGCAATGCTGCAAGCAGCGGTCTTGCGCCGCTTTGTTTCGTTCAACTTGCCTAGAATTATCAGACAAATTTATTATCACCTTAACTGAAATGCACATATTCAGAAATTTAGAACATATTAAGTTGACATGCAATGGCCTAGACATACTTGCATATAGCTGCTTCTCGATAAGGGGGTCCTTAATTGATTCTACTACAATCACATCATCTATTTCAGATGCCCCCTGTTCGTGATTCTCATCTCCAAGAGGACCCCCCATCTTTTCCTCATCATTTTCTTGGCTCAAACGGAATGATGCTTGCAGGGAAGATGGCAGGGGTACCTCATCTGGAGGAACATACCTGAGAATCAAAATGGATACAGCAACTATAGTGAACGCGAGGAGTGTGCCTACACTGACCTGCAACAAGAAACAACCCTTTTAGCTCCACACGCTACATTCTTTAATAATGCTCACACATACTATTACAAAATATCTCGTCTGTTCTCTACAGACAAGGTTCACTAATTAAATCACATCTTGAGCCAAAGCCATTAAAAAAATAAAAATAACAACTGTTTTAGTGGTTCTTAAATCCTTACCATTCCTGCCAGTTGAGAGACATCCATGAAGAAAGCCAGAGCAGCTGCGCAGATGCCAGTGACAATTGTGCTCTTGACAGGAACTTGTGTCTTCTTGTTGACATCACAGAAGAAGGATGGTAACAGGCCATCTCGTGCCATGGCCATCAATATTCTTGGCTGTGAGTAAAATGTCAAATGAGAACTTTAAATATCTATAGCAGCATAAGAAAAGTTGTATCATGCATATTTCAACTGAGAGAACAAATAAACAAGAACTGTGAATCTCTATCTAGATGATGTCTGGGTCATGGTATTCAGAAAGGGTGCAGAATAGAGGATGGACAATTTATCCAGCTTTTCATGGAGTATAGGAAGCAATCAAGTTTCTGGCCTTCTGGGGTTGTTGAAAATCGTTTTAGCTTAAATTACCCATTTGACTCAGATTCTGATTCATATGGCCAATGTGTCTACATAGTCAATAATGTAAAGCATGTTATATGACCTGGCTCATTTTCCGTAGAGTGCAATTAGAGAAGAAGTTTGAATCATAAACTGATTAAGTATCTGTATACCTGTGGTAGTATTGATCCCATCAAGGTTGAACAGAGAGCAAGAACAGCACCAGTTGTTACAAGATACCTAAAACAAGATAAGCAGTCTTAGTCTCAGTGGGAAGCACAATAGATCAGCTATGGTGAAATGGGAGGAGTCCTTACATTGCCCAGTGCATTCCATGTTTTGCAAAGGCAGACGAAATAGGGGTATCTGGGTCCATAGCAAAGTATGGCACCAGACCGACAATAACAACGGAAACCAACATGTACAAGGAACAGCAAATTGACAATGCTGTTCCTATTCCCAATGGCAGATCTCGCTGTGGATTTTTCACCTGTTAGAAGTTAACATGAAAGAATTAGGATTTTCACCAGTGCCAATGATCCAGCAAATAAGAGGGCAAAATCTATTAGGAAATAGGACCTTTCCTTACCTCCTCAGCAGTGCTAGCAACTGAATCGAAGCCTATGTAGGCAAAGAAAACAGTTGCTGACCCAGCAAGCATTCCATTCACCCCATATGGGAAAAATCTGAAAAAAAAGGAAAGAGTAAGTGCACCACTTGCCGGCTTGAAAAAAAAGCAGCAGTTTTTTTTTGCATTACCCGCCAGCGACTTTATAGCCGACCCATCCTGTTTGGAAGCCAATGTAACTACCGGCTATAATAACAAATAGCATCACAAAGCAATTCAGGACTGTCACAACTCCTTGTATGAATGAGCTCTGTGAAAAAAAATCAAAGAGAACAAAGATCACATGCCATACTACTTGAGAAAGGAACAAGGAAGATGCTACTGAATTGGAGAAGCCAGCAACCTCTTTTATCCCGACGCACAGTAGACCAGTGACAAAAAAAACCAGGAATGCAGCACAAGGATCAACAACAACATCAAGACATGGGATCTCATGGCGTGCTAAAATCCATGGCAGACTATCCGGTCCTCCAAAAAATAAGGCCTGAAAACATAGAGTTTGTAAGGAGAGATGCAGAAATTTAACTATTGATCAATATGCCGCGTGAACAAGCCAGATGCAGGGGAAATCCCACTTACAAGATTGGGAGATATGCCACGGGCAACAGCTGATCCACCAATTGTATATTCCAGTATCAAAGCCCAACCGATCAACCATGCAACTCTGGATAATGAAACATTGAACAATGTGAGAACACGAACTCAACAGCACAAGACATGCTCTGCATGAACAATGTTCACTCCATCATGTCAGTAAATTACCCTTCCCCAACGCAGATGTATGAGTAATGGTAGGCACTTCCTGCAGAAGGGCAACGACTAGCAAGCTCCGCATAACAGAACGCCGAAAGTGCAGCTGCTATTCCAGCTATCAGAAATGAAAGTGTCAATGCTGGCCCAGAATGCTCCCGGGCAACAGTTCCCACAAGGACATACACACCAGCACCAATCGTCGAACCAACACCTGCGGCATAACACAAAGGTACCATGATCAACGATTTCACTAATGAGACTCTTATTAGTAATAAAGATGGGTAATCTTTTGGTCTAAAATACTATATTTAGTCCAGCAAACAAGCCATCCACATAAGCTCTACAAATTTTAGGGAGAACACTTCGTGAACTTCGGAAGCATGTAAACATTTGTACACCAAGACAAACTCGTGATATTTCGTCTTGTGCTACTTTATGAGCTAGATGCTTTACATATTTAGCATACGTCACACAGTGATAATTTACATCATCAGGGTACCAATGGTATGGGACAGTAAGGGGCCAACCACCTACCTTAACAAAACTGTCCCAACAACAACCAAGTAGAAGAAGCACAAGCAAGAACTAGATCTCTCTTTCAGATAAATGAAAACAAAGCTTCCGGTCCTGATGGTTTCCCTGTGAAATTTTTCCAGAAATATTGGGAGCTGATTAAAAATGACTTGATGAACCTTTTTCATGACTTTTATTCTGGCTCTCTTGATGTGAGTTGATTGAATTATGGAGTTATAACACTGTTACCAAAAGTGGCTGTGGCAGATAAGGTTCATCAGTTTAGACCTATCTGTTTGTTAAATTGTTCCTATAAGCTGATAACTAAAGTGTTGACTCGGGATTGAACCCTTTATGGATAAGCTCATTAGTACTTGTCAAAATGCTTTTATGAAAAATAGAAATATTATGAGTGGGGTCATGGCTCTTCGTGAGATTATGCATGAAACTAAAAGAATTAATCAGACTGGGATTATCCTTAAATTGGACTTTGAGAAAACTTATGATAAAGTCAACTGGGATTTCTTATTCAATTGTTTGAACATAAGAGGCTTTAGTCCCAAGTAGCAACAGTGGGTTAAAACTGTTGTAAGTAATGGTACTTTAAGTGTGAAGTTGAATAACCAGTTGGGCCCTTACTTCAAGAGCTGCAAAGGGGTTAGACAAGGGGATCCCCTATCACCCTTTTTGTTTAACCTAGCTGCTGATTGTTTGTCCAAGATGATACATGCTGCTCAAAGGGCTGGTAGTATTACTGGTTTAATTCCTCATCTTTTTGAGGGGGGTGTTGTTGTTTTACAATATGCTGATTACACTATTCTTTGTTTGCAACATGATTTGACTAAAGCTAATAATCTCAAGTTGCTACTTTACCTTTATGAGCTTATGTTGGTCTTAAGATTAATTTTCAGAAAAGTGAAGTTCTTGTTATTGGTGGTGATTCTGATATTTTGAACTGTTATGCTGAGTTGTTTCATTGTCAAATTGGGTACTTCCCTATTAGATATCTAGGGGTACCAGTTAGTCATAGCAGACTCCATATCATTGATTGGGTGAAATTGGTTGAAAAGATGCTTAAAAAGTTGGATGTTTGGAAATGTGACTTGCTCTCTATTGGTGGTAGGATTGTCTTGATTAATGCTAGCATTTCCAGTGTTCCTACATATCATATGTCTATGTATTTACTTCCTAAAACTGCGATTGATATATTGACAAAGCTAGAAGAAGATTCTTCTGGCAGGGTGGTGGTACCAAGAAAAGGTATCATTTGGTAAAATGGGACAACATTTGTAAGCCAAAGAAAAAAGGAGGTTTGGGTATAAAGAATTTGGCTAAAATGAATGTGGCTCTTCTTTGTAAATGGTGGTGGAAGTTGGATAAAAAAGAGGGTCTTTGGCAGCAAATTGTTAAACTAAAGTACCTGCAATCTTCCATTTTACCTTCTGTTAAACACAAACAAGGAGATTCTCCTTGTTGGTATGATCTCCTTAAAGTCAGGCAGTATTACCTTCAAGGTAGAAGGGTGAAAGTTCAAAATGATAGAAATGCCAGATTTTGGGAGGATGCTTGGATTACTCCTAAGCCCTTGTGTGAGCTGTTCGCTGCTCTTTATAATATTTGCAATGATCCCCACATTCTTGTCAGTGATGCTTATGATAGATCTTGGGATCTATCTTTTAAAAGATGGTTTAGTAATGAACTTGAATCCCGGTGGGATTTTGTCAAAAATATGGTTACGTCAGTACACTTAAATAACTCCGAAGACTTGATAACATGGGCCTTTGAGAAAAAAGGCATCTTTACTGTCAAATCTATGTATCGTTGGTTAGTGAGAGGTTCTCCTAACATTTCTTATAATCATATTTGAAAGGCTAAGATCCCTCTGAAAATCAAAGTTTTCCTTTGGTTGCTAGAGCAGAAAGCCCTTCTCACAAAAGATAATATGCTGAAACGTAATTGGGTGGGCGATGATACATGCTATTTCTGTACCCAGCAAGAATCTTGCATCCACATTTTTTTCCTTTGTCCTGTGGCTAAGGCTGTATGGGGTTTTGTTGCCCTCTTCATTGGTGCTGATTCTATTCCTAGTTCTGTTAATCAATACTATAATTGGATTAACTCTTTTCTTCCTCAAGGGAAGGTGTTTCATGTGCTTGGTTTTGCTGTTGTTTGTTGGGTAATTTGGAAAGCGCGTAATAAGGCTTGTTTTGAGAAAAAAGATCATTCAGGATCCTACTGAGATTATCTTTCATGCTATTTCTTTTTTAAAATCACGGGCAGATCTGCTTAAGAGTATGAGTACGGAGGAATCGATGCAGGGCGCTCAAGGTCTGCTGAATACGGTAATGAATGTGCTAGCTGATCAACACCAGTCGTCGTCTAGAGCTCTCCCAAGCAACCTGGTGACTGTCTCTGAAGATCAAACGGATGATGAGGACCAGCAGCAGAGCGGGATGATCCTGATGAGGAGAACCAGTGATCTTTGATGTCTTGGTGTTTCTCTGTTGGCTGAACTTGAATGTGTCTTCCGTTTCTGGTACTGTTGATATTTTTTTTTTCACAAAGGGGGCCACACCCCCCAGCCACAAAGGGACTGAGGGGCGCCTCCAGGGGGGAAGCGCTGGGGATCGAACCCAGATCGCTCCCCCGAGAGCTGGCCTCAGGAGCCTAAATCGGCTCACCAGCTCCCGTGCAAACTCCAGGGATCGAACCATGGCAGTGGCCAAGGCACCACCGTGCCTTCCCACTGGGCTACAAGCCCGTTTGTGGTACTGTTGATATTGGTCTAGCTGTAAAACCATGTTCTAGTCTGTTACCAGTCTGAACTTCTATGTCTTGTTCCTATCCTTTCTGCATGGTTGTAAGACGTGAAACTGTCTGTTCCGTTACTTGGTAATGGAAATGGGGTATCCCCGTATTAAAAAAAAAACAAGCAAGAACTAGACAAAGCAGCGCTATCCATTTCAGAATTCAGGTACCTCTCAACATTCATTGGCAACTATGAATCAAATGAGACTATATTTTACAAATTGGAAGAGTGAATTGCCGCATGTGCAGATAAAAACTTTCTGATTGAAATTCCAGACTAATACTACAACTCTAGCTTGAGTTCAGTATCAGCAGCTCTAGGATTCAGCAGTTCACTGGAGCCGGCAAATCTAATACTGAGAGTTTCCAGGGAAATCGTAACTATTTAACCTGTGAACGCAGTTAGTTCACCGCCAATTCACAAAACCACAACAGGTTCCAACGCAGAAAAGCACCTGGATCCAAGCACAAAAAGCTCGCAGCTTTACAACAGAATCCGCGCAAAGATCTACCAAATTAACCGAACAAAAACGCTCAGGAGAAAAATGAAGGCAGAGAGGTCGGACCGATGGCAACCAGCTGGGTGATGGAGAGCTCCTTGCGGAGCTGGTGCCCGCCGGCGGCGCGCGCCCGCTCGGAGTCCACCTGCTTCCGCCGCATCAGCGCCCGGACCCCGCCGCCCATCCCGGCGGCCGCCTCCTCGAACCCCATAGGTTCGCGCGCGATCCCACGAAGCACCCAACAAAAAGGCGCGGTTTTTCCACACGCACAGCTCGATCAGGGGAAGGGACGAGGACGAGGAGGGCAGGATCGAGCTAGCTAGAGCTAGCTACTGGTCCTCGCGCGCGTGGCGCGCTGCCGCTCCCCGCCGGCTGCCGCTGCCGCCTCTCCTTGCTTGAGCTTGGGCAGAGGGGATTCTTGGGAGGGGAGGATGGAGTAGAGCAGAGTCGTCTTGTTCTTTGATGGCGTGCCGATGCTCAATCGGCTTAGTAAACTCGAAAATATTATTTTTTGTGGCTTTGGTTATTATGGTATATTGCGTGTGGTATATTGAGTATGTTAGTAAGATATGTTAGGCTCTTTTTGGAACACACGAAAAGTAGATTTTTTTTTGGAGAATTTGAATTCTATAGAAAACTTTCCTATGAGTCCTTTGAAACAAAGGATTGTGTTCCTACAAATCCTTTCAAAATTCCTATAAAATATCTTGTTTCGTAGAAAGTTTGGAGAAATTCTAGCAAGAGGTTCAACCTCTTACAAAGTTTCCTTTGTGTCAATCTTTCTCCTAAATTCTTGTGTTTTTTTCGTGTTACATTCAAACGTTTTATTATAAACTTTCCCGCGTTCTAAATTGGAGTAGGATTGCAAGTGACAACTCTAAACTTATGTTTTTACTATTCCTGCATTTTGAAAATCTTGCATTCCAAAAAGACCTTATTAGTTGTATAACAGTTGTGATTTTCTCACTTTGCATTTCTCAAAGTTGTCACTTTGCATTTCTCAAAGCTGTACAACAATTGTGATTTTCAAATGCTGCAATCTTAAATTCCTTTTTTGTTTGCCATCTAAGCATACTCAATTAAATTCGACTTGGCCTAGACTAAAAGTTAAATTATTTCTCCATACCTCTCCAAATAATACCGTGGGTAGCGGTACATGCCACAAGAACCGAACTATTTGATGTGAAATTCTTACAGAATTCCTAAAAAGTTCTTTGTGTTCCAAATTCACTTCCTATATCTAGTGATGTCGTTACAGTCTGATCTGCCCAATTAGTAGGGTCAACTGATTCTTTTTGGACGCAATCAAAAGGCTCATTAGCAATGCCGTGTTGACATCTTCTCTCACCAAAACTACAATGTGCGTGTTCCAAGGACGGCAAGAAAAGATATTTTTCTTTATTGGAGCCGTAGAAACTCAGAACAGTGTATCAGCTTGGAGACATCAAGATTGCAGGCAATGGTGCCAAAAAATATCAGCTTTGCCATTCATCTAGCTAGGTTCGTGTGCCCATGTGACAGCCGCCGACAGGTACAGATGCATACCAAAATGATATACAAAAATGGTGGAGTACGAGCGTAGATGTATATGTATTGATATACAAAAATGGTGTAGATGTACGCCCATGTATCTGCATTTTACATCATCATGCATGTGCACATGTTTCGTCGAATAATTTCCCATGGGATCTCAGCTCAGACACTGTTGGAACATTAGGAGATTTCTGTAAGAACAGATTGCACCCTGTAATATTTGCTTAATTCTTTTGGATTTTGGCATTCCAAACAGTTTCCTAATTCATGATCACAAAAATACAAATAACCTTTACTCGATCAGTAATCAGTGGATAATTTTGTTGGAGCTTTATTTTTTTGCGAAGGAGTTGGAGCTTTATTATTTGTTCCTGCCTCAAAATAAAATTATGTGATGCAGCTTATTTGTCTCTTCTCATCTTCTGCTCTTGGTTCATCCTGACTAAACATCATTTTCATTTTGCGTATAATCAATTTGATTTGCTCTATTTGAAATGAAAAGGAAAATCACAGCACACGTTTGAATTTCTACATGCAACAAGAGAGAGAGAAAATCCCATGTTGTAAAAGGTAGTAAACTAAGGGCGCCCTTCATTTCTCCATGAAACAGACTCAACCAACAGTGCCAAGAAAACTTCATGCCCAGAAAATTTCCTGTAGAAATAATAGGATACTCAGAGACGTCATTGTCTCACAATTGTCATCTTGGGATGACACGTATTGAGCTGTATGTTCTAAACACCTAGATAATTTATTTATACTTCAATAACGTGTAATGCAACATTCTAGATTCTGAGTAATCGTAGCATTCAAACTAGCTAAAAGAAACATATATATACCCCAGAAAGCAAGAGAGCCATCAACATCGAATCCAACGTGGTCAAATAATTCATTCTTATCCGATAGGCCTGCTTGAAAATTAGAATTAATCATGCTCTACAGCTGATTAACTGATGCTCCCCTCCTCCCTATGCCTAATTCTTCCAATTGCTTCAAATTTAAGAAAATCATTCCAGCGGCTGCAATTCACTGCATGCCCATCTCATGGGAGAAAAAGTACTACGTTTGCATCAAGATTTTTGCACAGTTTGCAATACTGGTAAGAAGTTTAAAACACACAAATTTAATACAAAAGATTAGGTAAACCTGTTTGGGACACGCGAATTCACTCTTATTCCTACGAAACTCACATGTTCCAAATTAATTGGTCCTCCAGGTCAGAAGGAATAAAAAAAAAATCATGTGTTATGAATGGACACCAAATAATGCATTTAAAGCTAGCTAGTTTGGACCGAAATTCTCAGTAGTTCTGAAAAATTGTTAATATGCAAGCCTTTCTATTTTTTTAAAAAAAATAAACGCATAATACGATCAAAGAACGCAAGTCAAGGTAGAGCCGTAGAAGTTTTTCTTAGACTTGAAGTCCCTTGAAATTTTTTTTTGCTGGGACCGCTAATATGATGCACATAATCTTTCTTTTCGACCCTTAATATCTCCTCCTTTTGGACACACATAGCGATCAAATCACTCATGCTCTATTTCTCCTTGTGAGTATTATAATTGGTCTTAAAAGCAATGAACCCAGAAGGCAAGGAGGTCATAATGAAATGGACAAGAAATCTCTCAGAAATCTCTATATCCATACCCTTAGCTTTCCAGTAGTCATCATCATTATGTGCTCTCTTATGCTACTGGACCCGTCATACTTTGTGGTTAAGAGCTTCTGAATTAAAGTACCGGCATAAATCTTCGAGGAGCCTTTGAATTGCTCCTCAACGAACTCCAAGTACTACTTAGCATTATCAGACTCAGGGATTGCTCCTCTCATCCCAACTGAGATTGAGCTCTTAATAATCATTAAGGACATGTGGTTGGATCGCTCCCACTTTTCAGCATTCGCCTCGTAAGTTTTCTTTTTCTCATCATAATTTTCCTCACCAACAGTGGGAGGAGTGGGAGCGTTAACTCTCAAGGCATATTCCAGGTCCAGAATGGCAAGGACAGCTTAAACTTTTTCTTTCTAAGAGGGGAATTTGCTTCCCGTGAGCTGTTCGATGCCGTCAATTGTGGGCAACATTCGAAGCATTAACAAATGAACAAAATATTGGGCCTAATTAGTAAAATATCATAAAATAATATTTGCACAAAATTAACCCTATCTTGGTCCGATTAAAATCATGCAAAAATACAGTTCCAGTCTGTATCACCGTTGGGCAGAAAACGGAAAAGAACTTAATAAACATATAAATGACATATAATTACAATCAACGTTGGTCAGAAATATAATTACGAGTCTACATAAAGTTAACATTAAAATTTTCCAAATAAATCTTCCCATTGGTTCGAATTTAAATACATAATTTTCATGAATTTTCTCAGTGCAAAACACTTCATAATTTGGGCAGTTAAACACAATTTAATTCACTGGAAAAAGGGAAAAAGGGATAAACATTAGAAATAATGGAAAAACCTCAATTCATTAAAACCGCCCCATCGACCCAAGAACCTCGCGCGCGGCCCAAAACGCGTGTCGGCCCGCAACACTAGTGGTGGCCTACAATCTTCACGTGCCCACGTCGACCGACAATGGCAGTTCCTGGCATGATCTGCTGCCTCCTCGCACGCCGGCCTGAAGCGACACGAGGACGTGATCTTGGATGTCCGATCAGATTCGACGACTCGCCATCAATTTCACCCGCGACAAAACCGCAACGCCGGCAAAAAAACTAACCCTAATCATCACACCACTCCGCTCCGATGGCCGCGTGTGTGAGAGCTTTGGCGGCGCAACGCCACCGGCGAAAGAGAGAAAGAGAGAGAGAGAGATGAGTGGAGCAGCCATGAGTGAGAGAAAGCGACGACGCTGAAGCAGTGGAGCGGTGCTCCCATGGATCCGCTCGCTGGCGCACGCGTGCAACTGAGGTCGCGCGCGGCTTCGTCGAGCAGTTTTGCGATGGCACATGAGAAGGTGGTGGCTTGCGTGTGGCGAGAGGGAAGCGCACAACGGCAGAAGTTGAGGTGTCCGCATGCTGCCGAAAGCAAAAGGTGCTCCACAACGGCTTTGACGACGGCAACATCGATGACATGAGCAAGAACACGTAAGTAACCCCGCCTCTCCTCATGGATCTAGGGCTTGAATGGGTATTTGGATAGATTTTAGGGATTTTGGGCAAAAAGGGGTTCTAGAGTTTCAGATTTAGGGATAGAACTTAGGATTTGACCTTAAAGTTCTTAAAAATTCCCCAATCCTCTCCTTCTACTTGATGTCCAGGCCCTAGAAATCCCAATCCAAGCCCGAAATGTCCCCAATTCATGAATAAGTGCTCATAAAAGTGACCTAATTGTATTGATCCAAGCCTAATTGAACTTGAAAACAACTAATCGATGACTAATTCACTTGAACCGAGAGTAATTAGGACTAATTGTTCATAAAACAGCATCATCCGAACATAATCTAACTTTAATTAAGCCTAATTAGGTCTGATTAGGGGCTAGATGCTCTGATGCCAAATGTTAGGTCTAATTGTGCACTAATTCACGTGATCACTAGCCCTTAGATCAAACACCTACGTTATGCAGAAGCGTGAGCACTGGCCTGATCCAGATGATACCATCGGGTCTTGACTTAGTTGGTGTAGAGCTGCGACGTGGTACTGTTCATGTTGGTGAAGACGTCAATGTCGACGTCGACGTCGAGGTGCAGTGACGGCGGTCTTCGCTTCACTAATGCACCCCTTGATGATCGTTTTAGGTTTTGGGGTTGTTTGGGGAGGCTAAGCCTCATGGAACCTTAAATCGTGAGGTGCCAGCTTCCCTTTATTTGTATGGCGCATGTGAAACGGAACGCAACCATCGATTTGCTGCGCTTTCGATCAAAGCGCGGGAGGTGGCTCTTAGAAAACGGTTTTGGTTAGGATGGTGGCTGAGATCAAAACACCAACAGAGGATGGAGTTAAACTTTTGCTGATCAAGTTGGAACTTGGAAGGGAGGAAGATGAGTGGAAGAATCAGAGGAATAAAAGCTAAAGAGAAGACCTGATGATAAGTTGGAACGTAAAAAATTCCGGGCATGTTTGGTTCATATCTAAGGTTATCACGTCTAAGGTTAGTCACATTATAGATTTTTAGGCAACTGTTTGGTTCGTTGTCACAACTGTGGCTTGTCATACTTTTTTAGCCCTCTGTGCCATATGTCATACACTCAATTTTTTAACTAATTTTGTTATACTTGTGGCTAAAAATTTATTAGCTATATTTTTTTAGCTTGTCACACTTGACTAATTTTAAACATGACAAATTTAGATGCGAACCAACCATGGCCTCCATCACTTATAGATGCACATAGTCTCTTCGTTTTTTTCCCACCATCTTTTCACACACATCGATGTATTCTAATCCTCGAAGTCCTACTGATGGAGAATAGGATGCCCTTTGCACATGCACATGCACATGCACCTGAAGCCCACAGCATTTTTTTTTTTTAAATTCGAGCATCCCGACTCCACACAAACTCAGGCACGCCTGCCTGCCCACCGGCAGCCTCACAACGATATATGCGCAGAGACTAGGCTGGGTGTCGAACCTGCTCGGCTCAGCTCGGTCCTTAACCGTTTGGTTGCCCATATAGTTCAGGTGGGCTCATATCTAGTTAGGCATATTGAGTTCGAATTAGGATAGCAAGATGTAATAGAGTCTGTTTGATTGGTTGTATGTGTTTAATCTGATTGAGAAGTGATCGTGTTTGGTTGATCGTATGAGTATATGTTGTATTACAAAGAAACTTATTTTTTCATCAAATAACATAGGGTTGGAAATATTTTTATAAATTAGTACATTACATGATAAGAATATTAGTGAAATTTTCCTGAATTTTGGGAATTTATTTGAGCCATCAAAAATTGCTATAAGTTATAAAAATAGGTTTCTTTAGAGAATTTTAATTAAATATTAGTTTAGGTTTTTTTATCAAACCAATTAAAATGGGTTGCTAGTGAGATCTAGTTTGCTCATGAAAACATTTAGAATTTTTGGATTAATTTTGTACCTCTAAATAAAATCAAGAGTTAAATAAAAAATACACACGTATTCAGGTTGGACTGATTGAGCTAGACTCGTGAGAAACGCTATCGAAATCCATTTCCCGCGAGCCTGGCCGGCACAGCGAAATAGCAGGCGCGGACCTGACCTGAGCGCTTGGCCAGGCAACTAAACAAGCCCTAACATAACGAGTTGGCTCGCCTCGACTCGCTAAGAAAATGAGTCAAAAGGTTAGCTCGGCTTGTTAAGCTCGCGAGTCAGCTCATTAGATTCACGAGCAAGACATAATGGAAAACAGGACAAACATATGTTCTAAATGACTGAAACATTCCAATTCAAAGTAGCTCAAACATAAATTAAAAACTCAACAGAATACTCGACAATATAGTTCAAACATGAAAGAGGTTCTAAATAGCTAGGTATTAGTGTATTACATAAAGTTCCAACTTCTAAATAAAAGAAATTGTTTAAAACACACAAACTTAATTAAAAAAATAGGTAAACAAAAGCCAGGAACGAGACGAAAGCTAGCAGATAACAAGAATCCAGCAGAACAAAAGCGCAGACTAAGCAGCAGCTCTTCTCCAGCTAGTTTCTTGATATATATAAAATAGTTCACAATCCGGCATGGTTGGCACTTGACGCAGAGATATGATCCTGTCGACAACAATCCAAGCAACGTCCATATGTAATGGAGCTGGGAATACAGGGGGCATGAGGAAATCAGCGAGAGATTGACATCAGAAACAAAGACTCAATAGTAATGATTGTTTTTTACATCAAACATACACATAAACTAGTAGGTCGATACATACCGGCTGGCATTTGTCCTTCAACTGCTGCAGCTTCCATCGTCGTCGTCCTCCTCCCCCTCATCTTCCGCGTCATCAGATAGAAACCCCGAATCGTCCTCCTCCCCCTCATTTTCCGCGTCATCAGATACAAACCCCGAATTGTACTCCGGCTCATCTTTCGCATCATCAAATATGTACCATCCGCCGTGACATTGGATGTTGACTGTAGGACGACCTGGGTGCATGTCAACTGAGTTCCTAAACGCCGACTTTACATCCATGGCACCACCGCCCCCAATGTGTACAAAGATTTCCTTGAGGCGGGATAGGTGCTCGATACCAGCAGGCGCAGCGCCATACCTGTCCCATCCCCGAGCATTGAAGCGTAGCTCGAGCGTTTCAAGCTCGGCCATTGCCCCTGCCTCGAATGTCAGGAACGATATCCTGCAACAGGCAACCCTAAAATGCTTCAGAACTGGGAATCCACTTCCACGGATAATGATCTTATCCTTAGGAGCTCCTCGGATCGACAAGTAAAGGTGGGTAAGGGAGGGCAGCTTTGCAAGCATTCCAACATCATCCTCCAACACCTCCTCAACAACAAGCACCAGCTGATGGAGGCTATGGAGCTGGCCAATCCACTCAGGAACCCTCGAGAACCAGCAATCAAAACAAATGAATCTCTGGAGACGGCAGAAAACAGCAGGTACCGAAATCGATACATCAAAATGGCGAAGACCCTCAAATCTAATTTGTAGATATTCGAGGTTGCACAACTTTTCAAGGCAAGTGCGCATAACTTCCCTACGTCTCTCCGCCAACTCACCACCACTTATGTTGGAGTATCCGTCAATGTGACGACTGATTTGAAGATCTGTCAAATTAGTTAGTTCTCCGAGACCCTTGATGTTGTCTTGTGAGTTCATGCCGTAATCAAAGAAGTGCAGAGTACGCAAGGATTTCATGTTCCCAATCCCATCAGGCAATTTTGTCCACACTGGAACAATCAGATGGAGTAAGCGGCTCATATGAACAAAATCCGATGGAAATTCAAGACGTACTCTTTCAAGTTGAAGCGTTTCCAATTGCAGCAGACCCCCAATGTTACTAGGTAATCGTATAGCCTGATTATTCCCTGAGATCTTTAAGTATCTCAATTGAAACAAATGGCATAATTTAGCCAAGTCAAGTAACACCGAATTCCAGGACCCAGCTGAAATTTCAATTCTTAAAACACGGAGATGATTGAACGGTAGAAAAGGAGGTAAATATGAAGAGGTACCAAATATTGCTAGTGTTCGTGTTTGGGATAGCTGGACGGATCGCACTACTTTGTCATCTATTGCACCGTCCAAGTGCAGGGACAGTCGACGGATCTTGTCGTGCTGTCCTGTCATGTCTTGTATATCATCTATTACAGTGATAAAATTCTCTTCTCTGGACTTATGTAGGATAAGATCAAGCATCATATCATGTACCCTGCAAGACAACACCTCACCATTATAGTCTGTTTTTAAAGGCTGAATCATACTCCTGTTGATGAGCTCATTAAAATAACTCTTTGCAACCTCCTCCAGATCCATCCCATGATCCTGTCGACAACAATCCAAGCAACGTCCATTAATTTTAATTACAAGGTACTAAGCAATCCTACTCCATATATGTAATGCAGATAGGAATATAGGGGGCATGAGGAAATCAGCGAGAGATTGACATCAGAAACAAAGACTCAATAGTAATGATTGTTTTTTACATCAAACATACACATAAACTAGTAGGTCGATACATACCGGCTGGCATTTGCCCTTCAACTGCTGCAGCTTCCATCGTCAAATATGTACACTAAGCCGAGACATTTGATGTTGACTGTAGGACGACCTGGGTGCATGTCAACTGAGTTCCTAAACGCCGACTCTGCAGATTCCCTGGCACCAGCGCCCTCAATGCATCCCCCAATCCATACAAAGATTTCCTTGAGGCAGGATAGGTGCTCGATACCAGCAGGCGCAGCGCCATACCTGTCCCATCCCTGAGCATTGAAGTGTAGCTGGAGCGTTTCAAGCTCGGGCATTGCCCCTGCCTCGAATGTCAGGCACGATATCCTGCCACAGCCAACTCTAAAATGCTTCAGAACTGGGAATCCACTTCCACGGATAATGATCTTATCCTTAGGAGCTCCTCGGATCGGCAAGTAAAGGTGGGTAAGGGAGGGCAGCTTTGCAAGCATTCCAACATCATCCTCCAACACCTCCTCAACATCAAGCACCAGCTGATGGAGGCTATGGAGCTGGCCAATCCACTCAGGAACCCTCGAGAACCAGCAATCGGAAATAAAGAATCTCTGGAGACGGCAGAAAACAGCAGGTACCGAAATCGATACATCCAAATTGCGACGACCCTCAAATTCAAATTTAATTTCTAGATATTTGAGGTTGCACAACTTTTCAAGGCAAGTGCGCAGAACTTCCCTACGTCTCTCCGCCAACTCACCATCACTTATGTATTCGACAATGTTATAACTGATTTGAAGATCTGTCAAATTAGTTAGTTCTCCGAGACCCTTGATGTTGTCTTGTGAGTTCATGCCCAAATCAAAGCAGTGCAGAGTACGCAAGGATTTCATGTTCCCAATCCCATCAGGCAATTTTGTCCCCACTGGAAAAATCAGATGGAGTAAGCGGCTCATATGAACAAAATCCGATGGAAATTCTTCAAGCCTTACTCCTTCAAGTTGAAGCGTTTCCAATTGCAGCAGACCCCCAATGTTACTAGGTAATCGTATAGTATGCCCATGCCCTGAGATCTTTAAGTATCTCAATTGAAACAAATGGCATAATTCATTGAAGTCAAGTAACGTCGAATTCCAGGACCAATCTGAAGTTTCAATTCTTAAAACACGGAGATGATTGAACGGTAGAAAAGGAGGTAAATATGAAGAGGTACCAAATATTGCTAGTGTTCGCGTTTGGGATAGCTGGACGGATCGCACTACTTTCTCATCTATTGCACCATCCAAGTGCAGGGACAGTCGACGGATCTTGTCGTGCTGTCCTGTCATCTCTTGTATATCATCTATTACACTGATAAAATTCTCTTCTCTGGACTTATGTAGGATAAGATCAAGCATCATATCATGTACCCTGCAAGACAACACCTCACCATTATAGTCTGTTTTTAAAGGCTGAATCATACTCCTGTTGATGAGCTCATTAAAATAACTCTTTGCAACCTCCTCCAGATCCATCCCATGAGCCTTACTTATAAAACCTTCAGCTACCCACTGCCTGGCCAAATCATCCCTGTCAATTGTATAGTCCTCTGGATAAATACCCAGATATAGCATGCAAGTCTTCAAATAACAAGGAAGATTTATGTAGCTGAGGTTTAATATTTGATCTATGTAGCTGAGGTTTAATATTTGTTTCAATCCTCCCAAGCTGGAACCCAAAGAGTTCCGTACGTACTCCCATTGCTCCTTCAATTTGTTTGGCTGACAGGCAAGAAGGCTGGATATTGTGATAATTGCAAGTGGCAAACCACCACACTTTTTCAAAATTTCAGCTGAAACTTCTTTCAAATATGGAGGACAAGCATCCTCTGAACCAAATATTCTTTTGAAAAATAGCCTTCTTGAATCTTGCTCACTAAGCGGCTCCATCTTATGAACATATTCAGATTGATTCATGCAGCACGTTCTAGCCACGGTCTCAATTCGTGTGGTTGTTATTACTCTGCTACAATTCATGCTTTCTGGAAGAGCACATCTAATAATATCCCATGCAGAAGCTTCCCATATGTCATCGATTACAATTAAGTACCTACCAAATAAGCACATATGGAGTATAAGTATATAACAAGCACTACGACAAATTAAAATGTACATGAAAGTATTCTCGCTAATGGTCAAAACAACAACAGCAAAACTCAATTGATCAAAGTATAAATTTGGCTATATTGCTTGGGGCCAAATCTGTATAAGGCTATTGTCAACAGTGAATCTTTCTTAGGTGCTAGTGAGAAACGAAATGTTGATTCGAGGAGGAATGTTACTTGCGGAACATAAATGAAAAATCAATTCTAAGAATTCTAACTGTCCAAACTTATGCTTATATGGTTTCTCTGGTTTTTGTGTGATATCAAAGCTTTGAAGGATCTGATAAAGTACATGATTAGAACATGTTCCTTGTAATTTGTATGCTAACTAGGTGTACTAGTAAAACATTGATTCCTCGAATCTAAGGTTACAAAAGGGAAGCGAAAGCTAGTTAGAATGTTTAAGGGTACAGTTATTTCCAGAGCCGCGTACCTCTTGTCCAAAAGAAAACTTTTAAGTGCACTAATCAGTTCATTCTCATCCCATGTTTCTATGTTGGTGTGTGCAAAACCAACTTGAGATAGTATAGTTCTCAGAATCTTCCTTATGTTTGGTTTCTGGGACACAGAAACAAATGCTCGACATTGGAACTGCCCCTCTAGCTTGCGATAAATATCATTCGCAAGTGTAGTTTTTCCAAGACCTCCAAATCCCACAATAGAGAGCACCTTTAGCTGACGCGCAACCTCTTCATCCATCAACTTTATCAGTTCGTCCCTCGGCCCATCGATACCCACAAGGCCCGCCGTCTCTGCATGGAGTGCCATGTTTCTATGTTGGTGTTCTTAGGGGCTTCAAAGCCAGCTTTAGATAGTATAGTTCTCAGAATCTTCCTTATGTTTGGTTTCTGGGACACAGAAACAAATGCTCGACATTGGAACTGTCCCCCTAGCTTGCAATAAATATCATTCGCAAGTGTAGTCTTTCCAAGACCTCCAAATCCCACGATAGAGAGCACCTTTAGCTGATGCGCATGCACAGCCTCTTCACTCATCAGCTCAATCAGTTGGTCCCTTGGCCCGTCGATACCCACAAGGGCCGCCGTCTCTGCATGGAGTGCCAACAAGCGAGGATCGATAGTTGTGCTGTTTGGCTTTGAGACAGCGTCGTCGATCTTGTACCTCTTGCGTCGCTGGCTCACCTCCGTGACACGATTCATGAGGCCTTCGAGCTCTTTGGCGATCTTATATCGAGTGTTCATGGTTGTCAGCAAGTTCATGCTCCTTTCCATGAACCCCTTAAATCCACGTGGCTTGCTGTTGGACTCACGCTCGACGCGACGCAGGAACTCGTCGATGCTGTCCTCGATGTCGTAGGACAGCTCACGAACCTGCTTCGCCCAGCACTTGGCTTGCTCATCGGGGTCCTCTGTATCTGACATCTTCTTCAGGAATGCATGCATGCTCTCGAGCTCAGCTTTAAGGAACATGATCTGTCCCTTGGCTCTTTTGACCAGCTTGTACTTGTCTGTGAGCAAATCGCCAAGCTTCCCGAGCAGGGAGGCCATGGCGCCATGCGATACGCTCACCACCGCAGCCTCCATCGCCTTTCCTTTCTGGTGCTTGCTCTCAATTTGGCTTAGCGTGCAGTTTTCTTTCTGCTCCAAAATGAAACAATCAAATCAATAGATTCAGAACTTTTGGCTTAAAAAAATCAAAACTTTTAACTCGAATTTCAAAAAGAAAATCAGATAGAAATCACCAGCTTTGAACTAAAGTAAAGGACATTGAAATCAACCTAGAGTTAGGGAAGGCTTACTTAGCAGCAAGTGGTGGCGTCTTTGGCGTGACCTCCCAATGGCGCAGCAGTGGTGGCTTCCGGTGTGTCGGGGATGGAGTTAAACTTTTGCTGATGGAGTTGGAACTTGGAAGGGAGGAGGAAGATGAGTGCAAGAAGAACCGGAGGAGGAAGAAAAGCTAAAGAGAACGCGTGAAGATGAGTTGGAACGCATAAAGATTCCTCCCATCAGTAATTTCGATCTACACTCATACACAGAGTCTTTTCCATCTTTTTTTTCCATCATCTTTTCACAAGCAATATATCAATGTATTCTATCCTAAAGTCCTAATAATGGAGAATAGGATGCCTTTTTCACGATATCAACCAAACCAAATGTAAAAAAGTTGTCAGGCAACATGTCGGTGTCAACTTTCTTCGAATGCATTTTCTACAGTGTGATATTGTGCTGCCCAGTTCTTGTTTGATGGAGATAGTTGCATGGTGGGCCACGATCTAAGCATTTCTAATTTGTGCCGTTCAAGTGCAAAGAATTCTTAATTCCCATGGTGACTATCCATGCAAGGAGTGATCGATAATAGATCGAACACCTAAAGTAGCAGGAGTGATCGATAGCTAAGAATAGTTCCATGTACAATCAGCCCAAAAGAAACTGAATATAAACTAAAGCTCGTGCGAATGGGTTAGTAAGCTGCACTTGATGCGTCCACCAATATTAATTGAATTTCTCAAATTTTGGTAGAATATGACTCAAGAGTACTTACAGACCTGCTAGCTGTAAATGGAAAAGCTAAAGAGAACCGGTGGAGAAGAAAAGCTAAAGAGAAGGCGTGATGATGAGTCGGAACGCACAAAAAAATCCATCACTAATCGCAGCCTCTTCCTCTCTTTTTTCCCATCATCTTTTCACACGCATCAATGTATTCTAATCTGAAAGTCCTACCAATAGAGAATAGGATGCCCTTTGCACTATACCAACAGTAGGATCGAGAACGATGACTAAAAGAATGTGAATAGACTCCATACCAATTTGTTTCGAAATGGATGGCTTTCTACTATTTTCTCATCCTATGCAACTCAAAACAAATAGCGGAAACAAAACCGGAGAGAAAAACATGTTGTAACTAAAAACATCAAAGAAGTCATGGTTCTCTTAGATATATATGAACCCTAGGTTCTATTGAATCTTATTCTAAGAGTCATAGACATAAAAGATAGAAACTTGAATGGAAAACACTTCAATCTAAAGAAGAAAGCATATGGGGAAGAAACTCTCCAAATTGATAATCTAGAGTCAAGAGAATTTAACATCAACTTTATATGTGAATTTTATGCCTTTAGCAAACAGAAGAATAACCTCATAAGGTGAAAAAAAATAGCTCAAAAACCAAAATAAAAAATGCAACAAAAACCGAAAAACTTGCAACCAAAGCAAGGGAGCCAATAGAGGGAAACTAAAAGGAGATCAACACAAGCATGAGATAAAACATAAATTTCATTCCTTGCAAAGGACAGCCCAATTTTCAGCAGATTATAAAGTATTTTGCTCACAAAAACTCTCACATAATACATAAGCTAAGCTCACATCTTTCTCTCCTCTATAGCACAATGCTCTCATATAGCTGACTCGAAGGGCTCAAACAGCCATCCCCTTTATAGCCTAGGTTTTTTGACATCTAAGTTTCTTAGACTGTTACCAAAATACCCCTCTCTTCCAATACACTCCTACCTACCACCAATGGTATTTTCGTCTAACTTTTTTCTCGTCCATCAGACGACCATAACACCTTCATGACTTAGTTTTGCCTCAACACAAGTTTAGCAATGATGCCATGTGCACTCCATCTTTCCACGGTTTTGAGACCAAACCGCGAAACTGCCTTGTATGCATCTCAAAGCGCGACTCACCATCAATTGCTTAAACCTTAAGCAAGTTTCCCTATGTCGACACATGTACCCTATCTTGCAATCCTGATCGTCGGCAAGTCCCGCTTCCAATCTCTTGGGTTGCCTTGTCACTTACACTGGTATCCCCTTAGCTTGACTTTGTCAACACACCGTCTTCATCCACCTTCTTACGCTTTGCTTGACCTCCACGTGTACAGCTAGGATAACCCTCGACTCTGCCCAGCCTCCTCGATCGTCTGGCACCAAGCACCCCTCTTAGCCCCGATCATCCCGCCGTCGACCGCTAAGTTGCATCCATCATATGCACAACGTAAGACAAGCAAACATGCATCTCCAACACCATTATAGATTAGCCAAAATCAAAATCCTCAATTGAAAGCACATTTCAAAAAACTCGTGAACACCGGATGATCCGGTGTACACTCCACCTGAGCGTCGGACCATCCAGCATGTTCAACACACCAGACAGACCGTTTTGCAACCTCTTTGCAAGAATTAGTCCGGCGTTCGCAAATCCAATCACCGGATCATCCTGTGTGTACATGCTCACTAGACAAGCCATCTTGCATCCTCTCTGGAGATATTAGTCCGGAATTCACTTCACCCTATCACCATACCATCCGGCGTGTACATCTTCAGCGGATCAGCTTTGCAACCTCTCTGGAAAAATTAGTCCAGCGTGCACAGTACCTCATCGCCGGACCTTTCGGCGTGTACATCAATTTTTGCCTTTGAATTGAAATGCTCCGGTGTGAAACCTTCCTGAGCACCGGACCATCCAGCGTGTACAAGATATCTAGCGTCGGATCGTCCGATTTAATTTGCCTGGACTCAGAGACAAAATCTCCAACTTTATTTTTTTTTGCAACTTTGGTTAGTCATGATCATAATTGCAGTACATAGGCATGCTCATGCAATCTCAAAATCATCAAACCAAAAATAACAACCTTGTTAATCACTCATTACATATAAAACAAGGCACATTTCAACTTGGTTTCTCAATCTCCCCCTTGATGAGTGCATTCACAACCCTCAAAGCACAAAGATTTTGGTTTAAAGAAATTCAACAAGAAAATCTCATCCAAGTGATCAAAAACTCAAGAAAGAGCAAATATATCACTTGGTATAGGAAAGATTACAAAAGCCCGATAGAGAAGTAAAGAGAAGCTAAAAACCTCAAAAGCTTAATAAGATCTAAAAAATTCCCCCTTGATGAATGCACAGTTTCATATGCAAGATTCTTCTTTGTGATTTAGTGCATACATTTCTCCCCCTTTGGTAATGCAAACATTCTGTTTACAAACGATGTCACTTAGAGGGGAGTGAATAAGTATTTTACAAAAATTCGTTTCCTTTTACCGTTGATCTAAACTTGCAGCGGAATATAAATTAACGGATTTTTCACAAGTAAAAAACCTAAATATGCTAGACTCAACTAGTGTACAATCACCCTAAATAAGTGTGAAAATTACAATCCTAAGGTGACAAAAATTACTCTAATCTAGCGAGAGATATGTAATAAAACTTAAATTGAAAAAAGCTAAAAACACTGTTCATATACCTGAAATTACTGTTTATCCGGATACTCCGGTGAAGACCGGAGTCTCCGGGTTGTACAGGTCTGGAATCTCCGGTAAAGTCCAGATTCTGTACAAAATTGAGCCCGAAACTGAATATAAATGATGGGTAGAGAGTTCTAGCTCAAACCAAATGATGTCGTGTGTTCCCGAAGATAATTCCAAGTAGATCCACGGAGAACCTACACTCAAATACACACAAACAAGTAGATCGAGCAATATGCACAAAGATTTGAATAAGAACTCAAAGGTAAAGAAACAAGAGAGGAGACACAAGATTTGTTTCCCGAAGTTCGGATTCACCACCGTGAATCCTACGTCTCCGTTGAGGAAGCTCCAACGAGCCGGGTCTCTTTCAACCGCTTTCCTCGATCCACTCTTGATTTCTTCCCTTGCGGAGGTGAAATAGAGCCCTTCATAAACTTCCGCAGCAACCCACAACCTTGGGTGTTCGTCGGCGACGCCTAGCCGCCTAGGAGGTTTCACCTCCAAGAGTAACAAACACGACGACGAACTTCTTGACGAGAACTCAAGTGCTCAAGATTGAATTTTAGCTCACTTGCACTCAATCTTCCAATCTCTCAACCCAACTCACTTTTCTTCTCCAATCACACACTAGAATGGAGTGGGAGAGGTTCTTTTGGCTCTAGAGGATGTTCTTTTTGTGCCTTTGCAGCTGCCCCAAAGGATGGGGTGAGTGGGGTATAAATAGCCTACTTCAAAAAACTAGCCGTTAGGCTCTTTTTTGGACTTTACCGGAGTATCCGGCCTACACCGGAGTCTCCAGCCACTCCAGGTACCGGAGAATCCGGTCTTCACCGGAGTCTCCGAGTACAGCACAGCTGACCTCCGAAAAACGGCGATAACTTTTGATCCCGGAGCCCGATTTTGATGATTTTGGACTCTATAGAAAGCTTATTCAGATGGCTACACATCCCAACTGAATTCATGACCTAAAACACATAGGATTAAACTAGGAATACTCTAAAACCTATTTTAGACACTTCCACATTTTCCGCTTCGGACTCTTAATAAGAAACTCTCACTTTGGGTTTGGTTGGGAACTCTTGAGCACTGAGACGCGATAATTAGCTCACGCTGCATCCCTCTTAATAGTGCGTCATACTTATACTCAAATTCAAAGATAAAACTCGTTTGAACCACTTTGAGCATTTGAAAACTTTCAAGTACCGCTTCTTTCTTTCAAACCTTGAGGGTTGCCAACTTCCATATATTCTTCACTTGATTCTTCATATGATTGATGTGAATCATCCATAGCTTCCCATGGCCTCGCACGGTCCATCGGCGCAAAGCCTTTACTTGTTTTTCACCACCGCCTTGGTCCTTCGGCGCCAAGCCATTTGCTTGCCTTTCACCACGGATGGTCCATCGCAGCCGAGTCTTGCTTGCCCTTCACCGTCTTACCATAGAAAAACACTTTGTATTCGACATCTCCAAGGAATATATGATTTTAATGGAGTCCACTCTTGGCGTCCACTCTTGTTCTTCACTCTTGGCATATATGATTTTAATTCAACTTATACCTTCTTATGGATCCTAACCCCAACTCACTCTCAAGCACAAAGCACATAGGTTAGTCCATAAAACATAAATGACAATATTTATACCTTAAGTTACTTGATCTCTACAAGTAACTTATTAGTCTTCATGCATATTGTCAATCTTCTTATAGAACCTAATCCCATTCATTCTTAAACACATAGCACACGGGTTAGTCCATAAAACTCTATTGACAAGTCATACTTTTAGTTACTTGATCTTCACAAGTAACTTAGTCTTCAAGCTTATTGTCAGTCTTATTGAGCTTCTTCTTCTTCTTATGAGCATCACTAAAATCTCAATGGCTTTTGATGCAATTCTTTGAACTCATGTCATTTCTCAAAGAATCCATGCTTCATCATTTATGCATCTCCTATAGAATAACCTAATAACAATTTTTAATATGATTGTTAGTACATAGGCATTGTCATCACTTACCCGAGCATCACCTAGAGCTCATTCATCTCGATGCATTTTCAATCTCCCCATTTACCTAGAGCTTATGCATATCTCTCATCCATGCATCACCTATGGAACAACCTACTAACAAACTCAACACCATTGTTAGTCCATAGGTATTATCATTAATTACCAAAACCACACATAGGAACTAGATGTACTTTCAGCCTCAACTCGCTAAGAAAGTGAGCCAAAAGGTTGGCTCGGCTTGTTAAGCTCGCGAGTCAGCTCATTCCATAATGGAAAACAGGACAAACATATGTTCTAAATGGCTAAAACATCCCAATTCAAAGTAGCTCAAACATAAATTAAAAACTCAACAAAATACTCGACAATATAGTTCAAACATGAAAGAGGTTCTTAAATAGCTAGGTATTAGTGCATTACATAAAGTTCCAACTTCTAAATAAAAGAAATTGTTTAAAACACACAAACTTAATACAAAAAATAGGTAAACCTGTTTGGGACACGTGAATTTGCTCTTATTCCTGGGAAACTCACATGTTCCAAATTAATTGGTCCTCGAGGTCAGAAGGAATAATCCCAAAAAAATCATGTGTTATGAATGGACACCAAATAATGCGTTTAAAGCTAGCTAGTTTGGACCGAAATTCTCAGTAGTTCTGAAAAATTGTAAATACGCAAGCCTTTCTATTTTTTTTTTAAAATAAACTCATAATACGATCAAAGAACGCAAGTCAAGGTAGAGCCGTAGAAGTTTTGTCATATTCCAGCTTGATTGCGTGCAGTCGTGCGTGTCACACGGCATGTACCAATCAGATCTCAAAAGAATTGGTACGGAAGGTTCAAGCTGTTTAAATAATTACTATGCGTTTTGTCTAGCAAGATCTCCATATATATTTACTCTAAGAATCTCCTGGCATGCAGATTGTTTGGGTCTGAAAAAAATGCAGCTCAATCTCCAAATTAAACTCATCGGTTGTATTATATTACTCTGAAAATCTCCATTGCTTCTAACACATGTCCTCTGAACATTGGCTTCAAGAATGTCGTCTAAACATTCATTGGCTATTTCTGGTACAGAGTTTGCCTACATATTTCTAGCTTGGTGAATGAACATGGCAAACCAAAATTGTCTGCCGACAGTTTCATTCTGGAAGCAAAAGGAAATTGAGTTATTCAAGGAATAAATAAATAACGAATGATATATATATCTGCATTATTGCGTAGGCATCTACGAAAATGGCATGTTGAATTGGAAAGTAAGGAAAAGACATCAAATGTAGCCAAAAAGAAAAAGAAAAAGAAAAATGAGACATGGATATACAGCGAGTGAAAGGTGTCGTTGTGACACTTTTTTCCCCTGGGAAATTGGATGTGGGAACAGAAAAGGATAAACATGAAAAATTTCTTCACCTCAATTAGAAGATGTTATCCATATGCAATCATTCTCACCTAACCCGACGTGTCTTCCACCATTTGCGCTCCCTCGGGTTAAATGCATCGGCCATAGCAGATTTCGAGAAGCTAGACGGCCATTGGCCAGGCCCATTGATGTGATTCAGGCCAGAGAAGTGGATTGCCACCGCCGCCGTCCGAGCTCCCCGGGGTGAATGTGCCAGTGGGCTGCGGCGGAGCACCACCGGACGACGGCCGGAACTCGCGGATGAAGCTGCGGTACTTGAGCTGGTCGCCGAACGCTTCCTGGCATCTGCCTCTGTCATAGTTGAGCGCGGCCTTGGCGCGGAACATGAACGTATAGACGACCATGGAGCAGTAGCGATATAGCTAAGATTCAATAACCAATAACGAGTTAAATGATGGCACGACTAATCTAGGGCGCAATCTTCTTTGATAAAACACATTACTCTTTTTGTATTTTTTTTTAGAGAAGTCAAATTTTATATATTTTAATTAACATTTAATCAAATTATAAGAATATGTAGTATATAAAAATTACATAACTAGATTCACAATTCAAAATGATTTCATACTATATAAGTTTTGTAGTTATAAATGATATATTTTATGAGAAAATTTTAGTCAAAATATAATTTTAAAGACTGACCCTTAAAAAAAAATAGATCTACTATTTTTTTTAACAGAGGAAGTATTAATCTAGGGCGGCAAGGTCCTCCTCTGGCTCCCTAGACCCAATTGCTAAAGATAAATAGCCAAACCAAGTGTCTGGGTCAGGGCCGGCCCTGGGGGGTCGAGCGGGCGGCCGACCCGAGTCCTCAAAATTCAAAGGCCCTATATGTATATATATACTGTGTATATTGATTAAAAGAAAACTAAAAAGATTAGGTCTGTAAGATTTATATTTAATAATAGAGCACTATTTTTAATCTCGTATCAGACCACCGAAATGTCAGGACCGGATCTGGTCTGAGTAAAGAATCCCCAGCGTGTGGGTAAAGCACCCATTATTACAGCCAAATGAACTTAACAATCCACAACAGCTTAAAAAAAAGTAAAATAAGAAGAACATCAGCAACCAAGGTCTGGTCTGCTGTGAGTAACCACTAATTAACCAGACAGACAGGTTCCAAGACAGGAACGAGACGAAAGCCAGCAGATAACAAGGCTCCAGCAGAACAAAAGCGCAGACTAAGCAGCAGCTCTTCTCCAGCTAGTTTCTTGATATATAAAATAGTTCACAATCGGGCATGGTTGGCACTTGACGCAGAGATATGATCCTGTCGACAACAATCCAAGCAACGTCCATTAATTTTAATTACAAGGTACTAAGCGATCCTACTCCATATATGTAATGCAGATAGGAATATAGGGGGCATGAGGAAATCAGCGAGAGATTGACAACAGAAACAAAGACTCAATAGTAATGATTGTTTTTTACATCAAACATACACATAAACTAGTAGGTCGATACATATCGGCTGGCATTTGTCCTTCAACTGCTGCAGCTTCCATCGTCGTCGTCCTCCTCCCCCTCATCTTCCGCGTCATCAGATACAAACCCCGAATTGTCCTCCTACTCCCCCCGCTCATCTTCCGCATCATGTTCGAAGTCATCAAATGTGAACCAACCTGGGTGCATGTCAACAACGCTCCTCAACGCGGACTCTGCAGCTCTTCTGTTGGATTCCCTGGCACCAGTGCACCCAATATCTACAGAGATTTCCTTGACGCAGGATAGGTGCTCGATACCAGCAGGCGCAGCGCCATGCCTGTCCCATCCCTGCGCGTTGACATCTAGCTGGAGCATTTCAAGCTTGGCCATTGCCCCTGCCTCGAATGTCAGGCACGATATCCTGCAACAGCCAACTCTAAAATGCTTGAGAACAGGGAATCCACTTCCACGGATAATGATCTTATCCTTAGGAGCTCTGAGGATCGGCAAGTAAAGGTGGGTAAGGGAGGGCAGCTTTGCAAGCATTTCAACATCATCCTCCAACACCTCCTCAACTTTAAGCACCAGCTGATGCAGGCTATGGAGCTGGCCAATCCACTCAGGAACCCTCGAGAACCAGCAATCAAAACAAATGAATCTCTGGAGACGGCAGAAAACAGCAGGTACCGAAATCGATACATCCAAATTGCGACGACCCTCAAATTTAATTTCTAGATATTTGAGGTTGCACAACTTTTCAAGGCAAGTGCGCAGAACTTCCCTACGTCTCTCCGCCAACTCACCATCACTTATGTATTCGACAATGTTATAACTGATTCGAAGATCTGTCAAATTAGTTAGTTCTCCGAGACCCTTGATGTTGTCTTGTGAGTTCATGCCCAAATCAAAGCAGTGCAGAGTACGCAAGGATTTCATGTTCCCAATCCCATCAGGCAATTTTGTCCACACTGGAACAATCAGATGGAGTAAGCGGCTCATATGAACAAAATCCGATGGAAATTCTTCAAGCCTTACTCCTTCAAGTTGAAGCGTTTCCAATTGCAGCAGACCCCCAATGTTACTAGATAATCGTATAGTATGCCCATCCCCTGAGATCTTTAAGTATCTCAATTGAAACAAATGGCATAATGCGTTGAAGTCAAGTAACGCCGAATTCCCGGACCCAACTGAAATTTCAATTCTTAAAACACGGAGATGATTGAACGGTACAAAAGGAGGTAAATCTGAAGAGGTACCAAATATTGCTAGTGTTCGTGTTTGGGATAGCTGGACGGATCGCACTACTTTGTCATCTATTGCACCGTCCAAGTGCAGGGACAGTCGACGGATCTTGTCGTGCTGTCCTGTCATGTCTTGTATATCATCTATTACACTGATAAAATTCTCTTCTCTGGACTTATGTAGGATAAGATCAAGCATCATATCATGTACCCTGCAAGACAACACCTCACCATTATAGTCTGTTTTTAAAGGCTGAATCATACTCCTGTTGATGAGCTCATTAAAATAACTCTTTGCAACCTCCTCCAGATCCATCCCATGAGCCTTACTTATAAAACCTTCAGCTACCCACTGCCTGGCCAAATCATCCCTGTCAATTGTATAGTCCTCTGGATAAATACCCAGATATAGCATGCAAGTCTTCAAATAACAAGGAAGATTTATGTAGCTGAGGTTTAATATTTGATCTATGTAGCTGAGGTTTAATATTTGTTTCAATCCTCCCAAGCTGGAACCCAAAGAGTTCCGTACGTACTCCCATTGCTCCTTCAATTTGTTAGGCTGACAGGCAAGAAGGCTGGATATTGTGATAATTGCAAGTGGCAAACCACCACACTTTTTCAAAATTTCAGCTGAAACTTCTTTCAAATATGGAGGACAAGCATCCTCTGAACCAAATATTCTTTTGAAAAATAGCCTTCTTGAATCTTGCTCACTAAGCGGCTCCATCTTATGAACATATTCAGATTGATTCATGCAGCACGTTCTAGCCACGGTCTCAATTCGTGTGGTTGTTATTACTCTGCTACAATTCATGCTTTCTGGAAGAGCACATCTAATAATATCCCATGCAGAAGCTTCCCATATGTCATCGATTACAATAAAGTACCTACCAAATAAGCACATATGGAGTATAAGTATATAACAAGCACTACGACAAATTAAAATGTACATGAAAGTATTCTCGCTAATGGTCAAAACAACAACAGCAAAACTCAATTGATCAAAGTATAAATTTGGCTATATTGCTTGGGGCCAAATCTGTATAAGGCTGTTGTCAACAGTGAATCTTACTTAGGTGCTAGTGAGAACCGAAATGTTGATTCGAGGAGAATGTTACTTGCGGAACATAAATGAAAAATCAATTCTAAGAATTCTAACTGTCCAAACTTATGCTTATATGGTTTCTCTGGTTTTTGTGTGATATCAAAGCTTTGAAGGATCTGATGAAGTACATGATTATAGAACATGTTCCTTGTAATTTGTATGCTAACTAGGTGTACTAGTAAAACATTGATTCCTCGAATCTAAGGTTACAAAAGGGAAGCGAAAGCTAGTTAGAATGTTTAAGGGTACAGTTATTTCCAGAGCCGCGTACCTCTTGTCCAAAAGAAAACTTTTAAGTGCACTAATCAGTTCATTCTCATCCCATGTTTCTATGTTGGTGTGTGCAAAACCAACTTGAGATAGTATAGTTCTCAGAATCTTCCTTATGTTTGGTTTCTGGGACACAGAAACAAATGCTCGACATTGGAACTGCCCCTCTAGCTTGCGATAAATATCATTCGCAAGTGTAGTTTTTCCAAGACCTCCAAATCCCACAATAGAGAGCACCTTTAGCTGACGCGCAACCTCTTCATCCATCAACTTTATCAGTTCGTCCCTCGGCCCATCGATACCCACAAGGCCCGCCGTCTCTGCATGGAGTGCCAACAAGCGAGGATCGATAGTTGTGCTATTTGGCTTTGAGACAGCGTCGTCGATCTTGTACCTCTTGCGTCGCTGGCTCACCTCCGTGACACGATTCATGAGGCCTTCGAACTCATTGGCGATCTCATACCGAGCTTTCATGGTTGTCAGAAAGTTCTTAATCCTTTCCATGAACCCCTTGCTGTTGGACTCGCGCTCGACGCGATGCAGGAACTCGTCGATGCTGTCGTCAATGTCGTAGGACAGCTCACGAACCTCCTTCGCCCAGCACTTGTCTTGCTCATCGGGGTCCTCTGTATCTGACATCTTCTTCAGGAACACATGCATGGTCTCGAACTCAGCTTTAAGGAACATGATCTGTCTCTTAGCTCCTTTGAGCAGTTTGTACTTGTCCGTGAGCAAATCACCAAGCTTCCCAATCAGGGAGGCCATGGCGCCATGCGATACGCTCACCACCGCAGCCTCCATCGCCTTTCCTTTCTTGTGCTTGCTCTCAATTTGGCTTAGCGTGCAGTTTTCTTTCCGCTCCAAAATGAAACAATCAAATCAATAGATTCAGAACTTTTGGCTTAAAAAATAAAAACTTTTAACTCGAATGTCAAAATGAAAATCAGATAGAAATCACCAGCTTTGAACTAAAGTAAAGGACATTGAAATCAACATAGAGTTAGGGAAGGCTTACTTAGCAGCAAGTGGTAGCGTCTTGGCGTGGCCTCCCAATGGCGCAGAAGTGGTGGCTTCCGGTGTGTCGGGGATGGAGTTAACTTTTGCTGATGGAGTTGGAACTTGGAAGGGAGGAGGAAGATGAGTGCAAGAAGAATCGGAGGAGGAAGAAAAGCTAAAGAGAACGCGTGAAGATGAGTTGGAACGCATAAAGATTCCTCCCATCAATAATTTCGATCTACACTCATACACAGAGTCTTTTCCATCTTTTTTTTCCATCATCTTTTCGCAATCAATCAATGTATTATATCGGATATATCCTAAAGTCCTAATAATGGAGAATAGGATGCCCTTTGCACGATACCAACCAAACCAAATGTAAACAAAGTTGGCAGGCAACATGTCGCTGTCAATTGTCATGGCTTTTACTCTTTATACAGTGCGATATTGTGCTGCCCCGTTCTTTTTTTTTTAGATAATGGAACAAAAAAAAGTTCCAGCTTCTACTTTCCCGTAGGCAAGTACACAGCTGTCCATTACATATCCGAGCAGATATGCTCCAAACTCAAAAAGAGATCGTGCAAGATAAAAAAACAAGAAGCTAGATAAAAGGGAAAAGGATTGAGGCTACGCTTCAATTCTGTTCCAAAATTTCCAACCAAACTTCGCAAAAACTTCCATGATAACCGTCTCTAGAATCCGGCAACCATTCTTGAGGCTTATTCTTGCATCATCTTTATGCAGCAATGACCATTGTTGGATCCAATATGTCGCCCTGAAGATTACCTGTAAAAAGGTGTTAGATTTAGATCCATTGAATACCATATCATTTCTATTCAACCACATAGCCCAACATAGTGCGGCAGCACCTACCAAAATTTGATTTTTGAGTCTAGGCCGAATGCCTTGAAGCCAAGAATCAAACATGTTCGCTATGCTAGATGGGGGTTGAATTCTAAAGGTGATATGTACGGTATTCCAAATAAACCTAGCAAAATGACAATCAAAGAAAAGATGTTGTATTGTCTCCATAGAGCTAAAAAACAACACTTTGTACTACCTTGCCAATTTCTTTTTGCTAGGTTATCCTTTGTAAGTGTTACACCTTTTAAGAGATACCAAAGAAAATTTTTAATTTCAATGGTACTTTAATGGTCCAAAGTGGACTTTTATGAGGAACCACTCCCTCTTGTATCATATACATATACATGGAGCGGACCGTGAAAGAACCACTTTTATGTAACCTCCAAACAAAAGTGTCATTGCCAAAGGTAAGATTGACCGAAATAACTTTTGATACCAAATCATACCAAGCATCTGAATTTATCCCTACCAAAGCCCTTCTAAAAGATACGTTAAGTGGTGTAGTGCTTAGCACTTGTGATACCGTGGCATCTTTTCTTCTTACAATTCTATAGAGGGAAGGGTATACAACCCCAAGCGGTTTATCTCCTATCCAAGTATCTTCCCAAAATCTTGTTTGAGTTCCATCATGAATTTGGAAGTACCCACACTCCAAGAATTGGTCCTTGACTTTCATAAGGCTGGACCAAAAATGTGAGTCTCCAGGTTGTTTTCTTACTTGTGTGAGTGTTTTATTAGACAAGTATTTCCTCTTAAGGAGACTTTGCCAAACACCCTCCTCATTAATAAGTTTAAACAACCATTTGCTCAAAAGACATTTATTCTGAATTTCTAAGTTTTGGATACCTAAACCTCCAAACTCTTTTGGCCTACAAAGTACACTCCACTTAGTGAGTCTGTACTTCTTTTTATGTCCATCACATTGCCAAAAGAATCTAGAATGATAATAATCCAACTTTTGGAGAACACCTTTTGGGACTTCAAAAAAGGAGAGCATGTACATAGCTAAGCTAGTTAAGACCGAATTAATCAACACTAGCCTTCCTCCAACTGAGAGAAGCTTCCCTTTCTAGCTACTTAATTTTTTCTGGAACTTCTCCTCAACAGTCAACCAATCTTTGTTAGAAAGTTTACGACGATGCATAGGAATGCCCAAGTACTTAAAAGGAAAACCCCCGATATTGCAACCAAAAAGTTGAGCATATTCATACTCAAATTCCTTGGCTTTACCATAGCAGAATAATTCACTCTTATGGAAGTTAATTTTTAACCCCGATAATTGCTCAAAAGTACTTAAAACTAGTTTAAGATCTTTGGCTTGGAATATATCATGATCCATAAAGAGGATAGTATCATCTGCGTACTGAAGAATCGACAAACCATCATCTACAAGATGAGGAACGACTCCATTGAATTTTCCATTGGACTTGGCTCTTTCAATTAAAATAGCCAACATATCAGCTACTAAGTTAAAAAGGATCGGCGATAAAGGGTCACCTTGTCGAAGTCCTTTCTTAGTTTGAAAGTAGTGGCCTAGTTCATCATTAATCTTAATACTAACACTGCCACCTTTAACAATTTGGTCTATCCATTTGCACCAAATAGGAGAGAAGCCTTTCATTCTCAACGTTTATTGGAGAAAAGCCCAATTAACCTTATCATAGGCCTTTTCAAAGTCTAGCTTTAAAATTACCCCATTTAACTTCTTCCTATGCATCTCATGAATGGTCTCATGTAAAATGACAACACCTTCCATTATATTCCTGCCTGACATAAAAGCGGTTTGAGAAGGTTTAATGACTTTTTGAGCTACTAAAGCTATTCTATTCATCATTACCTTTGTGAAAATTTTGAAGCTAACATTTAACATGCATATGGGCCTAAATTGTTGAATTTGTACAGCCTCCTTTTGTTTTGGTAGTAATGTAATTATACCAAAATTGAGACTAAAAAGAGGTAAATCACCTTTATGAAAGTCACAAAAAAGAGCCATAACGTCACCCTTAATAAGTTCCCAAAATGCTTGATAAAACTCAGCCGGAAAACCGTCCGGGCCTGGTGCTTTGTTATGTTCCATTTGAAAAATAGCTTTTTTGACCTCTTCTTCTGAGAATTCCATGGTAAGTATACTGTTTTCCGTATCAGACACTTGAGGGATATCATCCCTCATGGACTCCAACATGGAAAAATTATTACGCTCAGGCGCCCCAAAGAGCTCTTTGTAATAGTTGGTGATATAGCGTTTAAGGTTTTCATCTCCTTCTATGGTTCCCTCTTCTTGTTCGAGCCGGAAAATTCTAGTTTTTCTATGCTTGCCATTTGCTACCAATTGAAAATACTTAGTATTGCAATCACCAAGTGTCAACTTAGTTGTCTTGGCTCTTTGGTACCATTTGAGCTCTTCTTCCCTTAAGAGGGAAACTAATCTCTCTTTTAAACAATGCTTTAAATCAAGCTCCATTGGGCCAAGGAGTTGAGTCTCGGCTTTCTTATCTAATTCATCTGCTTTCCTAATTATTTCTTCTTTTTCTTTCTTGTAAGAACCACTCACATTCTTAGCCCAACCCCTTAGGAATTGTCTAAGTCTTTGAATTTTAAATTGCCATTTTTGTAGTGGTGTTTTTCCCCTTTTTTTCTTTTGTCCACACGTCAGCCACCAACTCAAAGAACCCATCCCGCAACAACCACCCAAGTTCAAATTTGAACAATGGTTGTTTGTTGCTATGGGTACCTTTTCCGACACTAAGCAAGAGTGGGCTATGGTCTGAAATTTCCATAGTTAAGGCTTGAACTGTCGCTAGAGGAAATTTAGCTTCCCATTCTGTGCTCATCAAAATCCTATCAAGTCTTTCGTAAGTAGGTACCTCCCTAGAATTTGCCCATGTGAACTTCCTATTAGATAGTTCAAGTTCCCTTAAGTCCAAGCCATCTATAACGGCATTAAACAAAAAGGGCCATCTATCATCATATTTATCATTGTTTTTCTCTCGTGGATTCCTAATAATGTTGAAATCACCTCCGATAAGAATTGGGTGTGTTTCCTTGGAGCAGGTTTGAACCAATTCCGCAAGAAATGCTTCCTTGAATTCAATTTGTGCAACCCCGTAAACTGCTACAAGAATCCATTGGAAGCCGTCAACTTTATTCCTTAGGCGGAACTTTACATAAAAGTCTCCTTCATCGATAGCACCGATGTCAAAGACTTCTAGGTTCACACCTAGTAAAATGCCTCCAGATCGACCATGAGGTTCTGTCCAGTGCCAAAGAAATTCTTGTCCACCACAAATATTGTTCAGAACGGTTTTAGGGAAATCCTTCTTTCCCGTTTCTAAAAGAGCAATGAAGTCTAGCTTTTGCTCTCTCGAAGTGTCTGAAAGGAACCTAAATTTAGCCAAGTCACTAAGACCTCTGCTATTCCAAAAGATTCCTTTCATCGTGAACCATTTTTATTTTTATTTTTATCATCCTAATCTTAGGGTGTTTTTTCTTTCTATAGGATGAGCTCGATTTGTTTTTTTTAAAGACAGTTTTAAAATCACAACTTAGGTGATCGCTGTCCTCATCCATTACCTCCTCCATCAAGTCACCACGTAAGTAACCAAGAGTGAGGTTTTCCATGTCATCATTCTCCTCATCATCTACCAATTTCAAATCAGAGTTGGTCCCTGTCTCTATGTTGCATGGTTGTGAAGTAAATCTATCCAACTCAAGGGATTTTAAATTACTAACTGATTCTGATATTTCTCTAGAATTTTTGCCTAAGTTTACACCTAGATCAATTATTTTTGAAGTGAGTAGAGAATCTGAAAAGGAAGCAAAAGAGAGACTTGTTTTGTTACCATCACTGAAGTCCAAGTTTTTCCAAGCAGCCCTCTTCTCTTTTTTTGCCTTAGTCAACACGTGCTTGTCACTGTTAGCAAGCTGCGGACTAGAGCGTGTAGGTGTTGTCGTAGCCTCCGTGATAGCTGCAGCAACAACAACTGCCGCTGGCAGTGGATCGTCATGGGCTGTTGCAGCAGCCCCTTCCACAGCTTGCATGACATTAGCTGCAGCAGCCCCTTCCATAGCTTGCACGGCATTAGCTGTAGCATGCAAAGCAGGGCGGCCAGCAGCTGCTATCGTGTCTCCTATACCTTCAGCA
This sequence comes from Phragmites australis, assembly GCF_958298935.1. NCBI lineage: Eukaryota > Viridiplantae > Streptophyta > Magnoliopsida > Poales > Poaceae > Phragmites > Phragmites australis. The sequence goes on along the minus strand of NC_084942.1, from coordinate 23,246,993 downwards.
CACACCATATGACAAGCAACCGGTGCTGCCGTGTCTCTTGCTGCCTCACTCGCCACGCAGCAAATAACGGCAGCAGTGTCCTTCGAATGCGAGGCCGAAGGGAGCAGACCAGCAGCAGCAGTGTGCACGGCTGCATCAGCATTTTGCCCGCTCACATTACCATCTGCGTCCACCTGTGCCTCCTTGTCCAGCAATAGGCCATCGTCCCCCGCCGCCATAACGCCTCCCTTGTACGTGGCAGGTATCTCAGCAGCACCAAACGGATTATCTTCCACATCAGTAAGCACATCCTCCACCATTCCATCTACTAGTTCCTCATCGTCCTCAGATAGAACTTTGTCGCAACAAAATTCTAAAGTGCGGTTCACAGCCATGTCCAAAATCTCATCCGCTAGCCTTTGAATTTTTCCTTCTAAAGCAGCCCCATCTTCCATAGTGTTAACAAAACCCACCCCAATGGACAGATTATTTGCAGCACTGTCATTGGTAAAGGAAGAACTATTACCATTATCCTCGATGATCATGTTATCATTCCGAGACCTCTTCGAGTCTCTATCCATATTTTGGTGCTCATTAGAGGTGTCCTCCTCCATGTCCCGGTTTCCTCTGTCATCACTATCCCCGTGGTTCACATCTACTTCGTCACCCTTCTCATCAAAGCCACGACACTCAATTTCAAATTTCAGCTCAAAGTAATGGTCCCCAATGACCACATCCAATCGTGTCGGGATTAATTTAGGATCCAAAACGGCAACAAAAATGCGACCAAAGTTGTTCTTGCGAGTGGTTTCCATATCAACCGTTTGAGTGGACCCTAACATTGAACCTATGGCCCAAAGGTTCATGAATTCCCTTAGCTTCTTACGTATACCGGTTACATGAATCCACACTTTGGGGAGCAAGAAACCCTCCTCCTTGACATGCCATTCCTCGAATTGCAAACGGACACCGGTGGGAACCCCATTCTCGCGAACATCTGTTCCACCATATGCAATGGACCGCTGCAGCTCGGCTTTGGATGGGAATGCAATGATGAATGAATTTTCCTCATGCACCATCGGGTCCCACTTCCACTTTCCCGGAACAATTCTCTGTAGCTGCGCCACCAATTGATCAAGTGACAGATTACTACCAATGGCCTTGACAAGAGTTGTTTTGGTATCTTTCTTCCTCGGAAGCGGAGGGTGTGGGATATGATAAAAACCCAGCCCCTCCACCGAATATCCGACAGTGTGAGCAACCGGTCTTGGGAGCTTTAGCAGTGGACACCGATGATTGACATGATCGTGCCCGTCACAGATGACACAGTATAACTCCATGGTGCACTCTGCCGCCACATGACCTTTCTGGGAACAACGGTTGCAAGCTTTGGATTTTCCCCCAGCTCTAACAGTCTCTCGATCTCCTTCATCCACCACCTGGTCGATCTCCATAGTAACCAAGGCGGATGCAGTGGTGCCCGGAGCCACATCAGGACGCCCTGCTCCTGCTGTAGGCTTGCCTGAAGGCGCAGGTTTGGTCGTCGAATGGTGAGCCATGATCTCGTCGATGCTGCCCCGTTCTTGTTTGATTGAGATGGTCGCATGGTGAGCCATGATCTAAGCATTTCTAATTTGTGCCATTCAAGTGAATGAATTCTTAATCCCCATGGTGACTATCCATGCAAGGTAGTAGTACAAACGAAGCCACAATAGATGGAACACCTAAGCTAGCAGGAGTGATCGATAGCTAAGACTAGTTCTTCCATGTACAATCAGCCCAAAAGAAACTGAATATAAACTAAAGCCTCAGCAGGTAGCAAGTAGCAACTCGTGCGAATGGGTTAGTAAGCTGCACTTGATGCGTCCACCAATATTAATTGAATTTCTCAAATTTTGGTAGAATATGAATCAAGAGTACTTACAGACCTGCTAGCTGTAAATGGAAAAGCTAAAGAGAAGGTGTGATGATGAGTCGGAACGCACAAAAAAATCCATCACTACGCAGCCTCTTCCTTCTTCTCTTTTTTTCCCATCATCTTTTCACACGCATCAATGTATTCTAATCTGAAAGTCCTACCAATGGAGAATAGGATGCCCTTTGCACTATACCAAACAAAGTTGGCAGGTACATGTCTATGTCAATTGTGTCGTGTTGCCTTTTTCTAATATCGTGTTGCTTGTCTTTATCTTGTATTCTTCTGAAGACTTCTTAATGCCTGTTATGGATGTTTTCATGATCAAGTAAGAAAGATGTTTCCTTTCTGAAGTATTATAGATAGTACAGTACGTTAGCAAAAATACGATAATCCAACATGTTGCCATGTTAAAAAATCCCAAAAAATTCATGTATGTAGTACACACAAAGTTATGTAAACATGAAACAAATTCAAATTCAAATTCATCTTAGATATTCACAAGTGGTACTGTTAGCACATGATGAACAATGCCAGATTGACTGCTTGTCTATTTTGTTTCTTGATATCTAGGATGAATTCGACACTTATTTTTTACATGTTTACTTAACTTTATGTGCACTACATACATGTTTTTTTAGAATTTTGAAACATTGTAACCTGCTGAATTCGCTAATGGGGACATTGGATTTGGATTCTCTACCCAAAAGGATGTAATATAGTGATTTGGCTTCCCCTGACAAAAGAAAAAAAAAACAGAGTGAGATGACTTTGCACCATACTACTAGGAACGTTCTGGACATGCTCGACAAATGAACTAGACCGTCAAGGCTAAGGAAGAATGTGTGCAATTGAACTTTACTTGTCACTAGCCCAAGCTGGTATGCCTTTTTAGACATCTCATAACTATGACCTTTTGGTTGAGAAATGACTCCTGAAAAGTGCTACTGTTGTAATATCACATTCTGAAAAGCTTTGTTTTCCTAAATGAAACGCCTAACCATGCGATATACTGGATGGAGAATACTTACTATGTTGTTGAATAAATGATTTTTATTATTTTCACACTCATTGCTCGAGTGATGATAATATTTTGTTTGTCTGCATATGTTGTGTATATCTATGTCCATTTATTTTGAATCAAGTTGTATGGCTCACATACATGCTATCGTATTTGTACCACGACTCAGAAAAACAAGGCCGAGCATTCAGAATGGAGGATGAAACGAACGGCAAAATTTGCCTTTGTGTGAGAATACGAATCCAAAAATTTAAAACATCATGCTCACAAACTGCGAAATCGTAGGCCAGACCACCCATTCGGGAGATTTGTTGAAGAGAAATTGGCAGAAACAAAAAACTTAATACAAATGACAACAACATATAGAACAAGCAGACACAAGAAAGTTAGGATTAATCTTCAGTTACAAGCTTTTATCTCCATAAATAGTGAGCCAAAAGAAACAACACACATGAAGGAAGAAATCGATTGGCTACGCGATCGGTGAAGATATCCATGGAATGGGGGAAAAGATATGAATTTGTGAGGAAGTTAGAGACAACCAAACATAACCGACACTGACTAGCAAAATCCAGCATCAAGGTGAGAGAATCAGTGGAGCGTGGATCAAACGGTACCTCGATGGACCAGGAAAAGAAGATGGCACACCAATAGAGAAAGACAAGGAATGGATAAACTTGCTCAAATCATCTGATAGGAGCAGGAACAACACAACCAATGGAAGGGAATTTTTCACATGTGCATGCGCACACATGGCTTATCAGGACTATTTATTTATATTGAGATTCATGTTAGAAAAGTAGGTGAAAAAATTATAAGGTAGATGAGAAGAATCAGGGATAGATGAGTATCAGGTGGTAGGAATGGACAGCTAAGATAAGCCATGTGTACTCAAGCCCATACAATTTTTCATTTCCTCACAACTAACCCGTATCCAGAGCCATGCACTACGAAGAAGGTCTATGGATAACCATTTGGTGCAGATGTGTGCCGAGGACAGAGTGGGGACGATGGGAGCCATCATGGCAAAAAAAAAAATCATGTCTATTGTGGCATTGCGTACGGCTAAATTAGGTTGGATTGGCTCCAGACGCTGGCCGACTAGATCAACGAGGACACACAGGAGATCAACACGATGCTTCACATCAAGGAGGTCCTCATGAACCACCACGAAACACATTCAACTGCGATCAAACAACCATCCAATTATCCTTATCTGCGTCATGGTTGTGACACTTCTTGTTTACCACGTATTGTTACACTTCTTGTGCCAAAAAAATGTGCAAGCCATAACTTGTGTGGTGGCAAATGTTTGACACACTTGTTGAAAGTTTTCACTAGAAAATGAGTGTACAAAGGTTGGGCGTGTGCAAAAAAAAAAAAGTGTGCAAGCCATATTCTATGAAGTTTTGATCAAACAAACAGAGACATGTTACTTCCTTGTATTTATGCAATTTGATTTGGTTGAATGCCAACTTTATTCCAAAAAGTGGTATGGTGCCCAGATTTGCAGAGGTGAGGCGGTGGGGCCGGCAGCGCGACATGGGAGAGAGAAAGATGTGTTTACCGAACACCCTTTCGGTATCCTACCAGGAAATTAGAATTACCAGAAACAATATATATAATTCTTGTGAGATCCATACATAGCTCACCATCGAGATGGGTGTAGGATGATCGCATGACACAATTGAATTTGAAGTTATGCTGGATCTAGGGGCCACCATGTTGTCACCGACGATGCCATTGAGGAGCAGGAGGCGATACGGGCTCGGATTCTAGTATCTGCAACAAAAATGAATCAATCAAACAAGAGTTGTGCCAACGATTGTCAATTGGACAAGGCAAGAACAAGGTCGGGCATTTAGAATGGAGAATGAAATGAACGAAAAAACTTAATAGGCCATACCAAAAATTAAAAACACCATGCTTGCAAATTGTGAAATTGTAGGCTAGACCACCCATTCGGAGATCTGTTGAAGAGAAATCGGCAGATACACAAACAAAAACTTAATACAAACGGCATCAACGTATAGAACAAGCAGATAGAAGAAAGTCATGATTAATCTTCAATTACGAGATTTCATCTCCATAAGAACTGAGCCAAAAGAAATAGCACACACGAAGGAAGAAATTATTTGTTTACTCTGCAACTAGTGAAGATATCCATGGAATGGGGGAAAAGAGACTAATTTGAGAGGAAGTTAGAGATAACCAAACAGAACCGACGCTGATTAGTGAAATCCAGCAATGAGGTGAGAGAATCAACTGTGCACAGATCAAACAGTACCTTGATGTGCCAGGAAAAGAAGAGAAAGACGGCAAACAAGGCAAGGAACAAATGAACTTGCTCAAATCGTCCGATAGGAGCTGGAACGGCACAACCAACACATATCAAGAGCCATGCACAATGAAGAAGGCCTCTAGATAGCTGTGTGGTGGAGACGTGTGCAGAGGACAGAGTGGGGACGACTGGGAGCCACTATGGCAAAAAGTTATGTCCAGTGTGGCATTGCCTACAACGATATCAATCGGATTGGATTGCCTTCAGACGCTGACTGATTAGATCAATGAGGTGCTCCGCATCAAGTCCAAATCTGATGAAACAACCATCCATTTATCCTTGTCTGCGTCATGGCTGTTACACTTCTTACTTACCGCATGTGGTTACACTTCTTATGCTAAAAAAAAGTACAAGCCATAAGTTTTGTGGTGGAATATGTTCGACACACTTACTGAAAGTTTTCACTAGGAAATAAGTGTACAAAGGTTGGTCGAGTGCAAAAATAAAAATAAAAAAGGTGCAAGCCACATTCTATGAACAAGAGGTATAATTCAATTTTGGGATGACGCAAGCAGAAACATGTTACTTTCTTGTATTTATGCACCGCACCACCACTAGCTTCTAGAGGAACCGCACCACCCTTGTCATTGGCTTCACACCAACCCAGCGGTCGTCGTCGTTGGCTTCACACCGACCCTCCCTCGTAGCGTCTTCTTTTTCTCTTGTCTTCTTGTGTGTGTGTGAAACACAAGTATATGTGCCTTTGAGAGAGAGAGAGAGTGGGGTTGAGTGATTCAACTCCTAACACCGCCTGCATGCTCCTACTCTTCGTCGCCTGGAGCGAAGAATCCCTCCACTAGAACCGGGCCGTAGCTGCTCCGATCAGCCCAGGGCATGCCACCGGCGAGCGACGCCGGCCTGCCGGAGGCTGCATTTGCCGGTGGGGTGGTTGTTGTTGAGTGAAGGGGACAGACTGTTTCACTTTTTTTCAGGGAAAGAACCGACTGCTTCACATGTGGAGGGAAGACGAGACCAACTGCATTATGGGCCTTTAGTTAGCGATTATGTATGGGCCGGAAGGCAAGCAACTGGGCCAGCCCAGAGATGGTTGCATATGCTTAGCCTGATTTATTTTGGGCCGGACGCCCTAATCTAATCATCCAAGTGAATTCTCTCACACACAAAAAATCCAACAGCAAATGATGTGTATATCTCGAAAAAAGTTTTTTTTAAAAAAAATCCGAGGGAAAACAGTTTATTGGCGTGAAACATGTGTTTCCATTTATTTGTTTTTCAACACGAGTGTTTCTAATTTTTTTTCCTTTTTTGCTAATATCACGTGTTCTTTCTGACTTCAGACATGCATTTGCATCTACAGTAGGAAGAACGGCCGGAGAAAGAGGGCGGGCGTGCACGGCGACGGCCGGCGGTCACTTGTCGGAGATCGGCGGGCCGCCATAATGGACGCTGCACATCTTCAGCTCCCCCGGCATGTCAATCTCCTTCAGCCATGCCAGACGACCTCGATCTTGCTCGACGCTGGTGAGGTCACCGACCCCGTCTGCTGCTGCTGCAAGCAGAAAGGCGAATCAGACCTCTGTTAGTCATACTTGCAGAAAATTCATACGCAGCTTGTAATTGAATGAAAACGATGCCAGGGTTCACGTCAAAGAGGAAACATGACAGCAACATCACATGATCGAGCAGCATCGATGAACAAATTTCATCAGCAGAAGCAGCAGCATTGCAAAATACAAATTAGTGGTCATCTAATGCCGTTCATGAACCTAATATCATCGTTGTGAAGCTAAATTACTTTATATTGGAGCGGTTTCGACATTCCAAGTATCCAACGCGCGCGAAACCATGTGCTTAAACCGCTAATTACGTGTGTAGGTTGTAAGATGGAGTGTACCTTAATTTCAAACAAAGCCATTTGCAGGTTGTTATTTAACTAGCATACCCTATCCGGTGGGCTGCTCTATGCAAAACAATTGTTTTTGATAAACCAACAATTAACAACATGTTGCAACTTGCAATAAAGTGATATATAATACTCCTGCATGTCTCAGAAAATAAATCCCTGAACCACCAACTTGGCCTTTTAAATCTAGTTAAAGCCGCAACAGATTTCTGAGGTCTGAATTGGACTACTTACTCGAATGGTGTGTATACGGTATGTCGGTGTAGTACGTGCAGTCCCTGTCCTCTTCTATGGAGTACGGGGGACCAAGAATGTCGAGAATTGCACAAGGTACAATGGCCCGAAACCGGTGCATGTTCCCTCCTGCTGTCGGATATAGGACTGAGGTATTGCACGGCGCTGTAAAAACATCATCCACCACCACTTTTGCCAATCTCACTGCAGAAAATAAATCTTTATCTTAGAACATTTGGGCCATGGAGGGTGCATGACAGTAAAGACAAACAAACTGGTGACAATATGCAGTGATAAAAAGCTTACATTGATCATCGGATGACGATGAACAGCTGCTCATGGAAGGATCAGGATCAGGATCAACCCAGTCATATGACTTTATATGCATCGATCCGAGGAGCAGTTTGCTGAACACCGTCATTCCAGGGTGATTGTGAAGAGGGATGACCGCATTTGGTGGCAAGAAGAAGATAACCATCTGTCAAGCAAAGGGCATCAGTAAAGAAAAATGATTTTTGATATCGTAATTCAGCTTAGAGCCTTAGACAACATATGAAGGACTTATTAACCAGAGTTCAGTTAATTTCAACACTGTTGCTTACCGAAAAATTTGGACATTTGTATATTGTCGTTTGTGTAATTGTTGGGGTTCCTTCAGCAGCATCCCTAGTCCTGAAGAATTTGAGGTCTGGACTCAGGTCAACATCTTCTGGTTTCATTCTGTCTGCAAACATTACCGTCAGCACTTCAAATTCAGTTAATCCATACTGAAACATCACATTATGCGTAATGTTTTCTAGGACGAGATGGTGAATTAAAAATTTTCACTAAACCATTCGCACTGAACATATTCAGCAGAAAGCAACATTTTACAGTAAATTTAAACCTAACAAGTGAAACAATGCGTATCCAAGATACTGTTCCTCCAAACATGCCGGTTTGTTACCGATCATACAAAGTCGCAAAATGAACTTTTGTGAATGGATTATCGCATCATGGTCCATGGACCAAAATTCAGGAAATTTCACATCCAGTTTCCACGCCAAAATAGCTACTAGTCATAGGCAGCTTACTAATGCGAGCAAGTAGCAGTAGTAGTGGAGAGAGAGGGCGACAGACGTGACGCACCGAGCATGGCGCGGAGCAGGTGGACCTCGCCGGGCGCGGGCACGGTGCCTGGCCCCCTGAACACGGCGCGGCACGCCTGGAAGAGCCGTTGCATGGCCGCCGCACCCGCCTGCACGCGCCTCGTCCTCGCGCGCCGACCCACGCCCCCTCCTCCTCCGGCCCTCCTGCCCCCCGCCACGCGCCTCCTCTTTGCGGCGCGATCCTCCGCCGCCGCCACGGCCATGGCGGCGGCGGGCTCCGCCACCACCTCCACCTCCACTCCCCCCGCGCCCCTCTCCACCTTCATCGATCACGCACGGAGTCAAGAACCTCGCAACACCCGACCTTTCTGGCACCAAACAACCTCGCAAGACCCGACCTTTCTGGCACCAAACAACCTCGCACGCAGCAGGAGCCACGTACGAATCGAAGAAGAAGCAAGAATCAAGCAGGTGGGGGAAGAAAAGGCAGCAGCAGCACGCGGCTATATGCAGCTGAGGATGAGACGAGGAGCAGAAGTACTCCAGCAAAACTGTGGGCTGTGCCATGGCAAGGTGGTCTGGACCGATGCAAATCCATGGACAGTGGAGAGTCACAGGGGGCGGTCGCTGTCACCTCGGCAAAACCGACGGCGTCCGAGGCTGGGTCTGGTACACGGTTTCTTTATCCCCTAAGCTGCTGTAGCTTACTCTGGCTGACAGGTGGGCCCGCATGCCACCTGCCTTGGACTCGCCATAGGTCACATATACTTGGAGTTTCATTTTATACGTCAAATTTCCAAACTCTGACTTTCGTAATATTATAAGTTTGATGGGTTTTATAAACATAATGCAATGGAAACTGGTGGTCAAAATAGGTATCAACATCAAAAAGACAATTCCCCGTAATATTAACGAAAATTTCAGTTTACCACTGAAAGAATGATAATCATTTCTATACCACCAATTTAGTTTTTTTTTTATTCTATAAGTATCATTATCGTAGTAACAGAGTTGATGGCGTGGCACACGGAAAAAGGAAAAAAAAAATATGTGATTGCACACTGCTTCAGTTGGAGTATCTCTTAGTCTTTCTACCAGTACAATTTAAAGGAAGGCAACTTATATATTTTGTTTTTAAGAAGCGGGCCAGCCCACGAGACCAGAACGTCCATATCGTAAACAGTGGGCACCTGTCACAGTTTCCAACCAAGCATCCATAGAAACCTTATCAAAATATGAGATATTTTGCTTGCAGTGTCTGGCCGAAAAAAGGCCATGCAACAAGATTCCTTCCGACAAACACAACACAAAACAGAAGCGTATCACATGCTAACTGGCTCAGAGAGTTGACTGCCCAAAATGCACGTCACAGCAACATCATCCATCTCGAATCCTCTCCATCAGGAGCAGCAGCCAAAGGGTACCACTCTGTTCAGCTTCAGCTTCAATCTGAATCTGACCAGCACAACTGCCTACCAGAGTATGTATGATATGCAATGAATCGCAGCGTGTGCTAATGCTGAGCGAGCTGTTGCAGTACCCCTGCGACCATATGCAAGGAGCCGGTCACACAGATCAGGCCGGGAGCTGCGCCGTCTGCTGCGCTTCTTCTGCTCTCGAGTAGCTGGGAGGCAGCCTTGATCAGGTCACACGAAAACGGCGGCGCGTCTTGGCACCCGATCAGCGTGGGTTTCCCGGAACTCGATGATGAACCGGCCAGATTGTTGATGCGCTCTGGAGTTTCGATGCCGTTGACCGTGCCTATATCCACGTAATCGATGCCCTGGTCCTGTGCAGCAGCCATCCAAACTTCTTTCAGGGATGAAGCTGGCATAGCACGGGAATTTCCTCCAGCAATGCTCGCCTCCGTCAGTAGGACCACGTCGGGCCTTGGACCTGCACAAAACTTGGAAGAAAACAAGTCATGTTCTTCAATTCATGAGCTTCAGCATTAGCTTTAAATTATGCATCAAGAAAGCCAATGCGTGTAGACTTCAAATGTTCAAGAAGGGATAAGTCACACCTGAGAGAAGCTGTTCAGCAAATGCAAGATGCTCTTTGTCATTAGCCATTCCAATAACAAGAGCTAAAGGCCCTTCTGGTTTGACAGTTTTGATCACATCTGATAAGGCCTTTGCAGATGCCTCCGTATGAGCTGGAAGATGTTCAAAACATAAGCGGATGGTAATAACGTTACTGGAAGGGGAAAAGGTCAAGAGCAGGTTACAGCACAAACCAACCTCCATCAATAAGTACGGTGGATGATCCATCCAGCCCAAATACTGAAGCCTCCTCTTGTGTAAGAAACTGGCTTCTCCCAGGAAGTTGTGTCTTCTCTAAGCCAGCTTGGATTGAAGCCTCAGAAATATCCCATCCTTAACTTCCCAAAGCCATGCAATAGGAGGAAAAATAGATCATTCAATGCATGTGATAAACAAAAAGTAGAGAAATGAACAAAGAACCAGAGAGAGACAGCAGCTAATTTTCAGCCTTTTTTCAATATTTTAGCCCCATTCAAAAGCAAGCTTCAAGTAAAGAATCGAAATTTAACACACCACTAACGCTGAAGTAACTTTGCTTTAATGAAACTGGATGGACTGTCTGCGAATTGGCTATGTAGTGTTATTACCTAGATTTCGGAGGCATAGAGCTGTGCAAGAAGCTGTAACAGCGTTCTGACGCTGATGATCTCCCAGCAGCTGGAGTCTTACGTCATGCAAGTCAATGAACTGAAAAGGATAATTTGCACTAATCATTTGGGAGGGTTTTAAAAAAAAGAATGGTGAAAAGATTTAATCTCCTATCAATTTTAGATGAAATAGATGAGGTTCACAATGCAATTCACCAATGGCATATCATTTGAAATCTTTATGTTGATGTCACAGCTGTGATAAGGCTTTCCGTTGTCCCAACCAATACATTTTGTGATGCTTGTGATGCCAGGATCACAGGCAGATATGACGGGGGACTGTGTCAAGAATGCTCTATCCTGAATAATTTGCTCAATATCCGCCGAAAAAGGGCCACCAATCACAACCTGAAAATGTTTGATATCCAGCTCACAACTTGTACAGGTTAGAAACCAAGCTGGTATCAAGGTAGAGAGCTCGAGCATTGTGTCCTCATTTGGACCATGTATGCTATGTTACCAAGTAGAAATATAAGAAAAGGAATGATTTAGGATCAAAATTTCAGAACAAATTCTAAGGTTTGGAATGGATTCAGGAAGGTGAATTAGGGGAAACTGAAAATGGAAGGGTTCCTCCTACTGCTCCTCCTTGAATACAGTGCAATATTACAACACCCGAGCTCTAATTTGAGGCATAGCACACAATTCAATGTTATAAACCTAATAACTGCAATATTGCTAAAAGCAACAAATCTGAGAATCAATCAGTACAGCATAGAATTAAACAAGTATAAGGAAAGCACCTGCATGGCTGCATGTTTAGTCATGTAAAACATTAATATATATAAGGTTTACACAAAGATAATATTACACAACTAGACATTAAAAATCTATTAGAGAGAATCAAGAAAAGATATCTTTCTCATGGCATTGATCAAATAAGCTTGGTAACAACTAAGGTACAAGATTCGTACATATCAACCATTTGATTCAAGAAAAATATGAGCGCTGCAAACATTAAAGTTGACTAAAAGCTCGAAGTACAAACAGGAACAAGATCCTAGTAGGCATGCAAATGGAAAAAGAAGAGAGAATTACATAACTGGTCGTCCTTGTTTAATGATTCCAGACTTTGCTACTGCTATGCTTTGCAGGGTGCCACCCAAAGCAGCCAGATGTTCCTTCCCTATTGTTGTTATGACAGATGCTGCTAATTCAGTACTTTGTATGACATTTGTGGCGTCTCTAGCTCCACCAAGGCCTGCCTAGGAAATAAATAGACAAATGCAAGCATTAGTGGTCGGTTTTGCAACCGCGAAAGTTAAAGTTCGCTGTACATCAGAATCAGCAAGGACAAATGGTATTAAGAATATGACACAACTTTGATAAACGTATACCACTGGGGTATGTATCACCTCCATGTTTCACTTTCTGAGCAAGGCCCTTTGCATTCAAGACCAACTGGTTCCCTATTTCTGTTGTTTACGTGTTCATTTGATACCACTATATTATACCGAATTCCAACAGCAAGACAAGTGATCCAGAAATCAATCATTGGAAGTGCTAGCAAAGCAGAACTTTTATCTTATTACAATATTTTGACAAACAAAACCCAGGGCAAAGGTGTGTTTCTATTCAGCTTAAGAGTGTTAGTCTAGTACAGTCCCGCATTGTGTTTCTTTCAGTCTTGTCTCATGTGCTTCTGCATATTGGCCATTTGGTCTAAACTCTCAAAACACATCAGTTGCTCTTTCTAAATTCCTAGCAGTGCACTCTTGTGACTTCAGTTCAGCATAATAAAGTCCATATCCCTATCTTAAATATGGCAGGACAATCCAAGTAGGGAGAACATCCTATGAGACCCTCTCAACATTAGAGTATTAGACCTTATCGGGACCAATACAGTAGCATGACATTTGGCAGAATTAATCGACCACGTCTTCAGTTAGCAACATGTCATCATTCTGAAAGGGTCCAAGACAAGGCCTAACTATGCAAAGATCTCATCGGATTTTTTTTCAATCCTGTGCTATCAACCACCTCTTCAGTTAGCAACATGTCATGTCATCATTTTGAAATGGTCCAAGACAAGGCCTATCCATGCAAAGATCTCATTGGAATTTATTTTTTCTCAATCATGTGCTATCAACAACATTACTTCCTATTCCAGCCTTGACATTCAACAGCGATGAGCACAAACCATGGAAGGTGATATAAGGTAGTAATAAGATGTTCAATAACTTACTTCAATGATGCCAATGTCAACATTTTTTCTTGAGAATAGGAGAAATGAGAGAGCAGTAAAAACCTGCAAAAGCATGCAGATAGTTATGAAATTCATGACTATGATTCTATGAGAAATAAAACATGAACAGATTCAATGCCAACAGTATTTGGGTCGACCAATAAAATTTCCATCAGTTGTTTGCAATAACTTTCTGCATGTGTAATAAAACTTTAGGTCCTAGTGTTTGCATACACTTATTAGGACATATAAAACAGTAAAAAATTCTAGTCAGAAAGAAAAAGTAGGATATATTTTCAATAAGCAAACTACCTCAAAATGTGTCAGGGCCCCATTTTCTGATTCTATGGATTCATCAATAGTTTCCTTAGCCGCATCGAACAGATCACTCAACAGTCCAACTGAGACAGGGCCTCCACCATTCCCAACAGAAATGCGTTCACGAATTGTTAGAAGATGTGGGCTACATAGAAAACAGAATTATAGCGGTTGTTTATACAGACCAAACTCAGAGAGACACAATGGAACTGAACAATTACAAAAGATTCAGAGCAGAGGATTACAATTTCATAACTTTCATGCAGAAAGTAAACACCTGACATACAGCTCAACATGAAAGAAGAAAGATACTGTTAAAAACTAATTTGCTAGAAAACGAGAACCTGCTCTCTAAGAACACGATCAAAGCTACTTAAAACATAATGCATTTTGCTCCAGTATACTACTTTGAACTATCTAGTATCTAATGCCCCATTTAGGCTATTTCTTTCTTGCATATGTTTTGTAATTTCAATTTTATATTCTCTGGTGAAAGTTGATGTCGGTTGACACCCCAGCCCATGTTTCCATGCAATTATTTCCTACGGACTAAGTTGTTCAGGCAAAAAAATCACGAATTCATTTGCATCCCCATCCCTTATCATACTGGTTAGCACAAAATTTTCATCCAACGACTACAAATGATCGACGAGCCATAACAGTGAACTAAAGAGTACCTCGAGTAGCAACCCACATTGTAGCCTTGCTCCCTCATGATATTGGACAGGAATGCAGCAGTTGAACCTTTCCCCTTGGTGCCGGCGATATGAACAGCCTACAAACACAACTATTCAGCTTCATCCTGGCATTCACTGAGAAATTTGCATTTTTGCCAATCTGCGAAAGTCCACTCTTTAGAGTGGCAAAAATGCAAATTTCACACGCTATCTTCGATGAGGCGATGGGGGGCTAACCGGGAAGTGGGTGTGGGGGTCGCCGAGGCGGCGGAGGAGGCGGCGCATGCGACCGAGGTCGAAGCCGTCGTCGGAGTCGGTCCCGGCGCCACGCGGCACGCCGGAGCGCTCGTAGTTGCGCAGCCGCTCCATGTACTCGAAGAAGTCTCCGAGCTGGCCCTCCTCACCCACTCCTCCGCCGCCGGCCATGGCGGACAGGCCGCGGCGGCGGCTGCTCACCCGCAGTAACCCGCGAGACCGGAGGAGGGATACCGGAAAGCGGCCGAGCATCCGGCGCGGCCGTGCTACGTGCGCGGCGGCGGGAGGGGCCGGAGGGCGCGCGGTCGCCGCCGTGGCGCTCGGATGCGGCGAATCGCGCGCCTCCACTCCTTTGCTGCGGGATACAGAGGAGTGGAGTGGGGAGCTGGCGCTAGGGCTTGAGAGGAGGATGAGGCCTTGGGCCTTGCGCTTCAAGCTGGGACGGGAGGTGTAGAGGACGGGGGCGGCGGACGAGCGGGAGGAGGAGCCGACGAGGGAGGAGAGAGGTCGGGATCCAAACCAGGGGGCTTTTGGCAAAAATTCGGATGGTGATCCAAAATAGGGGGTGTTTTGCAAAATATCGGAATCCAAATTAGGACATTTTCTGCAAAAAAAAAGTTTTTTTTTTGGCAAAATATCAGATCGCGATTAAGTGACTGTTGGTATTTTACTATGTTTCTAACCATTCAGATTATAATTATAACAATCTAAAATCTAGATCGGTAGAATCTAGATTGTACAATCTAAAACAAACAATATCAAATTATTATAATATCTTTTCCCTCTCCCTCTCCCCTACAAACTCCCTCTCCACGCAGCATCACAGTCGTCACCGATTGTCGCGGCTCCAGCCATATCTTTTAATGCGATGACCTCACTCTGCTCCTCTCTAACTCCTCTACCGATTTCACTCACCAGATTGCCGCACCACCGCTCATCTCTCCACCACTGGAACGTCCATCTTCTCTGCCTGACATCGATGGGGGCAACGGGACCCCGCATTTGACGTAGCAATCATGGATCCCGCATCAGATGCAACCTGGTAGGGAGGAGATGGTGACAAGGAAAACTCTCCCAAGTGGATCTTGGCAGACGACGACTAGTGGAGCAGCGTCGGCAATGGCAATGGTGGGCGACGACGTCTGGCTTCGATGACAATGGCACCAGAGAGCAGAAGCAGGAAAGATGTCATGCGAGAGAGCAGGGAGAGAGCAAATGGAGTGAGGAAGACATGCGCAACGATCCAAACTAGCCGGTCTATGGTGTACATCTCCACGGTGGTTGGCAGAGCACGACGGCGGGGAAAACGGTGACTGTGTCATGGTCAGCTGTGGATCCATGACATGAAGTGGTCAAGGAGGTGCGCAAGAAGGATAGGAAGATGTGCGCGATGGGATTTGGCTCAAAGCTCGATAGGGAGGATTTAGCGACGTCGACAGAGTGAGCTTAATGGCCAGAGTGGAGGAAGAAGGGCCTCGATCTCGATCCCCACGGTAAGGGAGAGGGAGCTGAGGCCAGGGATGGAATGAGGAACTCCCAGCGACCCATCTTGCGTCAGCCTGATGGTGGAGAGCTGCTGTAGATAATGGTGGATTCGACCTCCGCTATGGCAGCTCAGCTGAGCGGTAGCAAGAGCGAATAGAGAGAGCAGGGAGAGAGCGAAAGGAGGAAAAAAGCGAAACATTATGTTTGTAATGGTAATATGGGTAAATATATGTAATAATTCACAGTTCACAATCAAAAAGCAGCATTTCCCTGTATTATGAATTATGGTATAATCTTCCTCTATATTGTGGAATCTGCATTATAAAATCGGCATATTTATTTTCGATTTGATTTTAAAATTAGAATCCTAGAATCATAATAAAAAAACTAACAAACCCTAATAATCGTGATCTAAATTAGAGGCTTTCTGCAAAATATAGGGTGTATTTTGTAAAATAATGGATCGGGGCTAATCTGTAAAATTTGAAGCCGGCGGCATGGTAGCCGACGATCGAGGCCGCGCTGCCGTCGGCAACCTCCGCCGCCATGCGTCCCACGCGAGCCCCCGTCGAGTTCACACGCTCAGCTTCTGCCTCCGGCCGCGCACGGCCCCCGCTCAAGGCCCTAGATCCTTCTGATATGCTCCCGCTGCTCCATTCCCTCGGCCGCCTCGTTGCAACCCAAGAAAGGCGTCGTCTTTCAGTGTTCTCACGAGCTATGGAGGGAGGCGTTGGGCGGGGACAGCAGCCGATGGAGGCTCGCCGGAGAGTGAAGTAGGTGAAGGGGCGGGGAACGAGCGTGCAGGACTCGCCGGAGGCTGGAACCATTCGTCCTCTCCGGCATCTCTCTTGCCTTGCATTTGATACACAGTAGAACTAGCCGCAAATCCTTGGTGATGTCAAGTTGGCAACAATGTAGAATGCACCTGCTTTCTTGTTTCTAAGGAGTAAGGAACGTTGAATGGCAGCAATGCTGATGCAAGACAATTTTTTTAATAGTATTATTTTATTGGAAAATTACAAAAATAATGGTAAAATTTATAAAATTGTAAGGATAGGTATATGACGGTACGCGGAGTACCGATTGGTCGAATGCTGACATCCAATGTGACACTCGGCTTGAGGACCTGTTAGCACGCGAAAAGCCGACAGGTGGTGGGTCCAACTAAAAGGGGTGCCACGTAGACTTTTCGTGCAGCGTAGTGGTCTGTCGGTATTTCGCGTGCCGACAGATAACACCTTATAACATATCGGCATGCGTAATACCGACAGGTAACACCTCATAACCTGTCAGCATTTCACATGTCGATAGATGATAGCTTATGCCTGTCAGCACGCAGAATGCCGACAAACCTAATAATTAGGCGGCCGCCGATTTCCCTCTCGACATTCTGTCTTCCCCATACGCACACGGGCACGCGAGGCGGCGGTGAGGCGACACGCAATGGTGGCGAGCTACAGTGCAGCAGCAGGAGAGGGAGTGACGGTGCGCGAGGGAGGAACCGGCGGCACCGTACGTCTACATTCACCGGTATATTTTTCTTTTGTATTTAGATTAGAAAAGGAATAGTAGTAGGTAGAATAGAGACAAATTCGGGTAGATTAAAATTAGGTTAGAGATATAGTTGTGTAGAATAATAGATAGAAAATTTAGAGTACGATATTTAGAGTGGTTAGAAATTTTAGTGTAGGATTTTTGTAGTATGGATAGAAAATTTAGAGTAGAATTTTCGCAATATAGATAGAATGTTTAGAGTTAAATGTTAAGAATCTTTAGACTAGAATTTGTAGGTACAATATGTATAAATTTTTTAGTAGAATATTTAGAAATTTATGGTACATGTAGAATAGGAAATAGTGTAGGCCTATAATTTAGGAAATTTTGGTATATTCAGAGTAGAAATATTTGATATATTTAAGATAGGTAAGATTCAGTACAATATAAATTAGGTATATTTATTTAAAGAGTTGGGATAAATTTGGTAGTGTTTGATAAAATATTTTTAGGTATATTATTGATTAGGTGCAGCTTATTATTAATTTATAGTTTTGGTTGATTTGGTAATTTTATGTAGCATTGATTCTAGAATGTGACATCAATATTCATCGATATATTATTAATTTATAGGTTTGGTTAGAATAGAAAATGTATATACAAAATTTAGGATTATAGAAATTTAAATACAAACACAGCAATAGAGACATAGACTTACAGTAGAGGAAATATAGAATATGTAAAGTAGAATAGTTACAATGGAGTATGTTCAAAATGTTGAAATTATTTAGAATGTATTATGTAGTAGTACTTCATTTTTGATTTAGTAGAAATCTAGGATTACAATATTTAGGGTAATTTAGAAAACTAGACGAGAATGTTTGCAATAGGTACTAGATGTTGGTAAAAATTATAGATATGGAATATAGAGAGTATATAGGAATATGCGGTATGTTTAAAATTTGATTTGTCGGTTGGAAAAATTAGGTAGCTGAACACAATATTTCTTAGAATTTTATAGTTATTTTAGTATAATGGGTAAGGTAATTAGAGTTAATTTAGCTAACGAGATATTGATATTGTATATTGAATCAGGGATGTCAAATGTAGTGTGGTTTAGGGTTTTTTACGGCACTAGGTATGTCATGCATTGTGACAACAGGGTGGATTTAAATAACTTCCAGTATGTGGACATAGAATTGAATAGTATGGAAGAGTTACGGCGGGTCTAAGTGTTAGGTTAGTTGTATAATCTACTGTAACTTAGTCCAACACATCAACGGTTGATGGTGAAAGTTCTGATTCCTAGACGTCGAGAAAGCGGCTGGCAGTGGGAGCTCTGAGAGCTTACATGTTTAAAGTAATGGCAACAATTTGTGTCACCGGGGTTGAGACATGGTTTTTCCCACTGCATGCTTGTAAAAGTGAGCGATGTTGGTTCGTCAGAAGCCAGATCTAGCATCGTAGAAGCTGTAGGTGAAAATGTTATCTATGAGGAGGTGTAGGAGAGTGTGGTTGTGAAGGAAGCCCTGCGGACTGGTGCACTGGTTTAGATACAAACGGCAAGAGAAGAACATAACAACGGGGAAGATAATCAAGTCATGATGTGTGCTGATCAGGGGGAGCGGGACGAGGCACTTGTGAACCAGATGGAGGCAGATGACGACAAGTTCTGCACATTTGTGGACTCAGGTGCAGGAATCTAGGAGGAATCGTTGAATTTTGCATTGAAAAAGTTGACGGTGAATGATGGGCATGAGTCGGAATGAGAGTACGATTCCATCATGGTGACCAAAGGCTAGGTGTTTCATGACAAGGTCCATTTGCAGCATGCAGTGAAGAGATGGCGTTTCTCGGGGCAGAGGGAGTTCATGGTGGTAATTTTCAATCCTCGGACATACGACGTGAAATATTTAGGTGAATGTCGCACATGCCGAGTCTATGGATTCTTGCCGATGTGTGACACTGTATGGGTAGCGTCAATTGTTGAGCCGCATACTTGCAACTTGAGGCGACCTCTACGCGCACATAGGAACATGATTGTTGATTATGTTGCAAAGGAGATGTACCCAGAGATTGTGAAAAAGACTAGTATGTCCCCATTTGGAATTATGAATGCTATCGACAACAGATTTGGGTATGAGATTTCGTACGACATGGCATGGAGAGAGAAACAGAATGTGTTAAAGAAGAGGTTTGGTACATATAAGGACTCATACTATAACCTACCTTCATTGCTAGAGGTTATTCAGGGGAGGAACTCAGACACTTGTATTGCTACCCATGATTTCGTGAATCAGGATGGAGATCGAGTCCTTCAGCAGGCGTTCTAGTCATTCGGCTATATGATTGAGACATTCCGACATTACCGACCAATGATGTGCGTGGACGGGACATTCCTCATAGGCAAATATAAGGGTCAGATACTCACAGCTATCAGGGTAGATGGTGAGAACCAGGTTCTGCCTTTGGCTTTTGCATTCGTCGAACACGAGTCTACAAATAGTTGGCTGTGATTCTTGTAGTGGGTAAATATATGTGTTGTTGGTAACAGGTCTAATGTGTGTGTCCTCCACGATCACCATGCAGGCTTGTTGAACGCTATCAACACATTGTAGTGTGGTGCAGACACGGTATTACCGTGGCTAGATTTGCATAGCCATTGGTGCATGCGACATCTTGGAGCAAACTTTTACAAATAATTTAAGAGCAAGAGGTTGATAGATCCTTTTAAGAAGTTGTGCAACCAGAACCAAAGGAGGAAGTTTGATGCTCTTTCAGAAGAGCTGGATAAACTAACCGGTAAGCACATGGATGAAGTTTTGAAGAAGCCAGTTGTACCAAGGGAGGAGGAGCCTGAGGCCTAGAACCTTTACCACTTGAGCTGCAGAGTGTGACCAGGAGAAGGAAAGGTGGAATGAGGGTTACATGTTTCTTCGACTGGATCAGATATGAACCATTGGAGAAATGGGCACTAATTGCAGACATTGATGGTTCACGTTATGGGATTATAACAACTAACCTCGCAGAGGTTTACAATTGGGTAATGAAGGGGAATAAGTCTGCCATTGGTGGCAATTATGGAGGAAGTCACTTGTGGGACGCAACGGTATCTTCGAGAGCATTACAATAAGACAACGCTATATATGGGGAACTCGCAAATGGTGTATACGGAGAAGATAACAACTTACATGGAAGAGAAGAGCGGGAATGGCAAGTCCCACATAGTTCATGTTGTTGGAAACCGTCAGCATGTCTTCGAGGTGATGTTGCGTGACAAGGGCGGACTGGGTATCGGAAGACAGAAAATTACAATGGAATACATGTTGTGGCCAACAAACAACAAGTGCTAGTGCACTTGCAATACGCCATCACTGATGCATTTGTCTTGCTCTCATGTGCTTGCTTGTTGCGCGAAGGGCAACATAGAGTCGTAGTTTTTCGTGTCACTGTACTACCGCTAGGAAGCTGTAGAAAGCACTTGAGCCGGCGAGTTGCTTGGGTGGCGGGTGGTAAAAGATTTCATGAACCCACCTGAAAATGGTGCGTATTGGATTCTAGATCGAAACAACAAGGTCAACATAAAGGGGTGACGCAAGACTCGGTGTATCAGGAATGATATGAACGATGCTGAGGGAGCACGACCCCGCAAGAAGTGCCTAGTATGCGGAGGTCCGCATTCGAGGGGGCAGTGAGATAAGTATCCGGTGGACACTCTTGCGTTAGGCGAGGAGGTTAGGCGTGTCCCGGTACTCAAGGCGAAGAAGAAGAAGAAACCTTCAAACGAGACTATAAACAAGGGATTATTGTTTCCATGTTGTATTAATAATTGGATGGTGTCTTATGTTTGTAATACTCGAAGCATATTGTATTATGTGTTATTTGGAGTTAATGGACAACCTGAGTATGTGACGTTATATTTTGATCATGTTGTATTATATATTATTCGGAGTACCTGTCAACCTTAGTATTTGGTGTAATATTTGGACCACGTTCTAATATTTGGACCATTTGGTTATGTTATATTTGCACTACCTGACTATTTGTTGTAATATTGCAAACTTTTGGAAATACTCATAATTTATTGTACATAATTTGTTATACTATGATGTTTTCGAACAACCTGCTACATTTCTCCTCATATTGTGTTTCATTTATGTATTATTATTTATGTTTTATTTCTCTCGAGTTCAATTTTTACTTTACATATTGTGCGTTGCATTACGATGTGCTCGTTGTATTCATTATGTTAATGTACTACAATATATTTTTCTTCTAGGTATGGAGCTCATTGACCCCGTGATCGATGCGATGCATCAGACACACTTAGACGACACCCAGTTGTACCCCACCTTGCGTTTACGTACTCCGGACTACTTCTAGAGGCTTGACTAGCGCTAGATGCCGAGGTAACTAGTTTGTTCATTATGTGTTTGTTATTCAAAATAATCTGATATTTACTCTCATTATTTAATTTTTGTAGGTTGAGGGCATCGGGTCTCCGTCCGGTGGCAAGTCTCCTCAACCCGACTAGGGACCGACCCCCGGATGCCCCTTGACTGGGCACTACTTACTGCACTGGTCGACCGCTGGTGGTCAGAGATGCACACTTTTCACCTGCCCATAGGTGAGATGACTATCATGCTACAAGATGTCTCCATGCTACTGGGATTGCCCTTAGCGGGGACTGCAGTGTTTGGCCCGAACTTGCACGCTGGGTGGAGGAACGAACACCTTGCTAGGTTCAACGGAGTCATCCCTGAGGGTCAGTAGCCTCAACAGGTGGGCTTCAACTCACCCCATAGTCCATTAAAGGCCTGGGTTGAGCAGTTCCGGGCAGAACGTCTGACGCTAGAGTCAAAGGACTCGAGAGTGTGACGGCATATAGAGGCGTACCTGTTGTGGCTATTCGGATGAGCCCTCTTCAACAGCACGCACGCGGACACCATTGATAAGCGGTTCTTTTTCTTCGTGCAGCAGATTGCGGACGGCCCCCTGGAGCAGGTCCCTTAGTATAGTTGGGGCTTCGCGGTCCTAGCGTAAGGCCTGCAGCAGCAGGAGTGACTCCGCATACGAGCGCTTTGACATAGGGAGGCCGTATCTGAGCTCGTACGATGAGTACGACGATTCTTTCTACTTCCTCGACGAGTTTGGCCTTCACGACGCACTGGACGATCCTGTGATGGGTTTGCTCTGGTGCTAGCGTGACATAAGTAATACAAGTTAACACATTTGTTTAATTACTATTATTTGTTATGCTTATATGCATGAAATTTTTCTTTTTCTTGCAGCCTAGGTGGGCAATGGTGATGACATGCACTTCGTACCCTCAGTTCGTTGCTGCATTCAACCAGTTGCAGATGGACAGGGTGCGCTAGACACCTTACGACCACGAGTCGCTCACAACGCGCACACCTCTTGGCCTCTCCAAGTTGTGCCACAGGGACCATGCCCTCTGGCTTACGATTCGGCGGCTGGTCTTTGACATCACGGTCGAGCCTTACTACCCGGACAGAGTGTACAGGCAGTTCGGGTTTCACCAGCACTTCCCCCTGCCGCGGCGAACGACGGACAACACTCACTTGTAAGTATTTATTGTTATAGGTTTTTTACTAATCATGTTTTTAGTTTCGTAAGCGTAACTTCATCTTGCAGGATGACGAGGAAGGGTCAGGGCATCGTGTACAATGCAATATGGAGGGGTATGATGTAGGCATGGGTGGAGGAGTGGGTGGATGCGGTTGTACACGTCCACGTTCCTAGCAGGCCTTACAACCCTAGGACGGAGGACGCATACTTGCACTGGTTCCACGAGGCCATGTGGGTTAGGTGTATCTTAGTGCCTCTAGAGACATCGCAACACGAGCCGAAGGTCACTGACACTTTTGCTACGGAGCCGCCAGCGGCATACCACGCACTAGTACGTGTGGCTTGTTAGATTGTACTGACTTCATTTCTTATATTAAATGTGTTTTCTCGTGCATTGTAGTCGAACACATGTAGGGACTTCGACACGGAGCTACTAGATTTCGTGGACCGCTGGGAGTCGGTCCCATCGCAGGTTGACCCGGGCGAGCTAATGGCCGGTCTACTTCAGTTGGCACGGTGTTGCCTCGACATGTTTTGACATGCTTCATGGCAGAGGTTACCAGACGTCGTCAAGTCTACCAGATAGATGAGGTTGCTATCACACGCTCGGGCTACGCCACCACGCTTGTACACAGAACCAAGCTCGTCGTCTCGGCCACCACCGCCGCGGTACATGTTGACTCCTATTTTTTGCTATGGTGGTACAGTTTCAGGTCCATCACTATCAATATTATCACTCAGCATTGCACCTTTCAATTCAATTATAATGTGATGCACGACCTTTGACATAGTTGTAGCATGCAACAGTTCCAGCCTCCTTTGACACAGCGTCCAGCTCGACTGCACTGGTTGGAGTTCACACCCGACGAGGAGGGCCCGTCGCAGATGGTGGGGGCACATCCACTAACACAGTTGTCGCAGCGCGACCCTGCCACCCCTCGAGCCCTCTGCGTGACCCCTTTATGTTCTCCACCGACCATGATATCTAACGCCACAAAAAATGTAACTTTCCTATGTGTGTCTACATGTTATGCTTCCATTTTGTAACCACCATGATACCTTCACGGCAAGTGATGAGGATTGACTATGATGCAACTCCACCGTATGTTGGATATTTACTTTCCCTAAGGCATGTCTACATGTCATACTTACATTTTTTATCGACCATGATACCTAACGCCACAAAAGTGTAACTTTTCTATGTGTGTGTCGTATCCCAGTGTAATTGTATTATGTAACCGTACTCAAATGAATTATCATCGGTCGTTATTGTACAAACATTTTTTAACTCACAAAATTGGCGACGAAACACAGTTTCTTGACCTTATCCCTGTTTCGATGAAAAGTCGTCACTCTGTATGTATCATTCCTCCTCTATGCAGATAACAACTATGAATCAATTATTGTTGCCCTTG
This sequence comes from Phragmites australis, assembly GCF_958298935.1. Lineage (NCBI taxonomy): Eukaryota > Viridiplantae > Streptophyta > Magnoliopsida > Poales > Poaceae > Phragmites > Phragmites australis. The sequence goes on along the minus strand of NC_084942.1, from coordinate 23,222,444 downwards.
TATCATTGAACATTAGTTGAGACTGTTCCTGCACAATGTAAAAGGAACCACTCCACATTGTTAGAGAAGATGCTCGAGCGTGTGACGCATCACATCCACAACACTTGCACCTACAGCCGACCTACACCTATAGCTTGAACACATCCTTACTCCATGCAGTAAAATGATGAGGAAACACTCGCCCGTGATTTTATCCCTTCTTCTCTCTCTGATGGCGGACGCTTTCGACAAGCATGCAATAACTCTCCCTCAAACACAGTGAACAGTTTCTGGCAGTATTCCCCATTGTGCATGTAAGGGTAACCAATCCATGGCTACTTCATCTTCAACACAGTCCAACACAATCTCTTCCATGGCTACCGGTTCCGGGTTCGGGTCCAAGATTGACCATTACAAGTTATGGCGCGACTTTTTTGATAGATTTAAGCATGAGGACGAAGAGCGAAAGAGAAATAAAGACCCACAACAGAAGAAGAGGGAGATCGAGCTTCAGATAGAAGGGCACGAGGTATGCATGCCACGGTGCGACTGCGGTAAAATAACACGCCAAAAACCGTTTCCGCCGCCACGGTTGCTTGGTACTGATGTGGGGTAAGTGTGCATGACATCCTACCATGCTATGAATTTCATCTAATTCACCTGCTTCCCTCCAACAGTACAGCAAGCCTAGTTGCAAGTACGAATGATATGCAAATAAAGAAGAGTACGCGAACATCAACTATGGCTACGATGAGGCTGAGGCAATGTGAGGACCCGTCCAAACAGTATTTGAACTAATCATCAGGCGGATCATTAACATAACCACAACCTCGACGATTAATCAAAATACCGCTCCGGCAGTCCCGGCACGTGTTTTGTGCCCAAGGATCGGAACACATGCCTTCCAACATGTACATCACAACATAGCTTAATAAAGAGCAAGTAATAAACATTATATTACAAAAGTTAAGCATGCAACTAATTTCAACAGTTTTACAACAAAAGCGAGCTAGGAGGAGACAAAACCCCTCAACTCCTAACCAATAAAAGATCTACGCAGCGGAAGAAAATAAACTATAGAACAAAAGGATATGGAGCCACATGCCCTTAGGCTCCATACCAAGAACACCGAGTTCGGAGTAGAATGTGCTACTCCTGCCCGCCACCCTGATCGGCAGGCACAAAGTAGCCAAACACCGCCTCTTCCTCGCCAACCTATGAACCTGCATCAACTTAAGGACAGCACCCTGAGTACGAAGGTACTCGCAAGTCTTACACAGTATGGGTATATATATTCCCGACTCCAAGGATCATGCATTAAGCTGGTAGCAAGAATTAACATGGTTAAGTTAATTAAGCGGTAAGCAACCTGGACGTATGTGTGAGCAACTAGCTTAACCAACATATATGAAACTACCCTGCCATAACCAACAACTGAGCATATATAAAAGTAACAACAAGTATATCAATGTGAACAAGTGCCAACTCGAACCACCAACCACCATACCCAAACCAAAATTACATGCCCACCCATCAACCTCATTCCATCATCCACAAACCACAACGAGAACTCTACGACCGATGCAGATGAAACAATAGCATGCTCATGACCGAGAGCGCGGTATTTCGAAATATTTATGCACCCTGCAGGGGGATACTCCTGGACCCACACGACACGAGGATCATTCGGCTTGTGCCACCGGCCAAAGTGCACACAAGGGGGTACTCGTGATAACCTTTCCCAACTAGCCTCAACCGTGTGGGGCATGCAACGCTCGGCGCGGCGGTACTAGAACTACTCCCTGAGTAAACTAGTACCGCTTACAAGCCCGTCCGCTCACACCGTCGTTGTTCACGCCCACAAAGCCACAGTTGCGAAGGTATTCGGCTCGCCTTACCATTAGATCGACATATGGTAAGTAAGGTAAGTGCTAAAGCCAACAACCCCGACGATCGGTGCTTAACCGGTGCAAACGGTCTACGGTGCCCGGTTTTCCTCTACCGTCCTACCCAGGGGAACTCCACATCCGGGCAGGCTAAACACCCTCCTAGCACCGCTCACACCTCGCCTCATACTCACCACTCACCAACCATACCATCACCATCAACATGTAATTGTAAACAGTACTAGATCCTATCCTCGCGAACAACAGAGAACACCGTCGTTCGACTTCTACCAAAATACCTAAGCATTGCTAAGCATAGAGAATACCTTTAGACATCGACATCATCTCTAGGCTTCAAGGAACATACATGAACTCGTGACCAAGGTAGAAGAATGCAACGGCATAGATTCTACCCAAAGGTGCCCGACACATGCATACATACATAAGCATAGATAACACTTTAGACTTTCAAGTTAACACGGTGTAATATGATAGATGCTTGCCTTGATGCACTGGTTCACAAAGGTGCGGCGCGTCGGGATCGACCTCGGCCTCCGGGGTCGACGGATCGACGTTCTCTAAAAAGATCAACGCGTGCAATGCAATGAGTATGAATGAAGTGCAAATACATGCCACAATATTCATATAATGGATGAAAATATTTTTCCTAGATAGAACAAGTCATAAGGAAACTAGTAAAATTGGATTCATCAATTTTGGACTTATGATGAATTAACGGTGAATTAATGAAGCTTTAACCTAATTAATTAACTCAGAAATTTAATTCATTATTTCATGGCTGGAGATATTTTTAATAGGTATAGTAGGTTATTATGAAACCAACAAAATTTGTTTCATTATTTTTGGAGCTACAGAGAATTTATTATGAATTTTACAAGTTTCAGCAAGCAGTAAATGTGCTGTCTGGGTGTACAGCGGTCAGACCGAGGGCCACTGGCGGTCAGACCGCCAAGATTCATGGTCAGACCGCCGGAAACGCGGTCAGACCACCCTAGTACAGAGAGTTTTGGCCCCTGGCGGTCTGACCGGCTGGGGTGGCGGTCAAACCGCTGGGAGTCGCCGGGGGCACTTGGGGAGCTCACCGGCGACGATTCCGGCGATATTTGGAGTGGAGACTTGGACCTAGAGCATCACATTGACTTCCTCTACCACATAGGACAACATGCATACGTCGAAATCGACCAAAACTCGGCTATTGCTTCTAATTCATCAAGAACTCATGAACTTCAAACCCGTAGCTCAAAATTCGAAATCCAACCATCCAAAAGGTGGATTCTTGCCATGGGAGTTTAGGGGACTCACCCAAAGTCCTTTACCAAGGTTGTGGACTGTCGATTGAAGGAGGAAACGAAGGGAAAAGCTCGGGAGACGAAGAAATCCGGTATTCTTCACATTTCAACCCTAACACCAAAAGACACCAAATCCGGCTCAAATCCTTCGGGAATGAGCAAACAAATTGGAGGAATGGAATGCTTGTGAGCTTGTGATCGCAATGGTACCACATGCATACCTTGATTCGGCTCCTAGAACGCGGATTTGAGGGAGAAAGGAGAGAGGAAGTGAGAGGGAGAGTGAGCTCTTGCTCCCTTGCTTTGGCTGGTTGGGAGAGGAGAGAGGCACGTGAGTGGGAGTGAGGGAGCAGGTGGGGCTGCTGCCCAAGTGGAGGGAGGGATGGTGGGGCCGGGTGGGTCCCACATGTTAGAGAGAAAGAGGTATATTTTAACTACGAATTTAATTCTTTTCTCTCTCGAATTTTTTTCTCTCATCCAAATGATCTCAAACGAATTGCATTAGTAATCCGAATTAGAATTACGCAAATTTAAATATAATGCTTAAAAGCATGATTATGCTTAATTGCGTGATTAAGAATTTGGGACGTGACAGGCAATGAGGCGCGCGGATGTGGAACAGCTGAAGATGAGGCTACGAGAACTAAATGAAGAGTGGTGGGATAAGTACATCACTACATGTGGTAACATGCAGGTTCCTCCATAATACGTGTGGGGTCTACTGGCTATACCGGGGCCTGTGGTGCGTGAACTGGCACAAGGGTACGTGTGCAGCAAACCCCACCCCATGGATGCAACTTTCAAGAGATCCGTTGGGAATATCTAGATGAGAAGTTTCCATCTTTTCCACTAACCCAATAGATATTTTCTTGCACCCGGCAATCTATCTTTCCATAAGCCATGTTTCATTTAACGATGGAGTACTATGTGCTATTGTAACTTGGCGTAGATTGTGTACTACATGTGATGTACTTTACTTCCATCAATGAAATGGCAGAGATTTATCATTCTACCAATACGCTTTTTCTAAGCCCAATATGTGCATAGGATTCTCTGCCTTCTATGTTGAGGCAACAATAACTCATTGCCAAACTTTTCCATAATGAAATGATCGCATCGAGCAATAACTTTCATAAGGAATCTCTTACAAGCATCAATGCCATAACTTTTCCAGCTTTCACAGGGAATTTCAGGTCATTTGTTCTTGTACACAATACTCCCATGCTCCAGCCCTTGCCATACCCATGCACTCAGTCAATGCACCTACTCTCAGCCACCATAAATAACCTCACCCTCAACCATGGATAGACAACTCATTCCTCAACTCTCTCAACTGCAATGTCTTCCTCAGCTCCACCAAGCCCACCCAAGAAATATTATGGGATTTTCATCCCTAGGAGGTCAAACCACTGATGTGCTTCTGTAACGACCCTTGTAGGTTTCGCGAGTCCTAGGACATCTCCTACACCTATGACAGACGCTTCTTTATGTGTGCCAACTATTAGGACGATCCACCTCGATATAGACCGTATGAGTACCCATCGGTATAGCAATATAGATCACTCATGTGGCATTTTTCATACGATTTCATGCACTGTCTTACTAATTTTTCCTCTTGTTTCATTTCTTCAGTCTCCTCCACCTATCTGTGACTTCATAGGATGACTGGACATGGAGCAAACTGAGGACTAAAAGCGGTGGATTGACATGAGCATATGGTGAAGGAGGCAAGCTTACTAACGCCGGGAGTACGAGCAACAGTAGGAGGAACTACAGCTCAAGCATCAGGAGGAGTAGCGCATGAGAAAGACAGTGAAGGAGCGTGTCGCGGTTGAAGCATGCGAAGCAGAGAGGGAAAGAAAGCAGGAGAAGACCCGTCGTGCTAAGCGGAGGGCCCCGATGCCCTGCGAAAGGGCAAATATCCTAGGTGCACTCAGTACAGCGCATCTATTGTAATTCGGCCTATTTTCATTCCCTAAGACATGTTATGTTTAGCAGCGATACACTATTAAGCTAGTCGTTAGACGTACCGTACATGCCAACGTTTGTTGTCCTCATCCTTACCGTATGTAACATCCATACCGGGTTCTATGATAATTATGTTTTACTACTACTATTGTTTATGATGCCATTTAGATAACTATTTGCACAACAAATATTTTCGGCTATTCAACATCCGCACACCTTATTAGCTCAGCCTCCTTGTAACTGTAGTTAATATTTTCGATAGAGTTTGACTTCTTTTATACGATGTACACTAAGCTTTGGCGGTGTCTCAATAAAAATTACATGGTATTTCTCAATTTATTAAAAAAATTCAAGTAAAACGGAGCTTGTCGGCATACGGCGTGCTGACAAGCCTGTCAGTTGTCAGCTACCGTGACACCCTTATCGGTGTCTACCCACGGACCTGTTGGTATGCGGGATGCCGACATGCCTTTTGTCCGCATTCCGCATGTCGATAGGTTCCCGGGCCTAGTGCCACATCGGCTGTCCGCAATCAGAGTACCGGCAGGTTAAATACTCCACGTATCGATAGGTATCTATTCTTACTAATTTGTAAATTTGACTATTAATTTTATAATTTTCCAATAAAATAATATTATTAAAAAAATTCAATGGGATCCAAGGAAATCTTCGGGGGCTCCCTGACAGACTGAACTCTGAAGTTTGGTGTTAAGACTGTTAGCTGCAGTTCAGTTTTCCCGTCATATAAATAGTCTTGTTCACTGCATTCTCAGAAAAGCAATTGAGCAAACCCTTGTGATGACCTTTGTACCACAGAGGTCATAAGCAAACAGATTGAGATTACCCGCGGCTAGTTCCACCGGACGGAGACCCGTGCAGTCCCTCCGGCAACTTAAGGATTGCATGTGAACCCAGCCGCCCGTTCCAACGACGAATGATCTAGATTGATTGTTACAGTATGTATACTACATGTATATTATAGTGATTTTGCTACGTAAAACATGTACCTTTTATCGCTACAGTGTTGCGGTCACACTGGTGACTGCACAGGAACCGGATCTAGCTCCACATCTCCTCACCATCTGACAGCAGCAACAGCGATGGAGTCCCCGGTGATGCGGTGACTTGTCCAGCTTCCAATTTGTTTTGGTAGAAGCTTGCTTGGACCTGCCAAAGGCGGATCAACGGTGTACTGCCCGATCAACTGCAGGCAATCCAGCAGTACGTTCTGAAGAGCCAGGAGTGCTGCCTGGTCTCAGATGGTCCTTTGCCGGAAGAAGATGCTCAGGTGGCCTTTCCTTTTGAGCAATGCAATGCTTAAGTTAGATTGATCGATGTAACAAATGAGAATGTCTGAGAAAAAAATTGCTTACCTAATTTTAAGTTGGAACATAAGAGAGCTAATCTCAGGGGCTAAGATCGAGAGCAACTCAAGGTGAATCGGTCGATTGCCGACTTACTGAACTGTAAAGGCCACACACGTACTGTGCATTTTTAACTGTGTTGCAGTTTGTAGCAATCCCTGAGCTCATTGTTTCTCCCAGGATTATATATTGAGATATTCAAGCATTGCAGGTGGTGCTTTCCTATTTCAATGAAATAATATTACGTGCAATGTGCTCCTCCTGCTTTTCTGAATGGAAGTTCGAAAGCAGTATAAGTTGCCGATGATGTTTGTGGCCGCTCGGAAAAAGGAAAAAAAAAAAGTGCTACAGGTGAGTTTGCAGCTGAACCTGCCTGCAACTTGGCAGGTGTCACGGAGGCACGGAGCTAGCCAGCCAAACAAGTCTCTGGCCGGTTCCTGCGTTGTTGATCTTCAGACTTGGCATGTGTCGCGGCCTGGAGCGCGACAGCGGCGGCGGCGGCGAACCGGGAGGCCGCGCCGGTAGCATGAGGCGTCCCTTATGTGATCTTCAGACTCGAATTAATTCAATCCACTCCATCTCCATGGTTGCCTGCAACGCATCAGTGATGGTTCAGACTCCTGAAACTCAAAATGCAGAGACCGTTTCTTCAACTGGAAGGAGGTGCATGATTGGTGATCATGAGGCCTGAAGATTGCTGAAGATGCAGTTTGCCCGTGAAGTTTATTATTTGGTGATCTAGGTGGTCTGCTCTGGCCTCTGGGTCGTAGTGCTCTGAGGTTCGGGCACTCCACTTTCATTTGCCGTCGGACTTATCGTTTGCAGCTTGTTTCAGACATTATTTCCGTGTTGATGGAAAAGGGAATGCCCAGTTCGAAGAAAATATATGTCAGGATGCAATTGGCCGATGGCTTGCTGAACTGTATTATATAAGAGATGCAATCGGCCAATTGACCCAACGCGCAAAGTTTTTCAGATTTTATAGAAGAGATGCAAATAAGCATAAGTGTTTAAGTACGACCACTGGGCATTTTCTAGCTGTGTTGCAGTTTGTAACATGGAGTATAGCTCAGGCTCTCATAGAAGATCACTAAGCTGATCTTTTTCCCATGATTATATATATTAAAATTTTCAAATTGCAGGCTTTCAGGTGGTGTTCTCTTCATTGTAACAAAAATGAAACAGTGAAACTGGGATTGATTTCAAGCTTGGTCCTTTATGTGTATCATTGCTGGTGACATGAGATTGAGCATTTCTGAACTGATATTGCATGCTATGTGCTGAACTGATATTACATGAGATTGAGCATTTTTTATGTTTGACAGCAGTAAGTTGCTGGTGATGTTTGTGATCACTCGACAAGCAGAATCCTTCAGACGAACCTGCAACTTGGCAAACCAGTCTACAGCAATTCCTGCGTTGTTGGCGCACCCAGATAAGCAAGCTAGCGTGCGAGAAATATCGGCGGCATGATCCTAGCCCGTCGGCCCCGGCGACGTGTCTGCCCGCCTTCTGCCGCCGGCCGCGAGGTGCGCGACGAGACCAGCGTCGCCGCGGACCGCGAGGCTATGCACTGCATGTTCCAAAACCGTTTTTTGACGTTTGTTTCACCCCGAAACGGTTGCAGGTTATGGGTATGGCGCGGTCCTCCGTGCTGGTGCCGGACAGGGAGGTGGCGGAGGCCATGGCACCCACCATCTGACGACGCCGACCGAGAGGACCCCCTCGACGGGGGACACCTTACCGGTGCACACGCAGAAATTTCCCGCGACGGTGGGGGTACCGGTGACACCGAGCGCGGCGGCGGCGGCGGCGAACCGGGAGAGCGCGCTGGCGAGAAGCCACGGAACCAACAGTCCAGTCGAGGTGGTCGTTACTTCATTTACCGTCAAGGGTCGAGGTCCCCTGGACCGTTCGATCAAAAGACTGCGGCTGAGATTCGATCTCTAAGACTTCAAGCAAAAGCGTCTTCTGGGCTACGCGGTCGTTGAGGGTAGAGTGGGACTTTGAGCCGTGTCATTTTTGGGCCGTTCACAATTCGAGCAGTTCGGTATGGTATGAAATATTTTGGATCGGATCGATACAGCATGAATATGAGGGCTATGCCATTCCTAGGACTATGGCACGGTGAGCATGTCGGCACTGTATGATAGCTTGGGCCGTGTACGTGATGGTACGGTACGAAAATGGTACGACATAATATGCATGACTATTTTTCCGTACTTATCCTCTAATACAAAACGTGAGACACTAATACAGATGTGTGAGTATGAGAGACACAAGTGTGAAATGGTAAGAGATAAATATGTAAGCATTGTCAGGTGATATGGAGCATGTGTGAGCATGAGAAACACAAGTGTAAAATTGTAAGAGATAAATATGTAAGCATTATCAGGTGATATGAAGCGGGGTTGTGCCTGGGTCGGCACATCACGACGACAGCACGGTGTGCCAATGGTTGTGTTTGGGCCTTCCTAGAGTTGAATCGTGCTGGTACGACACGACACGATGGGCCGATTATGCCTAGTGAGCATGGCACAACGTGCCACGAGGCACGACGGCACGGCTCAAGTCCTAGCACTAGTCAAGGGTGAAGATGGGTGGGGGCGTGTTAGCAAATCTCTAGCGTGGGAAGAATAGGACAAGCATAGTTGGGGTAGGAGAGAAGAATCAGCAAGCAAAAGTAGCAGGTGGGAAGAAGAACAGTGGAGGCGGGAGGAAGGAGGCAGGTAGATTATGTCTGAGTGATCATCTGTTCAGGCATACCCCTCTTCGCTCCACTCTCTTTCCTATTTATCTTGTTCTATTACATGGCCTTGGGCCCATTAATTCACTGAGTCCACTCATCGCCAACAACTTTTGGATTGAGCTTCTTCTGGCACTCCGTCCTTCGCAACCCGGTTGCTGTGTTGCCCATTGCCGGATGTGCTGCAACATCCTCTCCACCTTTGGAACCTGCTTAACCCCAAGCAAGAGCTCACGGAAACTCCTGTCGTAGTGCCTCGGCATCCTCCCAAGTGGCAAGCTCCTCTAGCGGGGACGGCCATTTCACCAGTACTTGAGTGATCGACGACGAGCCGTGTGTGACCAGGCGTCTTTGCAAGATGCGCTCTAGTATCTGCAGGGTCAGATCAGCTGAAGGTAAAGGAGGCAAAGTTTGAGGCTTACTTCCAATGGCTAGCTTCAGTTGCGAAACGTGAAATACAGGATGAATTGCACTTGTAGGAGGAAGTTCCAGCTTGTATGCAACCGGATTGATCTTATCCACGATGCGAAATGGACCGAAGAACTTAAAGGACAACTTATGGTTGGCACGGGTAGCAACCGACGATTGAACGTATGGTTGTAGCTTCAAGAAGACCCAATCACCCACTGCAAATTGCCGTTCTAATCATTTCTTATCAGCTCGCGCCTTCATTCTTTGTTGAGCATGGAGCAAATGTTGATGCACCAGGCGATCCACTAACTGACGCTCATTTAGCCAAGTTGCCAAATCAGTGACCGAACAATTGTGACCATCTTCGATGCCCAAATGGCGTGGAGCAGTACCATAAAGAATCTCGAATGGTGACATGTTGAGGGTGGAATGGTAACTAGTATTGTACCAATACTTGGTCTGGGAGATCCATTGACTCCATTTTGTCAGACAAGAACTGATAAAACAACGCAAATACGTCTCAACATGTTGATTCAACCCCTCGGTTTGCCCGTCCGTCTGAGGATGGTACGCTGAGCTCATGCAAAGAGTAGTGCCCGCTAGCTTAAAAAGCTCTTGTCAAAAGTGACCAAAAGTGACTTGTGAAAATGCGATCACGATCCGAGATAATTGATAGCGGCAAACAATGAAGTTTATACACAGTATCAATGAAGATGCGAGCAATTTGTTGCGCTAAAAAGGGGTGAGTCAGTGGAATGAAGTGTGTATACCGCGAAAATTTGTCAATCACCACCAGGAGCGCATTAAAACGACCAGGTTGTGGTAATCCTTCGACAAAGTCCATCGAAATGACCTGCCAAGACTGAGTAGGTACTGATAGGGGCTACAATAATCCAGGATACTTGGAACGGTCTGGTTTCGCCTGTTGGCAGATGAGACAGCCCTGCACAAGTTGACGCACTTGTGATTTCATTCCCTTCCAAGAAAAGAGCTGCTTAATGCGTCGATATGTGACTGGAAACCCTGAATGATCGCCGAGAGCACTGCTATGGAGTGTTGTGATAATCTGTTGTCGTATTGCCGGATCATTCCCCACCCAGATTCTTTGTTTGTACCAAATGACACCTTGATGAAGAGTATAAGGGCCTTTTGAAGATGGTTTTGTTGTTAATGCCACTAATAGTTTCTGAGCTTCGGGATCATTCATGTAGCTGGCAATTACCTCAAGTAACCAACTTGGTTGATAAGAAGATATTGCACTGAGTTCGGAGTCCTCCTGGGGCCGGCGGGAAAGAGCATCCGCCACCCTATTTTCAGTGCCTTTTCTGTAGATGATCCGATACAACAATCTTAAGAGTTTCGTGAATACTTTCTATTGTCATGTTGTATGCAAACGTTGTTCATTCAAGTGGGAGAGACTGCAGTGATCAGTATAGCTCACAAATTCACCATGATGCAAATAAGAGTGCCACTGTTCAATAGCTAACAGTATTGCAAGCTATTCTTTTTCGTAGGTCGACAAACCTCGATTGCGAACTCCCAATGATTTACTGACAAAAGCGATGGGGTGACCGTTTTGCATTAAAACAGCACCCACTCCAGCTTCACTTGCGTCTGTCTCCACTTGAAAAGGTTTCTGAAAATCGGGAAGGGCCAGCACCGAGGCTACAATTAGAGCTTGATGTAGCGATCAGAAAGCAGTGTCAGCTGTTGAAGTTCAGATGAAAGTAGCATTCTTGCGCAAAAGTTCAGTCAAGGGCCGGCTAATTGAACCAAAATGGCGCACGAATTTCCTATAATAGCCGGCAAGACCCAGAAAACTGCTTAATTCCTTGACATTGAGAGGTGTTGGCCAATCTTTAATTGCAGCTATTTTTGAATCATCAATCTGAACACCAGCTGCAATAACAATATGACCGAGATATGCGATGCTTTGTTGAGCAAAGGCACACTTGGAGAGCTTAACCCTCCACTGATCAGTCCTTAACAGCTGTAGGACTTGTTGAAGATGATCCACGTGCTCAGCTAGTGATTTGCTATATACAAGAATGTCATCGAAGAATACTAACATACTTTTGCGCAACAGTGGAGAAAGAGTGTTGTTCATGGTGCCTTGAAATGTGGCTGGAGTCCCTGATAGGCCAAAAGGCATAACTAAAAACTCATAGTGCCCAATATGAGTTTGAAATGTAGTTTTGAACTCTTCTCCCCTAGCCATTCGGATTTGATGGTATCCAACACGTAGATCCAATTTAGAGAACCAACAAGATCCAGCTAACTCATCTAAAAGTTCATCGAATTGGCACAAAAATTGGATAAGGGTAAAGACGCAGTCGGGTGCCAACGGCTTATTCAAGTGCCCCGGATTAGAACATGATATTTACTCTTGACAGTCAAAGCATTCAATTGACGATAATCAACACAAAAGTGCCAACTCCCATCCTTTTTCCTTACTAAAAGAATAGGAGAGGAGAATGCACTAGAGCTAGGTTGTATGATACCTTGTTGCAGCATGTCCTGAACCTACTGTTCCATTTCATCTTTCAGTGCTGGTGAGTAGAGATAGGGATTGATATTGACCAGATGTGCACCAGTGAGAAGAGGAATGTTATGGTCACATGATCTGGAAGGAGGAAGGCCTTGAGGTGCTGCAAACACATATTCAAATTGTTGCAAAAGTTTCTAAATGACTGGTGGTACAGGTGGCTAATTGTTGTTGTCGGTGTCAGAAATTACAGCCATGAGATTCACTGCTGGAACTGACTGAGGTACAGGTAAGATACCTTGTAATGTGATCCAAGAGCCAGCATAAGGGATGGTCATACTCTTAGAGCCACAATGGACCTTCATCGGGCTAAAGGTTTCTAACCAGTCCATGCCAATGATTGCATCATAAGATTGCAAAGGAAGAACCTTCAGAGATTGACTAAATAAAACACCCTGAATAGACCACTCCACATTCTGAAATTTCTAGTGACATTGAAGTATGCCACCTGTACTCTCAAAGGCATAGCCAATTGTGTTGCACCGTGAAGTTGAGTGGCAATGACAGAACTTATGAAGGAGTGGAAACTACTTAAATAAAAAAACATCACCATATCAACTCCTTGAATATGCCCTTGATGTTTTAGTTTTTGGAGATTCCTTGCCGGTGAATGCAGCACAAGACAACGCCAACAGAACCCCTTCTGAAGATTGGTCCTGCTGGTCAGATACAAAATCTTCTGCAGAAAACAATTCCCAAAGTTCTTGTACTGCATGAAGCTGTACTATTGGGCTGCATTTGTGTTCTCTTGTCCACTTTTCAGCACATTGATAGCACAGGCCTCTAGCTTTTCTGTATGCACATAGTGCTACCATTTTGTCTTCAGATTGGTGCTGATGAGCACCTTCCATGCCTCTTCTATCGTCAGCTGGTGCAGACATAAATGATTTTGCTAAAGAAGGAGCCTGTTGGATGCCCATTGTCTTCAGTGTTGAGCGATGACTGGGCAGCCATTCAGACTTGCGATAGTCACGCCGCTTGGATGAATCTTCAACCTCCTCCTGCAAGCCAGAAAGGGTACAAGCAGTATCCAAATCGACTGGACGCTGAACCATAACTATTGTTTTAATATCATCTTTAAAGCCATCAACAAACATGTTGTATAATATAACGAATCAGGAATTGAGTCATAAGCCGCAAGTTGATCAACCAATTGGACAAACTTATCACAGTAATCTTTAACAGTACCCGTTTGTCTGATTTGGAACAAATGGCGCAGTAACAACTCATGTTGATCGCGTCTAAAACGCATATGAACCATATCACAGAATTCATGCCAACTCACGATGCGCACACGCCGTTCGACAGATTGCAACCAACGTGCCACCACCCCAGTCAAATGCATGGACATGACTTCAATCCACATGGATGGTCTACACCAAACATATCAAAGTAATTTTCACATCTACTTTGCTAGAGTTTTGGATTTTCGCTATCAAATTCAGGGAAATTCATTTTAGGTAATCAGTGTCCGGTGTAGCATGAACTGGATGATGGGTGGCCCAATGAATCGAAAGTGCGAGATCCAGAAGAACATTGCTGGCTGGGGAATGGAGTGGTACCTCTGACCGGGGTGTGAGAGGGTGGTGACCGACCCAAACACATTCTCCCGGTGATCGGATTGTTCGTGGTGCCCATTAGGACCGATGGCGGTGTCTCCAATAGATGGGCACTGGCCAACCATCTCTGGTGCCATCAAGAGTCCCACAGATGCCACTGAGCTGTCGACGACAACCTGATCGATGTGCTTACGAAGCACACCCATCTCAAGTTGTAGAGGCTCCACCGCCGACGTGATCTGCAGCTTCCAAGTGTCGAGGATGATCAACGCATCTTCGATCGACTTGAACTTGTAGCCCAAGGTGTGCTCGACCCCATCGATGCGCTTTTCGACCGCATCAAAGCGATCACCGAGACCCTTGAATTCGTTGAGGAGGAGCTTCCATTGAGGATCCATGGCACCTGCTCGTTTCTGGAAGCGCGTGAAGTGGTGATGGGAATCCAGTGCGATAGCAGGATTGTAGGTCTCTGATACCAGGTTGTTAGCATATCTCTAGCTTGGGAAGAATAGGACAAGCATAGTTGGGGTAGGAGAGAAGAATCTGCAAGCAAAAGTAGCAGGTGGGAAGAAGAACAGTGGAGGCGGGAGGAAGTAAGCAGGTAGATTACCTCTCAGAGTGTTTATCTGTTTAGGCATACCCCTCTTCGCTCCACTCTCTTTCCTATTTAGCTTGTTCTATTACATGGCCTCGGGCCCATTCATTCACTGAGTCCACTCATCGCCAACAACTCTCGGATTGAACTTCTTCTGGTGTTCCGTCCTTCGCGCCCGGTTGCTGTGCTGGCCATTGCCGAATATACTGTAACAGGCGGCGGCATGGCGGAGGGGATGGCGGGGAGCGGAATTGGAAGAGGAGAGAGAGAGAGAGGAAGAAGGAGCGCCACTTGGTCCAGCTCGAGCAGGATGAGTCTCGTCCGAACCTGATGCCATTTGTGATGTGATGTTTCTGCTGAATTTGTGAGGTAGCTCGCGGCTGGAGATGGATGGTTCATCTTTTTGCATTTGCTCTTCCATTTCATATACTCCAATGCTTGTACTTTACAGTTTACACCCTGAAGTTCCCCGAGAATTAATAATCAGGACTGCGCGGGCTCGGATAGCGGCGTCGCGACGGGGCTGGGCACCGGCGACGATCGGCAGACGGGGCACGTCGGTTGGATCCGCAGCCACCGGTCGACGCAGTGCTGGTGGAAGGCGTGCGCGCACTCGGGCAGCACACGGAGCACGTCCCCGCCGGCGTACTCGCCCAGGCACACCGCGCAGCACGCCGCGGCCGTCTTGCCCGCCTCCACCTCCTCCTCGCCGTACACCACCTTGGGCAGCGCCTTGAGCGCGGCCTCGTCGAGCCCGGCCTCGACGTCCACGTCCCCCTCAGCTGCCCAGGCGCGCTCCTCCCGCGGGCGCACCGGCGGCGCTGTGGCCTCAGCAGACGCGGCGTTGCGGGCGCACTTGCGAAGCAGGTAGGCCATTGTAGCGACGGCCAGGAGGCTGACGACGGCGAAGACGACCTCCACATCCACCATATATACCGGCCGGGAAGAAAGAAGCTGGCCGGTGTCGTACGTGAGGGTGAGGCTCGCACGGGGCAAGCTTGCGATGAGCTAGCTAAGCTACCTGGCGATGCTGGGCTGGTGTAATCTCATTGCGTGCGTCAAACTACCCTACTTGAAGCAAAGATATACATGAAGCTTTCTAATCTGAGTAGACATCAGCAGCAGTATAATGTAGTGTGTGAGTTGATGAATGTTTTGCTTCCTGAATCCTGCCTGTGTGGCTGGGGTTGCACGGGACATCAAGCCAAGGTGTAACCGGGTGATGTGAACTGACAGGGACCGATAAAATCCTGACTTTTCCATGCTAGTTGAATGGACAATGTGCTCACGACAGTTTAATCCAGAAATGATAGGGGGACGTATTATATTGTTCATATATTATGTTACAATGCTAAAAATTAGTGCTGGTTGCACCTGACCTGATTGTGACAAACTTCAACAGGGGTCTCAATTCACTTGTCCTTTGGCTCTTCAACAGGGACACGAGACCTTGTCCATGGCCAGAATGTCTCCCTTTCTAGCATACCAAGACGAGGTGGAAGTTTCGTTTAATCTAGGGCGGAAGAAATACATGTCCATCGCAGCTGAAGTTTTTCAATTCATCGGACGTACATGTGTACATGCTAGTTCAAAACAATTGCATATTTGCGACCAGTCTGACCCCACCCAATAGCATATTTGCCATTAAAAAAGTGTAAATTTGCCACTCAAACGTCAATATACCAATTCCTTTTGCCATTATATTGACTCAGCAGGAGAATAAAATATCATCGGATTTGAGGTTAATATATGAGTTCTGGATATGTCATAGACACCGATAGCATTTTCTAACTTAGGTGATATTTGCGATGATATTTTCCAAATTCACTCAAAGATTATCCAACAAATTAAGTAATTATTTACCCTACATCTGATAAACAAACAGTGCTTGTGAAGTAGTCATGTATATGGGATCTAGCATTGTTGCGTATTGTTTCAGACATTTGTATTGATGCGCGCGTTTAGAATTTGTAATGGACTGAACATATTTTGAGCACCAGTACTAACTTTCTGCTCAATATTGCTTTTAAATTTCATTGATACAGATACAGATTACATGCCCTTTTCATTGTCAAGCCTCGAGACATCATCACACAACATGATGATACAGAACCTGAGTATGCACATGCAGGTTCATAACTTCAGGCATGCTGCCACCAAACATGCTAACACAAACATAGATGTCATTAGCATCATTCATGGTGTGGTGCATCTAAAATACCAATTAACAATCTGTCTAGTCTGACATATGACATTTTTTTGCTAACATTTTTAATTACCCACCCCATAAAATTGGTACAACAACTTATTTGTATTTATTTCTGATACACGGAGTAGAGTTTTGCCCCTTTAAGTTGGTAGGGAACAAGAGAAGTATGGCAGCCTCACACACGTATTCCTCATATCCAAAATATAGGTCGTTTACTTGGGCACAAGAATTAAGAAAGTATTTGGAATGAGCATGCTACCCTTCAACCATTGACCCTTTAACAGTTAATTAGAGTAGCTGTAAGTCATAGGTAACGAAGATGGAAGTTAAAGAGATAACTTACTAGTGCAATAAGAGAAAAATGAGAAAAAAGATGAAAAGTATCTCAAAGTGTAGAATGGCTTATATTTGGTAACATGTGGGGAAGACTAAAAAAACTTATATTTTGGATTGGAGGGTGTACTTGAGAACACCAGGTACATGGATTTTGTAGAAATAAAAATTCCAATCTATTATCTTGGGCAATGACGGAGCTTCCTTACGGCCAGCAGGGGCCTTGGCTCCCTTGCATTTGTGCAAGTTCCTCTTCCATTCACTGTTAGCCATTTACTAACACAGTTTATTCCATATTCCATTCACTGTTGGCCCTCTGACTTTGGCGGCAAGCTCCGCCAATGGTCTTGGGATCAAAATTGAACATGCAATCTTTAGGGCTCTTCATCCCCATTGTCATCCTCAACCTCTCCAAGTTGGTGTCATCAAAGCTTCATCACCAAGCATTAAGGAAACAAATTCAGAATAGATATACATGTGCTCCATTTTAGTCACTTTGCTGAAATGGATTTTATTTATTTATGATCTTAGCAATGTATATAGTTACCATACTTTGAAGAAGGCGAAGGGCCTGTACACATCAACGAGATGCATGACAAACTTGTATGAGCAGTTGAGTTTGTTGTAGAACCGGGTGAACTATCCACAGAGCAACAAATCTAGCAGGTGCAACATCTGCGTAGATGTATGGGCAGTCATAACCATCCATTTAAACTTTGTACTCCCTATGGTCATTAATACTATACGTGTAGATTTATCTTGAAAAATACTTTCATAATATTATATTTTTATTAGATATTATAACTATATTCTAATAAAAAATTATAGTCAAAGTTGAACATCAAAGACTGTAAAAAGTCAAAAGCGACAAGTATTTATGACCGGAGGGAGTAACTATTAATTTGAAAGAATTAGTAGATTGTCCTGTGCAACTAGATCCAACACAGTGTTGTAGCGCCAAACATGAGTTACTTAATATTCGATTCAAATATCAGGTGGAAACCGCCAATTCAGTTAAGTCATTGAAACCACTCATAAAACATGTTACATGTGTAGAAGTTTAAACAATCTCAAAATACTACAAGTAGAGGAGGTTGTTTTATAAAATGATTTAAAAAATTAAAATCAAACTTGATTTTGTTCTGTAAGATATGAAATCAGCGAACGACAATGAAAAAGATAAAAGTCAAGATAGTAATGTTTTTGTATGACGGACCTCGAGCGGTATATTGTAGGCAACGATCATGTAGAGGTGGAAACCCATGAGAGTTTTGAAGAAGAGCATCTTCTTGGTGGGGATGACCTTGCCATTGTCACCGATACGTGGGGTTCTTGTGATATGGCACAAATTGGACTAATAGAGCATGTCGTAGGTGGTTGGGTTGCGTAGCGACAAGGTGGCATGATACACCACCTGCGCAGTGACAAGGTGGCATGATAAACCCAACTCAATTTGAACTCAATTTTGTTGGAGATAAGGGCCGTGATTCTTGCTTATCCGTAGTTGGCGAGCTTATAGAAGTCGTCCTCCTTCGTATGCACGTCAAACTTGATCCTTGGCATGTGGCTGGCTTGGATTTCCCGTGATGGCGCAGCTCGGCAGCGCATGAGAGAGATGGAGAGGGAGCTGAGGTAGGAGACGATCGGGCGGGTCGAGGGGTCGAGCTGGGCTAGGCTAAAACAGAGAGAAGAGAGGGAAAGGAGATGGACTTCGACCTATTGACTCAAAAAGCTTTTCTTTTTCTTTTCTATTTTCTCTCATGTATATACATATATATATTTATATACATACAACGTATATACCACACATATATATATATATATACTTATATTAGCTTACGAAATCAACCAACCAATCAAACAAACAAATAAACACATATACACACTTAGGATTATTTAGTTTTGCAAAACTCTTTTATTTCCTTTGGAAAAAGTTCTTAATTTTCTTGCTTATGAGAATTTGGGATGCTACAGGTGGTGAGGTCGGGCCCGCTCAGATCTGGCAGCTGTGAGGCCAGGGCCACCCGGATCCGGTGGCAAGAGCCCGACTAGGGTCTCGATCGAGTTCCTCCACTTGATTCTCCACTCCCGCGTGCAATCCCCGTTGCGATGATGAGCCCTCGGTTCGGATCCCCCGATCTCAAGCCCCCTAGCTCCCCACCCGCGACGGCGCCTGCGATGACTGTGGATGACCCTCCCTCGTGGCCGTCAACGATGATCCCATATCCGGGCTCCAAACAGGTCGTACACAACAACATGCCACACACAGAGACACGACGTGAGATGAGCAGCGGTGGTGGCAGCGATAGTCCAGCTCGGGCGGGGGAGGCAGCGGCGCATGAAGACACCCTCGGACTTCCTAAAGTCCATCAGGGGCGTCCCGTCGTTGTCAAGCTCAACTCCGGCGTCGACTACCGAGGTGAATGAAAATTCTGTTTAGCTAACCATAGATAAGTAAGGCGCCTCAAACTTACCTGGGCTTGCCTTTCTTTTTTGTAATTGCTGTCATACTACCTCATTTTGTCTTATTTTTCTTGTTTTCACTTTTCAACATATTGCATATGTAATCCAAGCCTGTTTTTATTAACTGATATTTCTGAATTATGTACAGATAAATCAGCATATGTGTTCTGAGCAGGCGTGCACAATGGATCTACTAAATTACAGGTGCAGTCACATGCTATTTTACTGGTAGCTAACACATTCAACTTATGTAGCCAACTTAACAGAAGTTTTGTTGCCTATACTTTCTATCATGCAAGGTTCGCTTACATCTTTCTCAGGTCTTTCCTGGAAGAAGCTGTACTTCTGATGCATCTGGTTTGCATTTGAATGATGATGGCGCAGTGTTATTATGTCTTTAGGGTGTCTAACGATTGTGTTCTTTTCTTCAACTTTACTTCTTGCTTTGCAGGTTGCATTTCATTTTTGGGTTCACCTTGATGTGGGCTCTAAGTGTGATTTTAATGGATTGACCACTGAGGTATGGCTCCTTGGTGTTATTGGTGCGGTGAGAGATATGTGTGTCTGCTTTGATGCCGCGAAGACATGGATGGCAGTGAGAGCAAAGCCCCACCCGCCGCTGCACTGGTCATGCCTTGTTCAGCCTCTGTCTTTCTTTTGTGCATGAAGCAGCAGACTAGCAGAGCAGAGTTGTAGGTGTGTTTTCATAGCTAAAACGATCAACTTAAGATGACTTGCCCCGTGAGGCCATGAGAGCAATTCTTGATGCTGAGACGAAAATGGATGCATGGATGTATGTATAACTTGCCGGCTACTGTATGACTCATATTTGCATTGCTCTTTTATATATTTTTTATTTTTTAATTATTTATTAGTGACGGGTTAAATTTATTAGTGTTAACAATCATTAGTGACGGAACCCATTACTGATGTGTGTCATTAGTGACGTGTTTGGAGTGATAGGATTTTACTCATCACTAATGAGGGTTATTATTCCTCACTAATATGGATTTCTGATGTAGTAGGAGGCTGTCAGGATCATTGCCGATTTCCGACATGCGGTCCGATAGGTGACCATTCCAACCCGTCTATTTGCGGGGAGCACTTTATGTGCATTGCCAAAATGATTATGTTATGAGGTATCCATTCACTCCTTAAACATAATTGTTTTATTTGGACTTTGATTTCTCCCTAAACAAAATTTACTCCCAAATCTCTCAAATTCTTTTATGTAAAAAACCACATCATTTTTTGCCATGAAAGGGTCTAGGTCGGCTACGTCGACCCGTCTGGTACCATCGAAAAAAACTACTGCTTGTATGATTAACTAACATGATTTTCAATTATCTAATCTTTGCAGAATAACATTGTCGAATGACAGATACCAAATGATTGAATCTCCAGCAGGGAGCAAAATTGTTGACAATGGTGTTCTTTACTTGGGAAAATCGGATAAAGGGATGTACTCTGCGTTACTCCTACTTTGGGATGATAGGTGGCCTCAATTTCGAGTTTGGTTGCATGATAAATCATGCGGTGAGATGGAGTGGGTGTTGAAGAGTAACATCAGCCTTCAAGCGGTGATGGAAGATTTCCCTTTTGACATTGATAACAAATACAGCTTACCGTGGACCCTTAACTACCAGAAGGATTACCAGAGGGATGTGAACGAAGCACCGGCAGAAGAGGAATTCGAATGGGACTTTGACAATGGTATCATCCTTAAAACCAAAGATAATAATGGTGTCGAACAATCTCTGAGGTGTAGGTGACCCGTGTATGTATACGTGGGACGTACCATCGCAGGTACTTCTCGAAGCTCGGCCCGGCGAAAGGACGAGGCTCCTCGATGACATCCTCAAAGGCATGGGACCACGCCGAGAGGTATGGCGCCAAGCAATCTGCCCAGAGGTTGTCACTCGGTTGTCTCTTTCGTGTATACCTGCAAGTCAACTACGTTAAATAGACTGTCAATGAGACGAATGCTATGGATTATTTATTTAATTTTAGTTACCTGTAGATGTGGTCTGGAATCATGCGAACGTTGACGAGGGGAAAGGCCTGGAAGCGTCCGAACTACCTCATGACGTGGTGAGGTGAGTACTTCTCGACGTAGATGTCGAAGATGAGCGGCTTCTTCGTAAGCCAGTACTTCTCGTCGCGGCTACACAACGGAGACAGATTAAAAGACGCACGGGCCAGTGTTTTAATTACTAATAAAAATATAAGTATAAAAAAATTATCAAAAAGCGAGATCCAAAATCCGTAGATCAAAAACAGTAAAGTTTCACCGTACTGTCTCCCTTTCTTCTCCTCTCCTCTTCTCTTCTCTTCCTTCTCTTCTCTCCTCTTCTCTCCTCTTCCTTTCTTTTTGTTTTCAAGTTAAAATGAGCATTTTTCCTGAATTTTAACCTTTATATAGGGGTGAAGAGGAGAGAAGGGTGAGCAGGGGCGGCCTCTAACCACTCCCTGAGAGGGCGGTAAGGGTGGAGAGTGCGGGGGAGGTCTCTACTCGCCCTCTGAGAGGGCGATTAGGGTGATTGGCATCAGGGTGGACCCCACCCGCCCTCTGAGAGGACGGTAAAGGGGGTGACAGTGCCACCATGGTATCCTTATCGCCCTCTGCAGCCTTTTTAAAGAGCGGTAGACGTTTATTTCTGCAAATCTTATCATCAGAAGTCTATTTATTTGAATATTTAATAGAAAAATATAAAAATAAAAAAACTTGCCGTGCAGCACTACTGACACTATATGGTGGTCGTGTAGCACATTATTGAGTTTGTAAAAATCAGCATAATACACACATGCACAAACAATGATACTACTGAATACTGACACTATCATAATACTACTTATCAACCTACTGACTAATAACTATTAAACAAAATCTACTGATACCATTAAATAACTACTAATACTCTGATAACTACTGACGACTATTGAAACAAACTACTAAACAAAAACTACTATACTATTGAACAACTACTAATACTACTGATAACTACTAACCCAATTACTATACATCTGATGACTTAAAACTATTGAAAAACTATTGATACTTACTTAAACAAAACTACTAAATAAAAACTACTGATACTACTAAATAAATTTTATTGTCTTTGACAATAATGATTAAATCCTTTTAGTTTTTTTCCTTGTATATCTTTGGATAAATTTCATGATGTCCTCGTTATATGTTGAAACAGTCCAAGCAAGGCCCATATGGGTGTGCTTGAGGAGGTGGCCAAAACTGTTAAAAAGCAGCCCAGCAACATCCAAGACCGATCTTTCCATCTCGTGTGGGCTGGAGTGGGTGTGAGGTACGGTGGGACGAATTTTTTTATTTTTACATTTTCTAACATTAATATTTAAATAAACAGACCCATATTATAAAGAATTGCAGGAATAGTATTTTTAGAGGGTGATAGGAGGACTACAACCCTTTTAAATGACGGTAAGTAATCCACGGTGGCATCCGCATCCCTTACCGCCCTCTGAGAGAGAGGTTAGACCCCACTCCTGCCTTACTGCCCCGTACCCCCTTACCGTCCTCTCAGAGGATGGTTAAGACTTACCGCCCCCTGAGAGGGCAGGTAGGCCCCACTCCCGAGCATATAGCATCGTACCGTCCCTTACTACCCTCTGAGAGAGCAGTTAGGCCCTTTGCCACCCTCTCAGTCAGCGGTTAGTCCTAGCGTGCCCCCACCCTCCACGCTATAAAAGGTTGAAATTCAACCAAAATAGTCATTTTAATCCAAAAAAAAGAAAAAGAGGGGGAGGAGAGAGAGGCGGCGCGGCGAAGTCCTGCTGTTTTTGTCTCTGGATTTTAGATCTCAAGTTCCAATAATTTTTTTAGACTTATGTTTTTATTAGTAATTAAAATACTACTAGATCTTGGGTTTAACGATATAACAGTAGTTACATTATATGAGACCTAGGTTTAGCAAGGTAATCAGAAAATAAGGTTTTTCTATCTTTTGTAGTATATTGTAAAGATCTAGTTCAACATGGTAGGTTAGCCATCAGATGTATAGTTGTATTTAGAGCACGATAGTTTCAATTATCTAGATTTTACAAAATAGTGATGTAGGTAATAATTATAGTTAATTTAAAATTTTATTAAGTAGACGGGTGTTTAATTAGTTTAAATTGGTTAGTTTGCTTAAAAGCAATATTGATCGTAGTGAATTAAATGTATTGTTAGGTGACCATTAGTTCTGGTAATTTTGTCAGAGTTTCGATAATCAGAAGTATAGTTTTTCGGTATTAATGTTGGACATATTTTCGAATGTTTCTAAGTATGTCTGATAAGCTATATTTTCAGATATATTATGGTGAAGATTAGATTGGTTATGATTCTAGCGGTGTAGATTTTTCTAGATTTCAGCAAGTCATCAAGGGACCTAGTAGAGCTAGTGAGAGAACCATAGTGGGTGTGTACAAGTGACTGATGCGCTAGTTTCAACTAGATCCCCAACAACATGAGCTTAAGCTAAGAGCTGTGCTAAGTTGTGCTACTCCCGATTAACGTGACATCTACTTAGAGGTAGTATGTAGATATAGCATGTGAACGTGGTCTCCATCTTGTTCTGCTAGTTAAGGCGTACCAGAAGGATCCAATAGAGATAAATGTTGGGGAAGTAGTAGCAGGAACAAGTCGGGCAGTGGTGGATGAAGCAGACCCGAGAATTGTGGGGGACGAGCAGGACGTTGGGGATGTGCAGGAGATGCAACCGAGGGGTGTAGCTGATGAGGGAGAGCACATCTCTAGCATAATTGAAGAGATGGAGACAGAGGATCAGGAGCTCGAGGAAGCCATTGCCCATGAGGATTCATCCGACGAAGAGGAAAGTGCTTCTATTCCTGCAGAGTGGAGGAATCAAGAATTTTAAAAGTTAGTGGTCAGTGATGGGTATCAGACACCATGGGAATATTATGGTAATGAGGTGTCCCAGTGTGCTATGTATCCTACTAAGGAGGTTGTTATTGATACAGTTAAATATTGGTCGTTGTCTCTTCGGAGGCAGTTCAAGGTTATAAAGTCAAGTAAAAGGGAGTACGATATCAAGTGTTTGATGCCTGATTATCCGTGGTGGGTCCATGCATTCTGTGGAAAGTGGTTGGCCATTTGAAGTGCTCAATAGTTAGGAGCATAACTGTCACATTGAAAAAATAGAGTTCTCCCACTAGAACATGTTATATGTTTTTGTTACCAATATTATGTACGAAGAGATTGTGGATAAACTTAACTATGATCCATGATCAATAATCCGTATTATTGAGGAAAGATTTTAGTACACAATAAACTATACGAAGATATGGAGGGCAAAACAGAAGGCTATTGAGATGAGATTTGGGTCATACGAAGCATCATATGACAACTTACCATGTCAACTAGCCACAATATGTGCGAGAAACCCTGGAAGTTACTTTGACATCAACCATTACTCCTCGAGTGAAAAGCCTGAAAAGCGAGTATTGCAGTATGCTTTCTTTGCATTTGCAGCAATCATAAAAGCATTTAGGCATTGTCAACCAATCATTTGCTTGGACGGGACGTTCCTCACTGGGAAGTATAAAGGATAGATATTACCAGTAATTGGAGTAGACGGGAACAACCAAGTGATGCCACTCGAGTTTGCCTTTGTGGAGAGAGAGAATGGGGATAGCTGTTATTGGTTCTTTGAGCGGATGAAGCATGCTATTGGTTTGGACTGGTCTGATGTATGTTTCATTCATGATAGACATGCAAGACTGTTATAGGCTTTGCTGGATATGCAATCTGGCAGTGTTCGATATTGTGTAATAGCAAAGTGGCCTGACTTGAACAGCAGGTGGTGCATGAGGCATATGGGTGCAAACTTTTACAGACAATTCAAAAACAAGCACTTGATAAATCTTTTCAAGAAATTATGCAGCCAAAACCAGCAGAGAAAGTTCAACGCACTATGGGAAAGGCTAGACGAACTAACCATGAAACAGTCAGCCAAGGTAGCAGACACCGGAGAGGAACCGAATGCTCTTGGACCCATCCTAACAGACACTCCCTAGATAGTAAGGAGGTCAGGGTCATATGTTAGGAACTTCTCGAGTGGATACAAAATGATGCAACAGAAAAATGGGCTTTGATGTACGACACTAGAGGGGAAAGGTATTGGATAATGACAACTAATCTTGATAAGGTCTATAACTGGGTTATACGGGATATGAGGTCCCTCTCTCTCGTTGCAATTGTTAACGGTATTCCGCATGGAACTTGCAGATATTTCATTGATCGTTACGCAGCTGCCTTAAAGGCAATGGCAGATAACCATATGCTCTATGGATCGATGCTCTGTGAGTACATGGAGAAGGCCACATAGAAGGCACATATGCACCGCACAAATTATGAGGGAACTGTGGAGCACAGGTTCACTATATTGTGCCAGGATAAGGGTCGTAGGGGTGGCAAACATGAGCATCATGTGCAAGGGTACGTGCTTAGAAATGGAAGATGCATATATTTGTGCTAGAAGCCACAATTGCTACACAGGCCGTGCACACATGTCATAGCTATATGTGGGGAGTCCAATATGCTACCCCGACAATATGTTTCCCGCTACTTTATAAAGGATCAAATACTGAATACATGGAACCATTAGCTTTATGGCTACGACACTGTTGATACGTTTACAAGTGATCCAAGCCTACTCGGGCCATTGGGACGAGTACGTTGCATTAGCGATATGTTTAATTAACTTATCATTTTTTAACATATAACCTCATATGAACTGCTATAAACTAAAAAAATCCTATTTCATGTTTGTTTCAATAGGCTGATATCTTATATGATATTCATAGGGATGCGGCTAGAGCCATGGGACGCCTCAGACAAGGGATCCAACTTAGTGCGGCAGATATAGCAAGATTTGTCAAATGGGTTTTCGACAAGACCGCGTGGGCCCTGAAGCTTACCTCATGCAGATCCACAGCTGATGTCGTTGGTGCCCCTTCCAGGTCTAGTGGGGTCCATGCAGAGTCATCCAAGAGGTCTGATGTGAAACGATCTGTACTGGGGCTGGCATCCACACCGCCACCTCGACCACGCCCTCTAGGGTTGGTAACAACAAGTACGCCTTATTCACACACACATCGATTAGAGATATTCTTTTATTACCGATGCATTTATTTAAAAAATATGTTAGATGCATCTACACACTTAACGTCGCAGAGACCTAGACCATGGCCAGTGCCGACACCTTCACCGTTCGCATGCCTCTCAAGTAATATGCGCCAATATACTACCTCATTCAATATATTCAATACTATATCTAATATAATCATCTGTATGTAGGTTATTACGGTGATGGAGTCGGAACGCCTGCATCTGCACCTCCATCATTTGCACCCTACTTCGGCAGTCAGGCATGGCCGTCTACAGCTGCCCCTGCGTACCATATATGTACAATATTGAATTTTACTAATACATTCATTTTCACATTTACCTTGTCTAATAAATTCAACCATTAGTAGGCCCCATGAGTGATTATGCATGGACGACGACGGTAACATCGCAGTCACCATACCCGAGTTAGGAGGATGAGCTTGGGTTGAACCTCGCGTTCGACATCGTGAGGGACTTCTTTGGGGGCACATCAGACAACAACGTCGTCACACGGACCTAGTTGGCCAGTGCTCCACTACCGATGCAGCAGACCTAGCAGGTGGCCTCAACACCCGTTATCGTTACGAGGCCTACCAGGCAGGTTGTTCCACTAGACAACCTGACCTACTCTAGGGGCCATGTGAGGGCGAATCAGCGGCAGCGGCAACAACGATAGGACCATAAAGGTGGGAACAACCGATGCCAGTGGGGGAGGCAGTTGTAGGATTTCATCTTTGCTTTCGTAACTTAGATGTTTGTTTCATGATGCATCTTCGATTCACAAACTAGTCTTAATTCGAATGTATCACCTTTCTATGTACTACATGTTCAGACGTTACTACTTACCATGTCATTAATGCATTTCTTAATCCCATGTGACCGCACTCTAGTGGCTTTTCAGATTGACGAAACCACCTTTTATGAGCGATGTGACCGCATGCTGCCACCTTTTATGAGCGATGTGATCACACACTACCAACTACTCAGCGTCCACTGACCCCTTGCTGCAGGAAGGCATCTAATGCATTCACTATACGCTTCAGTGCATACAGATCGAGTACTTCATCTCCACCACAATCTCATTGTAGGTCAATTATCAAACTACAGGGACCCATCATTGCATCGCACTGCAGCATTGAATCATGCACATGTTTTTTCCCAACCGCTATAGTGACGCGCGATGATGAGTTTTCGAGAGTATCTGATGCCCTTTGTCAATATAAGACACCTCCATCTCAACCATCCAAACACAAATAACAATAAGCATGGCGGAAAGAGGTCGATGGAGAAGGGCCATGCAAGTATTTGAAGGTCTTCCACCAAATGATCCAAGTAGGGACGCGTTCGCCAACTGCTTACTGCCAAAAGGTATGCCGAGGCCCGAATGCCATTGTGGACGGACATGCAGTGTTCGGTGTTCCCATGACTTGGATACCTTCAGTAGGAGGTACTTCTGTTGTTTGAACTTAGATGCGCTTCCCAAAGAGAGCAAAAGAATCATCAAGTGACGAGGATTGACTCTGGTGCAACTCCACTGTAGGACAGCTATTTACTTGCCATAAGGCGTGTCAACATATTATGCTTACGTTTTGTATCGATCATGATACCTAATGTCACAAAAATTATAACTTTCCAATGTGTGTGCCGTATGGTAGTTGTAACTATGTTATGTAACCGTACTCGAATAAATTATCACCAGTCGTTATTCTACAAACCTTTTTTACCTCACATATTCCTTCCCCCCCCCCACCCCTGATGATGTGCCTTCATTAGCTACATGACGAAGGGCATATACGACATGTCTAGTCTTCCATATTCGTACATGCCTACTTTCTATGTATTATATGTTCAGACGTTACCACTTACCATGTCATTAATGCATTTCTTAATCCCATGTGACATCATGCTACCAGCTTATCAGAGTGAAGTCACCTCTCGCTGTCACATTTTCAGGGAGATGCAACCCTTCGCTGTCAGTGTTTCAGATTGACGTAACCGCTCACTGCCACTTTTTCAGAGTGATGTGACCGCACGCTCTCAACTACTCAGAGTCTAGTGACCGCTCGCTGCTAGAAGGCATCCGATTCATGCACTATCTCCAAATTGCATACCTACACTTGGTCCATACACCATCGGTCCCTGCTTATAAAATGCGAGGCCGAGGCAACGAGAAGGTCATTACATCATAGTTTTTCAAAACAACACTAGCATCAGATAACTAATACCAAACCATGGTTTCCTACTCAAGTAGACATTTCTTGTGGACATCCAAATTCTCAATGATAGCCCTACAGACTACGAGAGAGACCCAAGCAAAAGGTGACAATGTGTTAAGAAGGAGAACCTGAACAAAGTGTTGTCGAAATGGCAAACCATGACCCATTGTCCATGTTTCACCACGGAGGAATGGCGGCGAACGGTAAGCTATGTGACCCCCATGGACCTTAAGACACACTTGTTAGATGCCGTTAGAAATATATCAGGATGTGCGAATTAGCCAACATAGCAAAGTGTTTTAGCAAGCAAGCACACACACCATATTTATGCACTCTCAGCAGTACGATGAGCACATTAAGGTACGCTCATCGTTATTACATGTCCCAATTATCTGTTAGGTTACACTTATAAGACACGTTTATATTTTTATATGCTCTTTTTTATACTAGGTATTCCCTCGTGATGAAGAGTTCCTGAACAAACCCATCGATAACATTTTAGGGCTACATCTGCTCTTCGGTGATGGCTGTCTATCCGAACATAACTGGAGACGTAGAGGTGGTCATTCGAGACCTTCACACCATTGCAAAAGAGGCGGTGGTTCAAGCCATCGTGAAAGAGATGGTCGTTCGACAACCACCACAAGAGGACGTGCTTCTATCACTTCCACCACAACCGAATGGGTTGGTTCCGACGATGATGACTCCGTACTTACTCCTCAGAGAACTCCATGTCATTGTGAATTCTCTGACGACGTGACAGATGACTGGGATCCTAACTTTGATTATTTTTCATATACATCAGCACCACATAGACCAAAATCCTCAGAATACGATTACCATTGGATGGCCCGGGAGATAAGGTATAGACAACTTTAAGGGCCATTTTTTGTTTGTAATGTTTATGCTACTAATTATTGTACTTGTTGAATTTAAGGTGATTCTATTATTTTTAATCTATTAACTAAGTTATGTATGTATCTTAGATGTTGCTTACATGCTATTAGTAATATTAATCATCAAAAATCACTTAGGGGACTTAGATGCACTTTCAGCTAACCGTCCTTATAGGGTGGCAGAGGTGCAAACCGCTCTCTAAAAGGGAGATAAGGGGGGTACAGGGTGGTATGGCAAGGGTGGGGTCTAACCGCCCTCTCAGAGAGCGATAAGGAATACATGTGCCACCGTGGCATGCTTACCACCTTCTAAAAAGGTTCCAGCTCTTTCAGAGGACGGTAGGTGTCTATTTCTGCAATTTTTTTCATCAAAAGTCTATTTATTTAAATATTAATGTTAGAAAATTTAAAAATAAAAAGGTTTTGGTGGGACGGAGTGTGTGCTATCTGGTTTGGCGTCGCACACGCGGAGTCCAACAGACCCCATAAAAATACTCTAGTCTAAAAAAAATTAAAACTGGAGCTCTCCAAACATACCTTTTTTTACATCTTCTCTTTTCTTTGCAAATTAAGAGTCTGTTTGGCGGAACTCTAACTCTAAGAATTTTTTGGAGCTGGTCATTCCTAGCTGCAGAAATTCTTGGAGCTGGAGCTATAGACAGATTGAGAGTCTTTGGTTAAGATATCTTATTTTTATTTTGAACTGAAAATAAATATTTAAATAACTTCATTTTAGTCTAAAAAATCAATATTTTAAATAGATCTCGGAACTAGAATTCTACTGAACATGGTCTAAACATGGTGCACACTACGATATACTAGTATCATTTATGTGTAACCAGGACCCAGTGGTTGATTAACCTCACTATATGAAAAATAGTCATTAGTGATGGGTGATAACCGGTATTAGTGACGGGTCATGTACCTGTTACTTTTATCGTGTTACTAATAATAGGTCATTAGTG
Source organism: Phragmites australis (assembly GCF_958298935.1). Taxonomy (NCBI): domain Eukaryota; kingdom Viridiplantae; phylum Streptophyta; class Magnoliopsida; order Poales; family Poaceae; genus Phragmites; species Phragmites australis. The sequence continues at coordinate 23,191,855 of NC_084942.1, read as the reverse complement.
ACGGGTGATGACTCATGATTAATGAGGTCATTAGTGATGGGTCCAGGTCGAAGAGAACTATGTTCAATCATAGTGACGGGTCATAATCATGATCCGTCACTATTGACTAAACATTAGTGACGAATTGATGAACATTTCTCATTTTTTAAAAAAAGTTAAAAGAATAATTTTTTTCACTCGAGCCATCCCAACGAAAGCTCATCCCATATGCCTCACAAGTCACCTTTTTTTCACATTGTTTTCAAGTTTACGTGCTATGGGAATCGAACCCGCGACCTCCTCCTCGCGTGTGTAGCCACCTTACCACATCTGCTATCACGTAGTTATGATACAAACTGGATATTTTATCCTTTTAACATTCTTTATCAAAGGTTATTAGTAATGTGTCATAACCATAACTCATCACTAATGACTAATTTTTCCAAATTTCGTATTCTAGTGCTGTTGAGGTGAGAAAAAATAAGAGAAAAATAAAATAAAAATAAAAAATATTTGTGAATACCGTCATTAGTGACTCAAATTGATCATTAATTTTGGATTACAAGTTGACCTGTCACTAATAACTAGGATAGGACGACCCATCACTAATGATTGGTCTACGACGACCTGTCACTAATGACTAGCCTAAGACGACCTGTCACTGATGACCTTATCATTAGTGACAGGTTACAACTTGATCCGTCACTAATGACTAACCTAGGATGATCTGTCACTGATGGCTGATGACGGGTCGTAACTTGACCCATCACTATTATCATCAGTGACAGGTCATGTTACGACCTGTCACTAATAATCATTCATCAGTGACGGGTTTATATCTAGTTTCGATCAGAAGGCACATTAGTGACGCGTCTTTATTAGACCCGTCGCTAATAGAATATTAGTGACGTGTATTGAGCAGTCATCATTAATGTGGTGTGTTCTTTGTTGTTTTCTTATATAGTGACTTTGAATTTGCATGGAAAAAGATAAAAATATTATAATATAGACATGTCTATTGGTTTACAAATGTAAACGTATTAATCTAAACTAGACCATAGGGGCATGGCCTTCATGCCTGTTAATAATAAAAAATTTAGTTTTATATTACTCATCTATGTAAAAAAATCTCTCCCACGTATGAGTTACGAAATTGCATACACAATCATTTACCATTTGGCACCTATTGTTGTCGCCTTGTTAAAAAATTTCTACCCCTGTCCCTACTTAACACCTGGGACATCTTTGTCTGACAGATGTACTCAATCATCGGAAATTCTGAACGGCACAAAAGAACGACGACCGTTTCTTTTCTTTTCTTTTTCTTTTTACTTTTGCGAAAGTAAAAGAACAACCAGGTCGACGAGAACCACGATCTAGTCTGCATGCACAAGTTTTTTTTCTTTAATTTGCAAAAATCTAGTCTGCACAAGCTACGTACAAGAGACGACGACATGCATGCTGCAGAGCAAGCTAGCATGCTCCCTTGATCTATCTCACGGCAAAAACCAAAAAAAAACGACAAGTTTTCAGCTATTCTCTACACTCCGTGCTGCCGTTGCATTGTGCATGCTACGAGACACAAATTGGTCGTAACAAACTCTCTTGGCTGCACGATGTGTGTCACACACGTAGCCTCAAGAGCTGCTAGCGGTCGTGCTGCCGGTTGCTAGCTCCTCCTCGGCGGCGGCGGCGGCGCCCGGCAGACCGGGCAGGTGGGGCGCTGCCGCAGCCACTGGTCGACGCACCGCTGGTGGAACGAGTGCCGGCAGTCCGGCATCAGTCGGAGCTCGTCGCCGTCGGCGTAGTCCACCAGGCACACAGCGCATCGCGCCGTGTCGCCAGCGCCCGAGTCCTCCTCGTCCTCCTCGTGCGGAGGCGACGAGTACACCAGCGTGGGGTACCCGGCCAAGACGGCCTCGTCGAGCCCCGCGGCGCCCCGGCCACCGAGCTCCACGTCGTGGCCAGCCGCGTCGCTCCGCTGCCGCCGGCAGGACCAGAAGAAGGTGGCGGCCGAGAGTGCGACGAGCGCGGCCACGGAGGAGACGATCAGCACGTAGTCGTCTTTGGACATGGCCGCATAGCCAGCATCGACCCGGCGCTCTCAACACAGTCGCTGCACAGCTCCTGTCAGTTCATTTTATATAGCGGAATTTGCATCCATACCACCATTTTAGATACATTTTTTATTTATAATATCAACTGTGTCAATAACAAGTGAGATCTGATTCTACATGATAATAACACAAGCGGTAGTATAGATGAGAAATACATCAAAAATAGTGGTATAGATGAAATTATTTCTTTTATATATACAAGCCCATGAGTCAAGATTGGTGCGGGCCACCCTGCTGGTCAGATCAAATCCCTACCGTCTACCGCGCTTTGATTCGGGCAACACGTACACGACGTGCTGATCAGTCAGTGGCGCAATTACATTAGCGTCAAAACGCGCTAATGACTGACTTTACGTGCCTAATTAACTACCAATCCTTTATTATTATTATTACAGCTGTTTTGTTCGTTGCTTGTAGCGTGAGCTATTCTTGTAATTCACTCCTGAAACCTACTACTGCATCGTCACCAAAATTCTCTGATTTTTTAATCCCATATCTTTTCAGCTTGTTAATTCGCCGAGGTCGTGGTTTTTTTCTCCCTTTTTCTTCTTAATTAATCGAATATGTTAGTCCGTCAGATTTTTTTCTTATTTAATATAACAGATGGCTCTATTCATGTCAGGTTGCGAATGGAACTGCGACAGCAGAAAAAGACGCCTCTTTTCCTAGATATATAATGATGGCAGAATGGAGTGCTTAAGCAGGATATTAAGATGGTAAAGCATGCACTTAACTTATGCAAGGAATGAGATCTCTGTAGCTTAATCTGACAGGAATGCATATTTACCTTTCTTTCCAATCAGGATCACAGAGCAATTAACTTAACAAATTGGTTTGAGAACCAAACCTTAGCTTTGAGGTTAATAGATGTGGTTGTACCCTTATTTATTAGGGATCAAATCTTAGTTTTTGCTTTTTTCTTCTTGTGTGTCTCATTAATACATAATTTTCTTATCATCTCCAGTATTTAAGTAGACGTTACATGTATAAATACATATATATGATGGTATGAATGTATACATATGTCTACGAGGTATACCATTATTTCTAAAGAGACTTAACAAATTGGTTTGCTTGACCACCAAAAAAGTTACATAGTCCAACCGGTTAGGCACCTATATGGTACCTGGTAAGAAACCAGGGGTCAAATTCCATCCCTGCGGAAACATTAGCATTTGCCTCGAAATTTCATAGGAAACAGTTAAATTTCTGTAGAATTTAAAAACAACTGTGTGTTTCAAACGGGGCCTAAAGCGTTGGGGGGAAACTTGGCCATACCGTGATTTTGGAGCTGTGCTTTGTGGAGTATTTTAAGCGCAAATGGACATGAATTATGATGTCTCAACATAGGAGAACCCGTCTAAATACGACAACGTTGTGATGGACCCGGTACGAATACTTGAAGTTGAAGTGACCAGAAGTTATTGGACTTCTGATTTGATTGGTCCTTAAACGCACGAGTAAATCTCAAATTTTGATTTTTTTTTATAATCAAATTTCACTTCACTTTTCCAAGTTTTCTTCTTTCTTGTTAGGAAACTGACCGTTTCCTTTTGCTTTTCCACGAGCGTGTATTGATCAGGCTCCAATTGTTTTATACCTTCGAAAACGAATGTTCAATAGTTTGTGTAAGGATATGTTTATTTTAGTTTATAGATTATAGGTTGAGTTTATAATCTGTAAGCTGAAATAAACAAATTATATTGTAAAAGTTGGATCGTACAATTTAACTTTCAAATTATAATAATCTATTAATCTATCTTTCACCAGCTTTTGCAATCATACAATTTAGCTTTTCACCAACTTTTACAGATTGTACAATCTAATTTTTACAATCCATCTTTCACAATACTGCTTTTTATAATTCATAATCTATAAACTGTTTTTTACGATCCACAACTAATATAAATAAACCTTAAGTTTGTTTGGCAGATGCAGATACAACTAATATAGTATTTCTGATGTCAACTATTTGGACTTTGGAGCTCAATCATCTCAGGTGCAGAAAAAAATTGTTTTTTAATCAGCAAACATTTAGGCGTATTTATGCAACTCGAGATTATTTGCTCATTGTTGTTCAGATTTTTTAGAGTACGAGGATTCTGAAAAGCAGTTTGTAGATTGTAGATTGTAAAAGGCTGAATTGTAAAAAACTAAATTTTAAAAAGCTTTTAGATTATAGATTTTTTTTAAAATTATGAACAATTTAGTAAAATAGACTTTCACAATAAAAAAATTAAGAGAAATCAGCTTATCAGATTTCCACAATCTAACAAGTGAATTATAAAAACCTATAACAAAAGACTATATATTTATTTTAATTTCAGATTGTAAAAACTAAAATACATAATACAAAACTGAAACAAACACACACTTACTCGTTATCAGAAGCAACTTGCTGTCTATCAATCATAAGAAAGTGCCAGCGGTCATCATCAGGGAGACACCTCCGTTTCTGTTCAGAAAGAATAGAATTCCTGCCAACCGGCAATATTTTGGTTCCTGATTCGTGCAAGAAATCAAGAGAAATATTTCTATTTTTTTAATTAATAGAAGAATCACTCGAAGTGATATTTCTTATTAAAATCGTCTTCCCCTCTCACCTACCATCTTCAGTAATCTGAATCTATCGAACTAGCTAAATAATCGTACAAATTAATTCTAATTTATCGTAGAAACATTTTTAGAAAGACATCGAATCCAGAACGTTTTTAAAAAAACCGGAACCGTGCCAAATAGAGCCATTAATATCTGTCATACTAGACAAAATAGTAGAAATCCGAGTCTATTGAACTAGACAAATAATTGCACAAATTAATTCTGATTCATCGTACAAATATTTACAGAAAGAAACTGAATCCAAATATTTTTAGGAGAATATGAAATCGTGCCAAACAGTACCATTAATATATGCCATATTAGACATAACATTACACAACCACTTATCATAAGCATTTCTCACAACAATAATATGCGATCTCTAGTGACATCTCAAGAGAGCATATGGCCTCGTTTGGTATAACTATGGTTCATTTGTAATTAAGATAAAATCCAAGCAGTTTATATACCTGCGGACGATTTGATCGACCCGGAACTTGAATCGAGGTAGGCAAAAGAATCCGTAATCGGAACGAGCTCGTTTAAATTTCTATTTTTAGATTAAAATAAAATTAAAATGACTTACTCAAATACTCTTAGTGTACCCATAACTCTAACTTCACAAATTTCTAAAATTAAAAATATTCTACTTCAAAAACTTTGAATCTGAAACTCTGTCAAACAAGTCTATAGTTGAGAAATACTTACCAAATGAAAACATACATAAGAAGAATTTGATTCATAACATGCTATTACTACAAGCCAAAATTAAATAGCCACACTACACTCTATACACCATACTGATCAACAATCAACATGGACATTCTTCACTGCGATTTGCCCTCTGACGACATGCGCATTGTGCACTTGTCTCTTCCAATACTACTTCATCTCTGTCGTGAGAAGTTTCAAACATAATAGTTCCTCAAATATTAACAGCCGTTCGCCAACACATCCTTCGTCACCTCAAGCTCTCTGATGGCATTTCTGATATTCATTCTTGCTTTGGAGGATTTCTGGGAGCACTGCAAACTGACCCGGAAGATCGAGAACTACTGGCAACTACTGGCTCAACATCGGTGGTAAGGGGTGGCGATATCACCGTGGCATCTTTATCGTCCTCTAAAAGTGACTGCAACCATTTTAGGAGGCGGTAGACGCTTATTTCTACAAATCTTGTCATCATGAGTCTATTTATTTAAATATTTGATATAAAAATATAAAAATAAAAAAGTCTGCAACGGGGTTTTATTTTTATATTTTAAAAATCAAACAATTGTAAAAGTAAGTGTCAATTCGAAGGAAAAAATATGGTAAGTGTCGCACTTCTAATAGGTGATTGTTTTAAAAAATAAACATATCGTCATTTTAACGGACAACAGGTTAAATATAAAAAATATTCTATCACTATCAAAATTTAAAACACTATCAAAATAGTCATAGAAAATATATTTTGTAGAGAATACTATAATCTAGCTCTAAAAAAATTTCAGATAAAAATATGATTTGTACAATAAGAAACAAATAGATAGTTTTTATTGTACACGGTCTGTCATACCGTGTATAATAAATTTATCATTTTTGTTTCTCATTGTAAATGTAATTGTTCGAGTTGAATTTTTTTTTAGAGATAGATTATAACATCCTCTACAATATATTTGTTCTAAGAATTTTGCATAACTATTTCGATAGTGTTTTAAATTTTGAGAGTAATAGAATATTGTTTTAACATTTCGCTCATTTGAAAGATGATGTCTTTATTTTTTAAAACCTATTGCCCATTGAAATAGAGACACCTTGCTAAACTATTTTTATAATTTTTAAAAACTGATGACTAGTTTTTCAAAAAATCAAAATATAAAAAAATAGCTCGTGCAATATTCGGTTTCGCCCTGCACACGGGAGTCCAACAGGCCCCCGCCTGCAGGACGTAGAGTTTATAGGAAAATTTTCACTGTGTAACTGTTACACAAATCAATTTGTGTAACTAATCAACCAAAACTTATATTATAAGTTGTAATTTTTTTTGATAAAATATAATAGTATAGAGAATGTTATTGTCTCATGAAATTGAGCTTAAACAACAACTTATATTTAGTGATTCATACAAAGATACTATTCACGTATGAATTTTTTTCTCTTTATACAAGTTGTTGCTTGAGCTCAAAATTTATGAGATGGTAGAGGATAGCATTCTCTATACTATCATATTTTTATCCGAATTTTATGATTTTAATATTGGGTTTTTGTTGATGGGTTACACAAACTGATTTATGTAATGGTTATACAGTAGAATCTCTCAGTTTATAGGCTACAATAAAAGGGTTTAAATGTCTGTTTTTAGTCTAAAGCATGAGACTAAGATGGCTCACTAAAATATCCTAATATAAAATTTTCTTAAAATTAGAGATCTCCAAACAGGCCCTTTTACATTTTTTTTTTGGCAAAACATCGTGCACACTCCAATATACTAATATCATTTATGTGTAAACTGGGACCCTTGGGTTGATTACCTTCACCATGTAGCGCTTTGAATTTGCATGAAAAAAGGATAAAAAAAATTATAATATAGGGATGTCTAATGTGCTATACATGTACACATTCACTACTATATAATCTATTAAAAATGTACCACAGACGGTTTCAAACTAGAACTATTTGAGAAAATAACAACAGATAGTTTTAACAAAGTGGGACGTTATAGTACATACAGTTACAAACTGCAACCATCTGCATTAATAGTATATACGGTTTCTGGAACTGTTTGTATTGTTCTTTTTTATATACGGTTCTAATTTAGAACCGTCTGTACTATAGGTAGTAATAGTACATACGGTTTCAAGTTTGGAACCGTTTGTACTAATAGTGTCTCACTTGTTTAGAGCATATATGTTATATAGCTTATTTTTTAGTTAGATGTTGCGGGTTCGACTCCTAAAAAATGCACGTGTAGTGTTTCACGTGAAAAATCGCGTGATTTACGACCATACCTACATAATAATACCTACATAATAATAATTTAGACTTTTTAGCTTAGAAAATTTAGTATAGACTGTTACAATTTGAAATTATCTGTACTAAACATTTGTAAGTACAAATCTGATTTATACACACTTTTTAGTGTCTCACACGGGGTTTTTAACTATCTGTATAAATCATTTCTCCAGTAACGATTTAACCTAAATTAGGCTCGTGGTAATAAGTTTAGTTGTATGTTGCTCATCCATATAAAATGGACCTCTCCTCCCTCTCGCTGCTATATAAAGAGAGGATGGATTCCTAAGATATACACCCAATTGTTAATAAAATAGATTGTTGGACTATCTTGTGTCTTACTTGTTGTTCCTTTAAATTCTTGATCAGTGTGTTGCCTCTGATTTTTTTTAAAAATATTTGGCACATATCGTTGTCGCCCTTGTTGAAAAAAACTCTACCTCCGTCCCTACTAACACCTCGGACGCCTTTGTCTCACAGATGTAGTCAATCATCGGAGCAGCACAAAAGAACGACCATTTCTTTTCTTTTGCGAAAGGAGAAGAACAACCATATATGCCGAAGGACCATGATCTAGTCTGACAAGCTTTTTTTTCTTTTGCGAAAAATCTAGTCTGACAAGCTTTTCTTTCTTTTGCGAAAAATCTAGTCTGCACAAGCCATGCATGTACAAGAGACGACATGCAGAGCAAGCATGGTCGTCCCTCGATCTATCTCACGGCAAAAACCAAAAAAAAAACGACAAGTTTCTCCGCTCTTCTCTACACTCCGTGCTGCTGTTGCATTGTGCATGCTACGACACAAATTGGTCGTAACAAACTCTCTTGGCTGCACGCTGTGTGTCCTCAAGAGCCGCTAGCGGTCGTGCTGCCGCTCGCCGGCGGCGACGCCCGGCAGACCGGGCAGGTGGTCCGCCGCCGCAGCCACTGGTCGACGCACCGCTGGTGGAACGCGTGCCGGCAGTCCGGCAGCAGCCGGAGCTCGTCGCCGTCGGCGTAGTCCGCCAGGCACACCGCGCACCGCGCCGTGTCGCCGGCGCCTGCGCCCGCGGCCTCCTCGTCCTTCTCCTCCCCCCCGCGCGGGGGCGACGTGTACACCAGCGTGGGGTACCCGGCCAGGACGGCCTCGCCGAGCCCCGCGGCGCCCCGGCCGGCACTGAGCTCCACGTCGTGGCCAGCCGCGTCGCTCCTCTGCGACGCCGACACCACTCGCCGCTGCCGCCGGCGGGACCAGAAGAAGGTGGTGACCGAGAGCGCGACGAGCGCGGCCACGGAAGCGACGACCAGCACGTAGCCTTTGGACATGGCCGCGCGTGCACGGCTCGATCTCTGCCTCAGCACGTCGCCGCCCCCTCCCCCTGCCCCCCTGCCACTTCGTTTTATACGAGCCCGTGCGCCAAGATTCGTGCGGGCCACCCTCCTGGCCAGATCAAATCCCTACCGTCCACCGCGCTTTGCGATACGGGCAACACGGACGCGGCGTGCTAATCGGTCAGCGCAATTGCATTAGCGTCGAAAGGCACTAATACCAAGCTTACGTGCCTAATCAACTACTAATCCTTTTTTTTTATTATTACCGCCGTTTTGTTCGTTGCTTGTAGCGTGAGCTATTCTTGTTCGCTCCTGAAACCAACTGCTGCATCGTCACCAAAATTCTCTGAATTTTTTACTCGCCACGTCTTTTCAGCTTGTTTTTTTGACAATGGAAAAAACTTCTAGTCTTTCGTATCTTGTGATTCATGTAACCCTTGTTTATTATTATAAAAATCTTAGCTCATAGATAGTTGTTGAAAGGAAATAAAAACGTGAAAGATCACGATGATGATGGAAGAATGGGGTGCTTTAGCAGGCGATTAGAATGGTAAAGCATGCACTTAATTTATGCAGGGAATGAGATCTCTGTAGCTTGATCTGACAGGAATGCATATTTACCTTTCTTTTCAATCAGGATCACAGAGCAAATTAACAAATTGGTTTGCTTAACCACCAAAAAGTTATAGTCCAACCCGTTAGCCACCTAGATAGTACCTGGTAAGAGACCAGGGGTCAAATTCCATCCCCAGCGACACATTAGCATTTGCCTCGAAATTTCATAGGAAACAATTAAGTTTTTATAGATTTTTTTTAAAAAAAAACTGTGTTCTTCAAAAGGGGCCTAAAGCGTTGGGGAAAAAACTTGGCCGTACCGTGATTTTGGAGCTGTGTTTTGTGGAGTATTTTAAGCACGTACGTACAGATGCTCCGTATTTTAAGCGCAAATGGGCATGATGTCTCAACATAGGAGAAACCGTCTAAAATACAACTACGTATTGACGTGTGTGTAACATGTGATTGGAATTGTGATTTGAATTTGATTGATCCTTAACGCACGAGCAAATCTCAATATATATATATTTTTTTATCAAACTTCGCTTCACTTTTCCGGGTTTTCTTCTTTCTTGTTGGGAAACTGACGGTTTCCTTTTTGCTTTCCACGAGCGCGCATTGACCAGGCTCCTACTGTTTTATACCTTCGAAAACGAATGTTCAATTGTTTGTGCAAGATACCCTCCCTATTTCAAAATAAGTGTCAAAATAAGTGTCATTTTAGATTGTGTGTAGTCAACTTTAAATTTTAGTTACAAATTATTTTTATGTATTAATTTTTAATATTTGAAAATGATACGGATAGATTTATCTCGAAAAGTGTTTTTTAATAGTATACATTCACTATATTTTATTAATATTTTATAACAAAAAATAGTAGTTAAAGTTGTATTTTAATGACCATGTCGATGTTTAAAACAACATTTATTTCGGATTGAAGAGAGTAGTATTATAGTATAAGCAACGCTAAGTTTGATTGACAGGTGCAGCTAATATATTTATGATGTCAACTATTTGGACTTTGGAGCTGAATCATCTCAGGTGCAGCAATTTTTTTTTTGTTTTTTGAATCAGCAAACACTTAAGCTTATTTATGTAACTCGAGAACTATTTGCTCATTGTTGTTCAGGCTTTTGTTTTAGTCTTTATCAGAAGCAACTTGGTGTCTATCAATCATAAGAAAGAACTAGCTGTCACCATCCCCTGACTGGATTCACTAGATGGGGGAGATCTAATATCTGCCATGCTAGACAGAACAGTACATAACCACTCATCATAAGCATTCCACACAACAATTAGATCTCTGGTGACATCTCAAGAGAGCATAGGATAGTCAGGAAGCACCTAGTTGTCTAGTATACTTTACCTACCAAATGAACACATACATAGGAAGAATTTGATTCATAGCATGCTTTTACTGCAAACCAAAATTAAATAGCCACACTACACTCTATACCCCATACTCAACAATCAACATGGACATTCTTCGCTGCGATTTGCCCTCTGACGACATCCGCATTGAGCACTTGTCTCTTCCAATACTACATTCATCTCTGTCGTGAGAAATTTCAAACATAGTTCCACAAAT